>NW_027186304.1:62871222-62874254 GCF_028583685.1 Petaurus breviceps papuanus | reverse complement strand
CTGGTGATATTTTTAATCTGGTTTAGGTGGCCTGTGTGTTTGACACCGCTTTTTTTGTTTTTGGAAGGGGGAAGGTGGGGCAATTGGGGTTAAGTGACTTGCCCAAGGTCTCAAGGCTAGTTTTGTGTTCATTATCTGAGGTCGGATTTGAACTCAGGTCCTCCTGACTCTAGGACCAGTGTTCTATTCACTGTTCCACCTAGCCGTTCCTTGACTATATTTGTTACAAAGACTTTGTTTCTCTTTTTCTTTCCTCCGAAGGAATAGGAGTGGGTAGAAAAGAAAAATCAATTTCTGTTCCTTTAAAAATAAAATGTAACTAAAAAAGAAATATAGTCATAAAAATATTTTTAAAAACATATTCATGGAGGAGGCTAGGTGGCACAGTGAATAGAGCACCGGCCCTGGAGTTAGGAGGACCTGAGTTCAAATTTGGCCTCAGACATAACACAAAAAATAGCCTTGAGACCTTGGGCAAGTCACTTAACCCCAACTACCCTACTTTCCCCTTCCAAAAAGAAAAACAAACAAACAACAAAAAAAACACATTTATGGACCCCAGGTTGAGTACTTTGATTAGGTCAGCACCTTCACTTTCCAGATAGTTAAAGTGAAATTTAGCCAGATTAAGCAGTTTGCCCAAGAGCCAGGATGCAAATTCAAGACCTCTTAAACAACAAATTTACTGTTCTTCTCACTATTCCATACTGCTTCTCATCATAGGTAAGGTACAGTTCTTAACTATTAATTACATGGAAAACCATACAGCATCCATCCAAGGAAAATATTTTTTCTGAATGTATTACAAATGCTTACACTTTTTTTTTCTGTTTAACTTTGTAAGATGAGAGCTTAAAAAGACTTAATTTTTTTAGTGAAGTTATAATCATATGTCCTATAAACTTGTCACTTCTTTCCATTATGCAAATGGATTATGTTATTCATTTTATCTGTCTATTATGAAGTAGAATGCTTAACTTTGCTAATCTTATTATGAAAATGCCTAGCTAGAATTCACTATAGTCTATTGAAAACACCAGGGCTTAAGATTTATGACATGATGTTGAACGTCTGAGTCAGCAAAAAATACCTACCATATCTCCAGGCTTAGATGGGTATACAGATGTTCACTTCAAGGTAGTCAAGGAGTGAAGCCTGCATGGACAAAGCAAGAAACAAAAAGTTTAAAATGGATGATGGTTAGTGTGGAAGGACCGTAAACGTTCCTACTTTCCTCAATATTTTAGTATAGTAGAACAGCCAGTGAATTTTAATTCAGAAAAGCAGATTTAAAGTCATCAGAGAATCAAACTTTGAATCACCACTGCTGCTTGATATACCAGGGAAAAGCCATGTTTTCTCTCCGGGCCTGTTTCCTCATATGTAAAGTAATTGGTCTCTAAGGTCCATACCATTCTAACTCTAATAATTTTCAAGTCATGCCATTAATTCTTCATTTCCCATATGTTTTATGGAACTTTTAAGAAGTAAGAAGGGTGAAATTCTCTACCTACTCCTATAGTCTCTGAAAAAGGCAAAAAATAACCCTTTCAGACATTATATCCATTCAGGGTGAGTGCCTTTTCCTGGACAAGTTCTATACTACTAAAAAGGAGTTTTAAGTACCCACCTGTATATCAATTGATAAGCATTTAAATTGCTTTGTGACTCCCATATCACCAACTGAATTTGTAAAATTTGTCGTTCAGTCATTTCAGTCATATACAACTGTTTGTGACCCCATTTGGGGTTTTCTTTGAAAAGACACTGGAGTGGTTTGCCATTTCCTTCTCAGGCTCATTTTACAGACAAAGAACTAGAGCAAACAGGGTTAAAAGACTTGCCCAGGGTCACATAGCTAGTAAGTGTCTGAAGTCAGATTTGAACTCATGAAGATGAGTCTTCCTGACTTCAAGCCCAATCCTCTTGCCATCCAGTTGCCTTAATTTAATGATTCCTCACAAAGCACCCAATGAATTTCACAAATTTAAAACAATAACTCCCTCCAGTTCTCTTTTCCAACCCATTCTGAATGGTGCTACCATAGTTATCTATGATCATGGTAAAAACAGATGTCATTCCACTGTCTCTAAATTTTGATGGCTTAGCATTCATGCTACAACGGCAAAGATATTGAGTCTAGGATTAGAAGGCATGTGGCCAAATCCTGCCTCCAACAATTACTATCTGGCTGATCTAGAGCAAGTGATTTAAAGTCCCTGGGTCTCAGTTTCCCCATATTTAAAAGAGGATATTGGATTAATTGACTTCTGAGAGCCCTTCTATGGTGGGGAGTTGACCTCAAAGCTAAGATAAAGGTTCAAGTTCCATTTCTGACGACATACTGACTATGTACCTGAACAAGTCATTTAACCTGTTACTACACTAGTCAGTTCTCTATGACTATAAATTGCAGAGAAATGCAAATTTGCAGTGGTAGTTTCCCTATTCTAGGAACTCCCTATTGTAATGAAATCACAGGTTCAGTCCTTAACCTTATCCCTTTGAACACTGTTTATTGAATCAAATCAGAGTTACTCAGTCTGACATTGAAGACTAGTTGCAATGTGGCCCTAACTTTTTTTCTTCCAGTCTTAACACTAAAAAGAAAAGAAAGAAAAGGCAAGGAAGGAAGGAAGGAAGGAAGAAAGGAAGGGAGGAAGGGAGGAAGGGAGGAAGGGAGGAAGGAAGGAAGGAAGGGAGGAAGGAAGGAAGGAAGGAAGGAAGGAAGGAAGGAAGGAAGGAAGGAAGGAAGGAAGGAAGGAAGGAAAAGGGAAAGAGGAATAAAAGAAGGAAGGAAGAGAAAGAAAGAAAGAAAGAAAGAAAGAAAGAAAGAAAGAAAGAAAGAAAGAAAGAAAGAAAGAAAGAAAGAAAGAAAGAAAGAAAGAAAGAAAGAAAGAAGGAAGGAAGGAAGGAAGGAAAAGGGAGAGAGGAATAAAAGAAGGAAGAGAAAGAAAGAAAGAAAAAAAGAAAGAAGGAAGGAAGGAAAAGGGAGAGAGGAATAAAAGAAGGAAGAGAAAGAAAGAAAGAAA
>NW_027186304.1:62857624-62871122 GCF_028583685.1 Petaurus breviceps papuanus | reverse complement strand
AGAAAGAAAGAAAGAAAGAAAGAAAGAAAGAAAGAAAGAAAGAAAGAAAGAAAGAAAGAAAGAAAGAAAGAAAGAAAGAGAAAAGCCGTCATTACAAACAGACAGCTCTGTAGATAATCCTCAGATCAAAGTTTCTTCCCTCTTTGCCTTTGCTCAAATCATTCATTCCACCTGAGTGGCCCTCCCCATTCTTCTCCATCTATCCTACCCACCATTGATGATCCTTCATAAATACTCCTCCAACTGAAAATATTTCACATTCTTCCTAAACCTTCTGTGGTTTTCTTTCTATCTCTCTTTTTGTACTTCTTTTATCTCATCTACTGGGTCAAAAGTTCCTTGGGGGAAAAAGTCTGCCTCCATTTATGTACATATCAAACTTAGCACCTAGAAAATAGCTTTGCACTTAGTAGTTGATAAAGAGTATTCCACTTGTTCCACAAGTCTTAGTACAGTTTTAAACTATTAATAAATAATAACTATATATATATACACATAATTAAATTCAATACCCCATAAGGATCTTCCAATACCATACCTTACAATTGTTATATGCTTAAAAAATGCTTCCTGAATTTAATATTTTTAAAGGAATTATGTATTCCTTAAGGTATAAAACTGGAGAACTCCCATCAAATTGCAAAGGAAATTATCACATTATAAACCTGGGTCTAAGTTAAACTTTCTAACTGTTCCAATTCTGTTTATATCCTGTCCAAGAAAAGTGTTCCAAAAAATATGCCTTTTTTAATATGCTGCTACTGATAAGATTTTTTTGAAGCATTTTGCTAATGTACTATTTCATGACCTCTTGTGAACTCTTATCAAAAGCTATTCCTTCCCAGCATTTGTTCATAAAATTCTGGGGGAAAAAATGTGATAACCAACGTCAACTAGAGTAGAAAAAAAAGGAGAAAAATAAAAATACCTAGAGGAAGAGAGAGAGAGGTAGTAATATTAGTAGTTTCTATGCTAGATAGAGTTAAAATAAAATCAAGATGATGGCTCTCCCAGTATACGTTACATCCAAAGATAAGTTTTTAGAGCTGGCATCTAAAAATCAATGCATGGTTAGAGATAAGTATTTTATTCATTTATCTATTCAACAAACATTTATTAACAACTTAATATGTCCCACTATGTTAGGAGCTATTGGGGGGGCGGGGGGTCCAAAGATAAATGAGGGCTTAATCTCTAACTTCAAGAAATTTTATAATCTATTCCAGAAGGAAAGATAAGAAATGTATAGAAAAGGTCTTGTATTATGTTTAAGTAGCATAGAATGGTACAACAACATGACATGGGAGCTCAGAGCAGGAAAAGAAGACTTCCGTCTAGGTCAACCACAAAATGATTCATGGAGGCGCAGCTTTCAGGAATAAGGAGGTGAGAGTCCCGCTGTTCTCAGCCCTTGCCAGATCATATCTGGAGTATTGTGTTCTGTTCTGGGAGCCACATTTTAGGAAGGACATTGATAAGCTGGGGAGTATCCTGAGGAAGGCAACCACACAACCAGGATGGTGAAGGGCCTCTAGGTCATGCCACATGAGGACTAGCTGCAAGAGCTGGGGGTGTTTAGCTCAAACAAGAGAAGAATGAGGGAAGGGAAGATCGATGATGTGATAGCTGTCTTCATGTATGTGAAAGGATACCACTGCTTATCCCCAGGAGACAGAAGTACAAGTAATGAATGAAAGTTGCAAAGAGACTGGGCTGCTGCTTCAGGAAAGAGCTCCTATCACTAGAGCTCTTCTTTTTTTCTTTCTAATTTAATTTAATTGATTTAATTTCAGCCACAAATCATCTTCCCCTCCCCCACCCATTGAGAAAACAAGATATATGATGTCCATTTTACATGTGACATCATGCAAAACTTATTTCTGCATCAGTCATGGGTTTTGGTGGGGAGGGGGAAGAAAATTAAAGGGGGAAATATGCTTCAATCTGCAATCTGAGTCCATCAGTTCTGCATCTGGAGGTGGATAGTATTTTTCAACATGGTCCTTTGGAGGTCTGGTAGATGACTGTATTGATGACAGTTATTAAGTCTTTCACAGTTAATTATCTTTATATTATCAATTATCTTTATATCGATTACCTTTAACAACAATATTGTTATTGAATAAATTGTTCTCCTGGTTTTGCTTACTTCACTTTGCATCAGTTCATGTTAGTCTTTCCAGGTTTTTCTCAAACACTGGAAGTCTAATAACAAAGGCTGAATTGCCATGTATCAGGAATAGTGTAGAAATAATTCTTTTTTAGGCTTGGGTTGCACTGGTTGCCTCTTGAGACCTCTTTCTAATTTGTGATTCTGTGAGGATCTGACATTTGAACTGAAATATGAAATAGAGAAAATAGAAAGTAAGTGTATTCCAAGGTGAAGGGACAGCATGATCAAAAATAGAGCCAGGACAGAATAAAACATTTTCAGAAAAATTTAAGGAGACCATTTTTGGTTAATGCATTGTAAATAGAGAGAGGGAATTTAAGAGAGAATCCTGGCATCTGTCCATATTTGGGGAAAGGGAAAGAAAGAGGAATCATCAAAGGAAAGAGAAATTTCAGAGAAAGAAGGACAATTCCAGAATGCATGGTTGCCCTATTAGACAAGAGGTCTGATTTGCTAGGAGCTGATTGGAAAAAGAATTCTGGCAGATGAAGAACTGGTTGGACTTTTTTGAACTGCCTAGGGAACCAACCTCAGGAGTTTTGTAGTTTATCATCTTAAGAAAATTAAAGAGAGAGAGACAGAGATAGACAGACAGACAGACAGACACAGAATTGCTTGTCACTGAACAAGTACAATTTTGATTTTTTTTTTTTGCTAAGGAACATATTTTTTCTAGCCCCCCGTTAAGAGTGACTAATACTTAAAAGAGTTTGCTGCTACTTCATTTGAAGAGCATAAGAGGGGCAGTAGGAAGGCCATTAGAAACCAGAAAAGTTCCAGCAAAGAAGCAGCTTCATGATACAAATTGTCCCTGAAAGAAATTGGATACAAGTCCAGACTTGTGAGTTTCCTTAGGCACATGGGTTTCCTCACTCATATGCCTCCCTGCTAAGTTTCTATAAGTATGTACCCACTCTCCTACAGAAGCAGTATTTGTGAGAGTCTGATGCATGTTTAAGGGTAAATTGTGATGCTTTGGTCATTTTTGCTTTTAACTCCTACTGAGTAAAAAAATTTTTTTAATATTCCTGCTTCTGCCTTCTACTAAATAAATATTGTAATTATTGATTTTGTCTTTTCATTTGGAAAATATTTTATGTTCAAAAGTTAATGATGTCATGGTGATTAATTTTGTATAAATGGGAAACACAATAATGGGACTCATGAGCTACAGTGGTGAGTCTTAAGAACGTATCCTGTCATACCAAAGATATCCTCTAGAAACCTGGGAGAGGATAAGAAGTAGTAGCCACATGCTAGAAGCCACGGCTCCCTGAACCTGCCAGACTGTGCATGCTCTAGCCAGGGGAGAGAGGAAGCCTTGGGTGATCAGTAACACACCTGTGCTATACAAGTAAAAAGGTTTCATAAACACTTGATGGAAATAATTTTCATTTTACTTTCTTCAGCTGGTTTGTCTTAATTATACAGAATTTTAATTATATAATGCTAAGATTTGGTTTTAAAATATAGCTCTTTTTTGTTTTGTAATAATTGGGGCAATGAAAAATAAAGAAAGAAGAAATTGCCTAAGAATAAAACCTGAAAAAGGAAAAAGCTGGTTGCTAACTCCCATAATTCTTGGTAACAACAATCTGACAGTCCAAGCGTTCAAGGCACAGATACCACTAGCATTTGATTAGCAGGGCTTTCTTTGCTTGGGGTACCATCATCCTTGGATGCTTGATCTAGTCAATTTGTCTAGTAAGTTGAACTAATTGTCACTCTGCATGTTCATACACATTGCAGGATGGGGGGAGAAAGAACATTCCAACAAACCCTAGAGAACATATTGAGTCTAAAGTTTCTTTCTCTCAGCCCCCAATATCTGCTGAGTAATATAATACAAATAAATTTGAGAAAATACAAAAGCTAATCTGCGGGGTAAAGTGCCTTCAATGCTGCCTTTCCTAAGTTTTGAACCACCCTAGAGTTGAGAAAGACAGAAACAGAGACACACAGACATGGGGAGAGACAGATAGAAAGACACACAGAGACAGAAGCAAAATGAAAGCTAAATAACTCGGCCTCTTGATGGTTATGGTTCTGTCAGCCCTAAAGATCATAATCTCCTCTTTTTCCCAATATGACTTTTAAAACTCCTCTTTTTTAATCTTTATTAGCTTTCCATGTTAGTCTCAGCTCATTCGGAGATTTAGCAGGGCTGATCCTCTTCTTACTGGACCATGCCATCCTTTTATATTCATCCTCAACTACTTGTCCCAGCCTATACTCTGTACATTTTTTTTAAAAAATCTAATTTATTAAATTAGTCCCCTGGGTATATACATCATTATCTTTAAACAACTTCCTCTTTTCCTCCTCAATGAAATGTTTTTTCTTTCAGTTTTCATAATTTTGTTCTTGAGAGTTTTCCATTGTATTTACTTTCTTTGTAAAATGTGATTCTACCCATTCACTGAAGCTTTGGAATGCTGCTTTTCAAAGAACCGAGGTACATACAAGTTTCTTCCCTGCTTACTTCTCCTTCTATATCATGAATTCTAAGATGGAATTATCTCTTCCCCTGAAGGTTCCCATCATTTCACCATAGCAACAAGTTCCTTCCTTTGATGAGAATACTATCCAGAACAGAATTTTGCCTTGCTGGTTCCTCTGCCTTTTTGAGGGTGAAATAACCATAAAGACAAATCAAGAAATTAGCTATTCTGATTTGGGAACAGACAGAGTCCCAGCAGATACCAGAATAACTGCCTTCATCTTTCCCTACTATCCCATGTTTATGTTTCAGATATATTGTATGTTTTACTAAACTCATCGATTTCCTCTATCAGATGGTCTGTGTAGTATACTCTGAAGATCACACCACTTCTATTTCCGTTTCCATTGGTCTTCACCTAAATGTATCTATCAGCGATATTTCTTTATATGAGCATATTTCCTTAATACATAATCCCACTTTATCCCTGTACCTTGTGAATAAAGCATATCCTTCCAATAACATTCAAGTTACTTTCTAAGTAGGATAGATATAGTAATTCTGAGTTGCCTCAAGTTGTCTCTATTTTACATCCACATAAAAAAGAAATCTTTAGAAGACACAGATCCAAAAATTTAAAAGAAAAAAGATGTGAAATTCTCTAAATGCCATCAGGGATTTTCTTTGTAAGCATGGCACTAACCAGGAGATGAACTTTGCTCAGTAAAGGGTACTATCAAACAAAAATCAACATACAGATAAGATGCTAACTCAACGTTTTGGCAACAGTGGGTTCAATCTGCAAGTGAACTGAAATACAAGTTCTTTTACTTCCAGCTCATCAACCAGTGATTTTAGAAAGCACAAATTGTGCAAAACAGGTTTAGCCAAGTTTGTGCAACTTTCTACTAATGAAATAGATGGCAGCTTTGTGGTCTCCAGAAAGTTCTATCCCTGAAAGACATTTTGACTCATGATCAATTGTTGTGATGATGTTACTTCTAGGGAAGTGACATTTTTTAATATTTCCTATTATTTCAGGAAAGTTATAACACACTAAAAATAGAGATTCTAGGCATTAGTTATTCTGTTAGGCAAGTAATTATCAGAATTTTGTAAGATGCTCTAGAAGATGATTCCTATTAATAAGAAAATCAAAAGAATGTGGAATCTACATGGTCTAGGACCAGCAATCTTCAACCTAACATCAGACATAAGTTCCTATGCTTAAAGATGCAAAGGAAGAAAATGAAACTGAGCCAAGATCAAATCATCATAGAATCACAGCATTTTAGTTCTTGAAGAGTCCTTCAAAATAACTGACACAAATCCCCACTTCTAACAAATGAGGAAATTGAGGCCCAGAGAGATTACATGATTTGCAAAATCTGACACCTTCATCTAATTTCTTTCCATCACATCACACTTCCTCCAAATCCTAATTGACCAAAGTAAACCAGAAGGGCATAGGTTGTAGGAAAAGTATAAAACTAGAAGGATGTTCTGAATCAGGGGTTCTTAACCTTCTCTGCATCATGGACCACTTTGGCAGACTGATGAAGCCTATAGACTCCTTCTCTGAATATCTTTAAACAGCAATATTGTGACTTTAAGTGACTAAGTCATTTTGATTATTTATAAATATCCAAATTAACTATAAAGGACCTATGGAGAAAAAAATGCTCTCTGCATCCAGAGAAAGAGCTAATAAATAGAAGTATGAATAGAATGGTTTTACATATATATATATATATATATACACACATATTTATGCCTCATCATAGCAATCTCTAGGAAGGAGAGGGAGGAAAAAAGAAGGGGGGGAAAGAAATTCATATGATAACTTTATTATATATTTAAAAGGAATAGCAAAGTGGTACATAATAGATTTGTATTTTCATGTACAATCATTTTTTTTCTATTCTACCATGTTATGGAAATACTTGTTTTATTTCTCAAGTTCAGAATAAAATTTTAAAAATTAAATAAAGGCACAAAGGAAAATACATAGGGCTACAAAGGAAACCAATTGCATTGAAAGATATATATGTTTGTGTGTGTATTTTTTTTTTAACTCACAGACCTCAAGTTAAGGACTCGTGCTCTAAAGCATCTACAACAATCTTCTCATTGCAAAGACAAGGAAAATTCATCCAAGGGGGGTTATGATTTGCCAAAGGTCACTCAGATAGTTAATGCCAGAGCTGAGATTAGTTTCCAGCAGGCATCCCTTGGCAGCTAGTCTAGTCATGTTCCTTCTGCCCTGGCACAGAACAATAGCTGCCATTTCTCACAACAAGTAATAAACATATGGACCTCCAATACCTAGTGAAAGCAAGAAATATAAATTAATTCTAAAGGTATTTGGACAAGTTTATGAATGACAGAGCCAAAAATGGGCAAAAAGTGGCTCATGACTAACATACAAAATCACCATTGAGAAGAATAAGTATGCCCTCTCCTTTAGCCCACCCTTTGGGACCTGAATGGTCAGAGGGTTTGATTCAGAATGACTGTCTATAGTCACTATTTCCACAAAGCCAGAAATTTCAGAGGGCATATTGATCAATAAGGTCAGAGTTTTCATGGCGGTAAAGGGAAGTAGGAAAGGAAGAACAAGAGTGTAATCACGGTACATCTATGGTAGGCAGGTACAAAACTGGCTGAAGGAGGGGCGGCCAGGTGGCACAGAGAGTAAGAGCACCCGCCCTAGGCTCAGACATTTAGCACCCACCCAGAAACACCTGGCCGTGTAACCTGGAGCAAGTTACTTAACCCCAATTACTTAAAAAAAAAAAAACTGGCTGGAGGGTAGAACTCAGAGAATCTTGATCAATGCTTCAATAATGACTTAGAGGAATAATACAAATAATACTCTCTATGCATCAAACACAAGGTCAGTGACACAACACTGAGAAACCAAGTCTAATGAAACTACAAATAGTCTCAACAAATTAGAAATTCAGAAATGAATTTGATGAAGGTAAAGGATAGACAGTATGATTTCTTAAGGTCCTTTGCAACCATGTGATCCTGTCTAAGATTCAAAGAAGCTCTGTGAGCCTCCCTGAATTAGGATTTATTCCTGTGATTTGACTAATACTGACTTCTTAATGGAGGGCTAGAAATTAAGACTTAATCATTTTATCTAATCTTAACATGACAGAAACTGGGCTTCTAAAAAATATGCACACAGCCTTTAGAGGTAAATTACCCCTTCCAGAAAGAAGCTTTCAGTGCCAAAGAAGGAATATCTCTTAATATATCAAAGAACAGGAATCATTACTTCCACTATTAGTAAAAATAAAAAAATGTCAATCAACACCAATCTTTCAAAAGGACTATGACAAAACAATGGAGCCAAGTCTCCACTCAGAGAAAACAGGTAGACACTAGGTTTGCAATTTTCTATTTCAACTGATAAGCAGTTCTTGGGATTCCAGATAAATTGCTGGAAGTAGCTAGTGGAAAGAATGATATTGGATACATATCCCCTTGTATTTTTCTTAGCATGCAGCCACAGGGAAATACTTAGAGCTGAAAGATGCCAATTTATAAAGAAGCAGAACTAGAGTGGCAGACGGCTCAAAGCCAGTCACACACAGGCTCAGTATGATTAGATTGTCTTGTTAGGGTAAGGCAATCTGGGAATGCACTTTTGCTTGGGGAATTAGATTGGCTGGTTACACAAATGCACTATCTTCAAAACAAATCTGTTATTCCAAACATAGGTGTATTGTAGTCTTTAGGAAAGAAGAAAAAGAAATGATCTGGTGTCCTTTTAGACTGCCTTTTCAACACACCGCTTAACAGAGATAAATATTTGGATAGTCTTTCTGAAGAGTAATTATGCTTTCCTCCCATCTCTTGTGTAAGAAATTTCTCATTTAAAACATAAAGAGTTCTCATGCATGATTTTTTTATTCCTAATGCTCAAGTATGACCATTCTTGAATTCTCCATTCAATGTCTTAGTATAATGCAATATCTAGCCTGTAGGATCTTATACACAATAAACACATGATATTTGTTGAATTGAATACACTTTTATATTTTCTTATGTTTCATCACCCTGTATTATTTTTATATTCAGTCACTGTTCTATATACCTTCAACATATATATATATATACATATATATATATATAAAACCTCTATATACCTTCTATATGACTTCAAGGGATTCATACTAATCTGGATGTAGCTATATACATATGCCTTCCTTACAACAAAGAATAACACTTAAGCAAAGCCAATCTACACAACATCACTTCTGACAGGAGACCCCCCACCTCTACAGAGAAGACAAAGATACACTGCATCATCTATTCTGCTTGCCAAGAAGAGTCATTACAATTAATCAAAGTCTAACTGTCTTTCAGCATCATTTGTTCTGACATCTCTTAGACTGGTATGAGGCTTGGAGAGGTGAATGACTTCCTCAGCAACATATGGCTAGTGAATGATAAGGCAGAGAATCACACTCAAGTCTTCAAACTCCAAGTTTAATGGCTTTTCCTTACATTCAGGTTCTTGGCCTTTCTCTGTCATTGGTCTCCTTTAATAGTCTAGTGAAGTCTATGGGCCTCTTCTCAGAAAAATGTTTTTAAATTCATAAAATACATACAGGATAATATAGGAAACCAATTATATTGAAAAACTGTTATCAAAACATTTTTTTAAAAAGTTCATGGACTCTAGGTACAGAACCCTTAAGATTCTTTGTTGTACATCAATGCAAGTTTACAATATCAGGGGGACACCCAAATGGAGCTTTCTTGTAGCCTACTGAAAAGGGTAAGAGATGATTTGGCAGTCACCAACATGGACATAAGTACGTGGGTGAGCTCCTCAAGGGAACAGAGCTCAGAGAAACATAACCCATTAAGAAGAAATTGGAGAAGATAAAGAAAAGGGAAGAAGAACAGCAAGAAAAGAAAAGAGAGCTAACTTCTGGTGTAAATGGAAAACCAACATAGTACAGGAACAGAGAGATATACACAAGTAGACCTTAGACTGGAGAATGGAGATGTCTCAGTGTCATTGAGATATAGCATATGTTTGTTTTGGTTTGGGGTTTTTGTTTTAATGAGAACAGGATGACTTCTAGAAACAAATGAGAAAATCCTTGGTTAACACTTCAAAGAAAAGGACTGTGTGGGTTTTATTATAACTATGAAATCCTAGCTAAGAATGAAATGAAGTAAGATTAATTTTTTAATATGTTAAAAAAAATCCATCCTTAGGGTATTACTCTTGTTTCCATAGAGGAATGATACATAAATGCAATAACCTCAGTAGTAAAAAAGGAATTTTTTTAAAGCAATGGATTGTCAAGGTATAATGATGTGTACAAAGGAACTAGGCATTCTCAGAAACCTCTAAGAAAGGCTTGTTTTAAATATCTATTTTGAAATAAATTTTGTTGATATCTTTTGCTTTTACATTTCATAATTTTTCCCATCTATCTCTTTAACCCTCACCCTCCCAAGGAACCATATCATATAACAAAGAATTTTTTTAAAGAAAAAAGAGGAAAAACACCAAGCAAACTTGATCAATTTTTAAAATCTGAAAATATATTCAATGTTCCATACATGTGACCTCTGCTAAAGAGTTGGGGGGAGGGGAAGAAGGGAAGTATATTCCTCTGGGCCAGAAATACTTCATGTCCACAGCTGCTTTCCTTTCAACACACTCACTATTCCAGCCCTTGATGCTACCTGAAAGTCACGTGGGGAACGGCAGTTGCTTTAACAGGAAATTTATTTTTTTAATTGTATAAATAAGTCAAACTGTTGGTTCAATATCAAGGAACTTCTCACTTTTGTTAGCTCAAAATTATTTGGCTAAACTCAGTCCCCTACTTCCCAATCTCAGTGCTTGGGTTCCTGATTCCTAGAAAAGGAAGTGATGATTAAAAATTGCCAGCATGACTTCATCAAGAGCAGGTCATCCAAGATTAACCTCATTTCCTTTTTGGAAAATGGTTATGAAACTAGCAGATCAAGAGGAAGTTATAGGTAAAGTTTAACTTGGATTTTGACAAAGCTTTTGACATAGTCTCATGCTATCCCTTGTAGACAAGATGGAGAGATGTGGGCTAGACAAGAGAACAGTTAGGTAGATTTGAAACTGGTTCCATGATTGACCCAAAGAATAATTATTAACAGGTGAATCCCAGCATGGAAGGGAGTTTCAAATGGAGCCCCACAATGATCAATGCTTGAGAAACACAAAGGATGAGGACTAGAAAAAGGTCATGGATTTAGCAATTATTAAATCATTGGCAACTGTAGAGAAAGCGGTTTCAGATGAGTGGTGGGGTTAGAAGTCAGATTGCAAAGAGTTGAGAAGTAAGTGATACAAAAGTGAAGACTACAAGCTTGGATGAGCTGGACTGTGAAAGGGAAGAAAGATATAGGATAACAGCTTGAGGGGATGGCAGAAACATGTGAAAGTCTGTTTGGTCGGTTATTTTTTGTCTTTGTTTTTATGGATGGGGAAGACCTGGGCATGTTCATAGACAGCAAAGAAAGAGCCAGCAGGTAAAGAGAAATTACTGTTGAAAAGGAAAACCAGGGTGATTGAAGGAACAAGTTTCCAGAGGGGGCCAGAGGGAATAAGATCAAAGTTCTAAGAAGAGGGTTGGCCCTTCACAAGGAGAAGGGTCACCTCTGCATCAGAGACTGGAGCAAAGGAGCATGCAGGATGATCTAAAGAGGTTTTGCTACATGGAAGGAGGGAAAAGAGCTAATGCAGTAAGATCCAAGTAAAGTAACAGGTAAGCACTCTGATGGGAGGAGGGGGAAAGGCAGCTTGTCTAGGGAACTTAAGCAGAGAAGATTTGAGAAAGCTGCTATAGGTTGTTTGAACGAGAATCAATGAGGGAAGAATAAAAGGATGGCCATGTAGCATTGAGAAGTGGAGAATATAGGTGGCAGGTGAATCAAAGCAGTTAAAGGAACTGGGGGATTTTTAACCTGAAGAAGAATTAAGAAAGATATGAAGTATTTGAAGAGCTGCCATGTATTAGAAGGACTAAATATACCCTGCTTGGTCCCAGAAAGCATCATGAGGAGCAACCGCTGGATGTTGCAGAGAGCCAGATTTAGGCTCTGTGTGAGATGAAAGCTCTGAAAGAAACCGAGCAAAGGTAGAACAGACTGCCTTGAGAAGTAGGTTCCTCCTCAGGGCTTTCAGTAAAATTTGGATAACTACATATCTGGTACCTTTTAGAGGGGTTTCTTGATCAGGTACCCATTAGATTACTTTGCTTCTAAGGTCCCTTTTAACTCAGTGATTCCCGTATAGTCCTGTCAGTCAGTTCTCACAGATTCCAGATATAATGCCTATTCTCACCGCTGACACCACTCTGATTCTTTCAACTTTGGGGTTTCTGGTTCTGATCATCCTATTCTGACTGCTCCTTCTTAGCTGCACTCCCATTCCACACTTCTGACTCGTCCTGGACCACCAACTTCTATTTCCTTTTCCAGGTTAGCCTGCTCCTGGTCCAGCCCTCCAACCTTGCCTTGGTTATATACTAGCCTTGCACTGACAGCCTGCCCAAGCCTACAGCCTAATACAGCACTCTACCTTAAAGGTGATATTTGTTATCAAAGCTTTGTCTCTGTGGACTTCTTTCTTATCTTCATAAACACAAAGAGTTTTCCTTCTGCTTTTAGGCTGGCTTTCTGTCCCATAGAAGAACTCAATTGAATGACAGTTCATAATTTACAGTTATATTCACAATATAAAGTCATGATGAATTGACCTACCAATGGATATAAAATTCCTCAACAAAAGGTGGATTAGGTCTACTGCAAATGCAAATTCAAAAATAGCAGCAGACACAAGACAACATGATGGGAAAACTTTGCTTTATATCAAGAGAACTTCACAGGATCCTCTTGCTAGATTTAAAATAGACTGATCTTAATATATGAAATGACATTTTGGTAGTGATTTTAGTCCTTCTAAGTAAAATCTCTAAATAATTACGATAAATATACTAAAAAGAAAGTATGATAAAGAGATCTTTCCATAGACTCAGAAATTAGAAACAGACAAAGAATCATTAGGTCACCTTGTGAATTCTCCTGCCTATATAGCTCATTCTCAAGTGTTTGTCCAGCCTAATTTTAGATGACCAGAGATTTATGACTCTCAGCATTTGGCAATATTTCCGGCTCTTCACACTAAATTTTCTCTATCAATTTTCATAATCCTTTGAGTTATGCTTCTTTGCCAGTTTGGGGGATCTTTTTGCCCTGGGATTTTCAGCTTTATTTCCTAATACAGTACTCACAGAAGGCTTATAGCCATAGCTGCTAAGCAAAAACAGATCAAGCCTGTTCGGTAGCAACATAGAAGATCTAAAGAATACTAGTTTTGTGCAGGTGTTAATTATCCCTGTTTCCTTTGTCTCAGCAATAACCAAATGCCTAGGAGTGCCAGTAGATTTCTGTGCCAGAAAATTGTTTTGAAGTTGCCACCAAAAGGTTTTCGCTGCCCTATAGTTAATTGAAAAACCCCTAACTGTTTTCAATTACATTTCCTATTAGCATCAGGTCTTGGGCTCAAGCTACTATCCAGAGCTTGGAAGAGACCAAGATGATGCCGGTGGCAGGAGCAGACAGGCAAGGCATTTCTAAGGAACCAGGCTAAATCTTCAGTTTTCCACAACTAGGTTTTAGGGTGTAGTATTTCAGTTTTGCCTGAGGCTCAGAGAAATTGAGTGTTTTATCTCAGGTCACACAGCTAATAAGTGACAAAGGCAGGATTTGAACCCAGATTTTCTCAACTCTGAACATGACACTTTCTCCATCATTCTTTGCTCCCTCTGACTGTAATGGAGGAGGGCAAACAGACATTCCATAGTCAC
>NW_027186304.1:62852018-62857614 GCF_028583685.1 Petaurus breviceps papuanus | reverse complement strand
CTCCTCCTCCTCCTCCTCCTTCCTCTCCTCCTTCTCCTCCTCCTCCTACTTCTGCTACTCCACTTTCTCCTCCTTCTTCTCTAAAGAGGGCATCTGTTTTGCTTGACTATACATATTTGTAACCGTTTTTTGCTTTTCTTGCTTTCTCAACGGGTGAAGGAAGAGGTGGGAGGGAGAGAATTAAGAACTGAAAATAAAATTTTTAATTCAACAGCAGCATAGACAAGATTGCTTGAGCTCCAGTGGGAGCAATGAATATGGACAGATAAGTGAGACATTTTAAAGGAAGAACTGGACAGGACCTGGTAAGTGACCAGATATGAAAACAGGAAGAGGTATGAGTCAAAGATAACAGCATAGTTGGGGGACTAGATGACTGGAACATGGTCCAAAATCAGTAGAGTTAGGAATATTTTCGTGCCATAAGAACTGATGTTCTTGGTAATTGACTTCAGTTACTTGAAAATTCTTGTTTAAAGTGAACATGAAATTCAATAAAAAATAATGAAATGGAAAAGGGGAATAGTAACTAGGAAGATGAAGTGTTAAATGGTTCAGAATGATCCATGTGAGATGTTTCCACATAACTACATCCTGTCCTTTCAGTTGCCATTGAAATCTAGGAATTGTTTACTCATTCCAATATGCACTTGAACATCTGTAGTGTTGTTATTTAAATGTAATTATTAACTTCAAGATTTTGAAAACTACTATATAAAAGATAAGTTCAAAATTTTTTAAAGAGAGAGGTGATGGACCCAATGTGCCAGTTAAAATATATATATACATATATACATAGTGGGAGGTAGGAACTATATATATATATACACCACATATATTTTTATATCTTATATATATATGTTTGCTAATTTATGATTATTTATATATCACATATATAGCACCTACCTCCCAATACATGTGTGTATATATGTACATATATGTGTGTGCATTGTACATGTGTATATACATATATGTATGTATTTTATACATTATATATGTGTATATGTATACATGTGGGTATGTATATGTGTGTATATATATCTTACCTGCCTTCTAGTATTGTTTTGAGGATAAAGTGAAATAGTATTTGTAATGTTCTTTTCAAATATTAAAGTGTTATAATTTAAATGCTAGCTATTATCCTATTATTAATAATGAGAGATCAGAATTATAGGATCTTTGCATGAGAAGGGACCTAAGACATCACCTAGTCTAATCTTTTACTTGATTTCTCTTTTGAAGCATCCCTGGCAAGTCTGATTGAATGCTCTATGTGACAGGCCATCATTAGGATGTGTGTGTGTCTGTGTTTGGATGTTATTTTGGGGTTAGACTAGATGATATCTAAGGCTCCCTCTCATGCAAAGATTCTATGATTTTAATCCATTAATATTAGTAAGAGTAAAAATAAGAGCTAGCATTTCTATAGCACTTTACTCCTTGCAAAGAATTTTGCAAATATTACTTCATTTTATTCTCCAAACACTGGTAGGTAGGTGTTATTATTATCTCCATTTTACAGTTGAGTAAACCAAGGAAGACAGAGGTTATATGACTTGTCCAAGGTCACACAACTAGTAAGAATCTGAAGCCAGATTTGAACTCAGGTCTTCCTGACTTCAGATCAAGCACTCTTATCCACTCTACCATCTAGTTGCCTTTTATAACCATTATTGTAAGGGAAGGGGGATGTGATAGCTATTGTGGGAATTTGTAACAGGTTTTGTTTTTGTTGGTGGGAGGCAAAAGATTTGAAACTTTTTTAATAAAAATGTTTTAAATAGTCACAATAAGCTGCTAAACATAAAGGTTCACACCAATCTCTGGGCTCATAGGTGGCTTCATGGTTCCCTGGGAACATCCTAAAGCTGACTATTACAGTCCTGAAATGCAATGTGGGGCCTCCTTCCACTTAGAGTCATCCCAAGTTCATGGAAGTCAATAAGGAGTGCTGGGCCAGAGCAGTGTAACCATGGCAATAAAGGGCTGGGAAACTACATCTTAGAAAGTGTGATTCAAGGAGGACAAGAACAGATGGGGGTAGGAAGGGAGTCGTAGTAATCAAAAGACTCAGAGCTGGAAGGGATCATAAAAAGCATCTCATCGAACAAGTTCATTTTACAGATGAGGAAAATGAGAACCAAAGAGGTTAAATGACTTACTAAAGGTCACATAGGTTAACAGGCAGCAGAACCAGGACGTGAACGAGCTCCTCTGACTATGCTGGCAGTGTTCTTTCCACATTCCCATATTGCCACTCACATATTTGAAGGGCTGTCAGCTAAAATAGGAATCAGATTGGATTCATCCTAGGTGGCCCCAGAGAGGAGAACTAAAACCAATGGAGGAAAGAGGAGATAGGAAGGCAAGTTTGGGCTCAATGTTAGGAAAAACTTTCTAACAATTAGAGTGGCCCTAAAAACGGTCTGTTACATATAGTATTCAATCAGACTTGCCATGGATCCTGCAAAAGAAATCAGGTAAAGTATTAGACTAGATGATATCTAAGGCCCCTTCTCATGCAAAGATTCTATGATTTTGATCTATCAATATTAATAAAAGTAAAAATAAAAGCTAGCATTTTTATACAACTTTAATCCTTGCAAAGAATTTTGCAAATATTACTTCATTTTATCCTCAAAACAACACTGGTAGGTAAGTGCTATCATTATCTCCATTTTACAGTTGAATCAACCAAGGAAGACAGAGGTTATGTGACTTACCCAAGGTTACACAGCTAGTATGAACCTGGAGTCAATTTGGAACTCAGGTCTTCCTGACTTCAGATCAAGCCTTCTTATCCACTGTACCATCTAGTTGCCTCTTATAACCATTATTGTTAGGGAAGGGGATTGTGATTCCCTCTTATATACATCCACTAAATCATTGGCTCTTCTGGGACTCTTCATCATTCAAAATGCTAATCCTTTCTCCCTGAGTCATACACAACTGAAGCAGCACCCAAGGCTCCCCATGGTTAATCAGAACCAGAAAGGGCAATTGAGTATGCATTATGGGATATCTTTGCTACATCAGCTACCAACTTCGGCTATGTAAAAATTGAAATGGAGATCATTTAGGACAGTCATTTTGCCTAATAGACAGTTTATATTGGCAAGAATGGGCCTGTTCTTCAGCTCATGTCACAATTAAGCACTATAAAACAGGAAACAAACCTTTGATCAGATTGAGTACTGAATAAACACTCAATGCTAGGATTAGAAATTTCAAGTAATGGCATTTGAATGGCTAATTTAGAAAGAATCTCTACTCATCTTTGGAAATATTAGATTTACTCTCCTACAGAGTGAAGAATAGTAGCAAGTAAGAGTCCATATTTTGTAACTTGTTTATGTTCCCTATGCTACACTGGAAATAATTGTGGGCTACTTGTCCACAAATTGGTTTAACTATTTTAAACCACTTTATATGCTAAACAATTCAGATTCACAAATCAAGGGCAAAAAACTGATATCCTTTTTTTTTTTCAAAACCCCAAACAGGTATTTTTTTAAACTCTTCCCCCAAATAACAGATGTTGCCACTCCCACTGCCAAGTATATGAAACTCTGTTGTGAACTTCAAGTAAAATAAAGTTAATTTTCCTTTAAAATCATAAAAACATGAGATTTTTCATCTGGAAAGTGATGAGGTACAGGCTCTGGGAACTGCCTTGAACTCTGATTGAATTTTTCCATTTGATGAGGCATTTGCCTGAGGCCATAAGCCTTTGTTGTGGCTGGGCCCAAACCTCAGTTACTAGGCTAGCCCTCCATCATCTAGCTAGCCCCCATCCTTGATCCTCCCAAAATATCTATACCCAAATCAACTGTTACACCCTTGAACTGGTCTAGCCCACCATCATCATAGTCTCGAGGTAGCCTCCAACAACTTCCCACCCTTACACTCCTTACTGGAGTTTGACCTCATTGACTTCTGGAGACCCTCCCCAAACTCCTCCTCTAGACCACCCCTCCCACAACCTTTCTGTGTATAAGACCCCATCTTGCCTTCATGTGGTGTGAGAGCAACATAGAATTTTCTAGCACAGAGTTGCTCTGCGTCAGATGACTCTGGCCCGTTTGACCAATACAAGCCTTACAGTTACCAAGGTTCCTTAAGAGTCTACCCATTATGGCGAACTTTTAATAAACTTTGCTTTTCTTTGGCTGAGAGAAGACTTGAGTGGAATTCATTCTGCAGGACCCAGCACGTTGGTGTTTTGGAATCTCGAGCACACCCTATACCTCAACATTTTATGGTGACTCTCTTCAGAAAGGACCTCAGGAGCTGACATTTGGGTGACTTACAGATAGATGACAAATGCTCCATTTCAAAAAGTGGAAATGAAGTTTTGAGTATAGGCTGTTCATGACTGAACTTCACACTGACGATCAGTAGGCTTCACTTCTGTTCCCAGCTCCACAACTCACATTCTGGGGTGAGTCAGTTGTCCTCTATGAGCCTCAGCTTTTCCCACTATCCTCCCCTCCGTGGGCTTTCTACAGATACCCACCAACTTCTTCATCATTTTCAGGCAGTCTGCATTAGCCTCTCATCTGGAATTTTTTGTAACAATCAACCCAAATCCATGCCAAGACATCAAAGCCATTTGATAACTTCCAAATCAAATATGAATGTTAAGTAAGTGTCTGTATTATATTTTTGTTTTTGTTTATTTAAGCAATAGACTGTTTTGCCAAACTCCCTTAAATTGTACAAACACAACTACAGCAAAAGATAACTTGGAGCTGCACTAAAGTATTTTTTTAGCATTTCTCTTTCAGCTAATCACATGATAAAGAACTTTTCCCACTTCCACCAATTAGAGGTTGCAACTAAATAGTTAACATTCTTTCCATACCAGGGAGTATCAGACAATTGTACCCCACCCACTTAGCAGTTTCTTAATTTAAAAAAAAAACTTTGATTTCCATATTTAGCTCAATTTGAATTTTGGAAAGGGAAGCATCATTGTCACAGAATAGAAAATGAATCCCAATCAACTGAATTTCATCAAGCCAGGTATTTTTAACCAATAATCAGATTGATTTCTGAGCTCTTGCTAATGTGAGTTTCATAGAAGACTCATATCCCCTCATTCCAGCTGTTCTGTGCTGCCAGAGACTTATCTAGGAAATGAAACCCATGGATTTCCGGACCCAAACTGGAAAAAGATTAGCTCCTGTCTTGATGAGATAAATCACTTCCCTATGTTTCCACTTCCAGAAATCTAGCATTTTTCATAAGACTTTGACTGTGGCTAGATTTGTAAAGGAATGTCTGCAACAAAGATAATTGAGTGTACTATGATCCCAACTTAAAATGGTAACAGGGAGGTTAAAATCTCTTCATTTTTGACCCCAGAGACATCATTTTTCATTAACTGTCAGGGACTATTCTGATGGGCAATGAATCTTTGACAAATGTCTTGAACACATGAGAAGTGATTCAATGTAAATTAAATTGTCATTAAGTAATACAAGGAAAGTGGGGAGACAGAGAAAGGTTGAGGATGGAGGAAGGGGGGGGTAAGGAGCGAGAAAGAAAGAGAGAGAGAGAGAGAGAGAGAGAGAGAGAGAGAGAGAGAGAGAGA
>NW_027186304.1:62774169-62852008 GCF_028583685.1 Petaurus breviceps papuanus | reverse complement strand
AGAGAGAGAGAGAGAGAGAGAGAGAGAGAGAGAGAGAGAGAGAGAGAAAGTGTGCACTCATGCCATGGCTGCTATCAATAATGAAGCTGTTTAGTTGACAGATGACGCACAACTGATTCTAAGCATTAATCATCAGTAAGAAACTGGTAGATTTATGCATTCTTTTTCTTCTCAGGACAAACAAGTAGTGCCTAGAGAGGATCTTTCTAAGCCAACAAACCAACAGTGTGCTAGAATTCATGACTTACATTTCTCCATCATCTCCAGGCTTGGTATTCTCTTGGGGTGAAAGAAATTCCTCCAACACCAGTCTTAAATCTAAGCACATGCACCTGCCAGTATGTAGGGCTGTTATTTATGCTATTTGTCATGAAGTACAATGTATTTGCCTTTCCCTTGATCAGCTGCCCCTTGCACTCCTTTACTCTATGGTTTCATTATATCAGGAAGCAATTCTATTAGCAAGTCTGGTTTCTAAGACATTCATCTGCACAGCTCTTAAAATCACAGTTAAATATTAGAAATGTCCTTGAGAGTCATCTATCTAGTCAACCTCTCAGGCGATTAAGTGATTTGGGAGGAATTCCCTGACAAATGACCATCAAATAAAACACTTTGTAAACCTTAAAGAATCATACAAATGTTACTACTGATAGTTTCATTATTTATACATGCTATATGTTTGAGTATCTCCAGTGACAGGAAGTTGGCTAGCTTTCAAGAAAACCCATTCCATTGTTCTTATAGCTATTAAATTATTAGAAAGTTCTCTTTTTACATTGATTCCAATTCAATTAAAATCATTTATTAAGCCCTACTATGCACAAAGTACCACGCAAACTATAAAGACAATGGTCACCAGATCACAAAGACATTACAGTCTACTCAGGTATCCTAATTTTTACCCATTTGCCCATTGGATTATGAGATCCTGGATAGCAAGGACTGTCTTTTGCCTTTCTTTGTGTCTCCTGCCCTGAGCACAATGCCTGGCACCTAGGAGTTGCTTACTAAATGTTTGCTGACTACTTTTAGACCTGACCTAGAGAAACGAAGAACAGAGAAAGTTTAGTCCATCATCCACATTATCAAATATTCCAAGGTAGATATCATGCCCTTACCTTAGACTTCTCTATTTCAGACTAAATGTCCCCAGTTCCTTCAACTGCTCCTAGTATAAGAAAGTTTTCTAACTATAATCAAGGTTTCTTAACCTGAGGTTTATGAGCTAATTTTTTTCACAATTATTTATTTTATTTTATTAATGGAATAAAACAAGCATTTCCATAAATGGTCAAAGGATATGAACAAGGTACTTTCCAATGAAGAAACTGAAAAAATTTATAGTCTAGGTACTATTTTTTAAAATATTTTGATAACTACATTTCAGATGAATTGGTGTCTTTTGTGATCTACGTATTTTGTTTTACATATTTAAAAGCATTCATCTGAAAACAGGTCCATAGGGTTCACTAGACTACTAAAAAAAGGTTAAGCACCCTTGCTTATGGAGAGAAGCATTAGCAGGCCCTTGTAAATTGGACCCCAATGTGAGTTAGACTTCAGCTTGCACTCATGTCTTTCCCTAGTAAACTATAAACTCCTTAAGACCAGGGGCTGTCTCACTTTTGTATTTGTACACCCAGAACCTAGCCAGGTACCTGACACACAGCAAGTTCTTAATAAAGCTTTACTAATCAATTTCCATTATTTTCTCCAAAGGGATAAGCACTACTACGACTTCAGTCTTCCATTGGCAATGTAACATAGAGAAGTCATAAAACCTCAGAATTTTCACAACACTGAGGCAATCTGGGCTTTTCCCCGTGTTTCCTAATCTGGGTTTTTCTCCATATTTCCCAATCTAGGCTTTGAAGGATATTGACATTAACAGTGTCTAAATTCTTCAAAAAGCACAGAAACAACTGCATCACTACTAATAATTAGGTAAAATAGGAAACTACCATCCTCCTAATTAAATCAACCTCATCATTTTCCCCTGAGCCATATGCCAGCATCCAGTTGACACCAAAGCAGAATCCTAGTAGCATCCTATAGAATTTCTGCCCATAGGGATATGGAGTTCTTAGTCCTAACATTCTTATCTTATCTTAAAAAGTTTATTTGAAAGTATATTTCACACTGTTTGTCTTGTGCACGTGCATGCAAGTGGAGAAGAGTAGAGTAGAGTGGGGAGAACTACAAATAGCTACAAGTGAATTTAATTCAGATGATCTCCCCATATACTACTCTATATAAGAATCCTTGAGAAGAAATGGAGTAGCCCTCATAGTCAATAAAAGGTTGAGAAAAGCAGTACTAGGCTATAATCTCTAAAACTTCAGAGTAACATCTATTTGAACTCAAGACAAACTATTCAACCTTACAGTAATACAAGTCTATGCTCTGGAACCACTGGAACCAAAGAGACCAAAGTTAATCAGTTCTGTGAAGACCTACAAAATCTTTTAAAAGTAACACCAAAAAGGTAATCACATTTGTCATAGGGGGTTGGAATTATAAAATAAGAAATCAAAAGAGAATTGGAATAACAGGAAAATTTGGCCCTGGAGTACAAAACAAAGTAGGATAGAGACTAAAAGAGTTTTGTCAAGATACCTCATTGGTTATATCAAACACTTTTTCGATAACACGAAAGGTGATTGTACACAGGGACATTACCTGATGATCACTATTGAAATCAAATTGATTATATACTTTGCAATCAAAGTTAAGCTCAGAGAGAAGCTCATTAAAAGACCTGGAGCTGACTGTGGTCATAATTTATTTAACTTATGTCCACATTGTACACGATGTATTCTGGACATAAGTTAAATAAATTAGGTGACAATATACATCCTTATGGTGCTCCTTTTCCAATCTTAAACCAATCCCTTGTTCCATGTTAAGTCTTAACCATTGCTTTTTGACCCTTGTACAGGTTTCTCAGTGTACAAGTAAGATGATTTGGTATTCCCATCTCTTTGAGGACTTGCCACATTTTGTTGTAATCCACACAGCAGAAGTAAATGTTTTTATGGAACTCCATAATTATTTTTCTCCATGTTTTCTCCATAATCCAGCAATGTTGGCAATTTGTCTCTAGTTCCTCTTCAATTTGTCTCTTCAAAAACCAGCCTGCTCTTCTGGTAATTCTCAGGTCACATACTGCTGAAGCAGAAATCTAGCTTGCAGAATCTTAAGCATAATCATGCCAGCATGTTAAATGAGCACAACAGTAAGTTGAACGTGTTTTGGTATTGTTCTTCTTTAGCATAGGGACATAAACTGATTGTTTCCAGTCGAGGGGTCACTGTTAAGTTTGCAATCAATTGCTCTTCATGTTATTGTGTTGGAGATATCTTTTATATATAGAAAATTTTTCCATGAAGATATCAAATAGTCTGACATTTTCATTATGTTTCTACCTTTTTTGCAGATTTTTAGTACAAAACAAACCATGGGTGTGGAACTGAGACATGAAAATTAGATAACCAATAAAGGTAGAATAAATGGTAGGGTACTTTCAGGTGGTTTCTTCAATAATCAACAAATAAATAATAATCATAGATCATAGGATCATACATTTGGAGCAGAAAGGAAATTTAGAGACCATTGAGTTGCTATTTATACTTCTGTGACTTTTTGGCTTAGTCCTTTAAGCTCCTCAGCCAATATATTATTTTCTTATATTTATAGATCTTTCAAAAGACATAAATTATAACTGCATTTTATAAAACATAGAAATATATAATTGTCCTAAATTTTGAGGAGTCAAGAGTATTGTCTCAATTTGGTAATAAATAACTGACCAATTAAGAAGGATGGAGTCTGGTGTGAATAGAAAGGGAGCTGATGAAGTGCTGTTCTAAACATTTAAGCACTACTGGAAAGTATTTAGGATAATAGTTGATGTCTCACATCCCAATTTTGCAAAGAAGGTTAAATTCTATGTGAGGGACTTTCTTTATCACTGAAGACTGTAATCTTTTTTTGCAATTTATTGTTTAGGGAATTTACTGGCTTCTCCAGTAGAAAGGAGATCCAATATGAGGAAAATGGACTATTATCCGTCTTGAGGCAGATAGATGATAGAGTACAGAAACTGTTAGAGCTGGAGTTTGCAATACTTGAGTTCAAATATGGCCTGAGACAGAGGGTCACTTATGTGGACAAGTTCCTTAAGCTCTGCCTTCCTCAGTTTCCTCATCTGTAAAATGAGGATAAAAATAGCACTCCCAATGGTTATTATGAGGGGAGAAATAAGATGAAAAATGAGATAAAGCACTTTGCAAACTTTAAAGTGTTATATAAAGACTAGCTATCATCATCACCATTATTTAGAACTTATGTTTTGAACTGAATTTTATAAGCAACACATTTGAAATAGGAGATAAGTGAAATGCGTAAATGAGAAAAACTTTTAGGCCACAGCAGTTAGGAGCCTAATCAGAACAATCAAAAATAAAATAAATAACTATGACCTGAGAGGAATTTTAAGATTGCCCATCTGGGTCCCCAAATTGACAAAATCATAGAATGTTTCCTCCCAAGAAATCAAAAGTCAGATTCCACAACTCAAACCAACAGGGTCATTGGTGAGATTTGTACGGTGACCAAAAGCTGAAGAGCTTTAGGCAAAAAGAGAACCTGGCACCTGACCTCGATATCCTCAGTTCCAATACACTTCTTCACTCCAACACTCCCTTAACCATCTGGCTCCCCCACTCTAATTCTAGTCATCCTGTGATAGTTCTGCTCCCACCAACTCACAAAGGAATCCATTTCATTTCCTAGCTGAAAGGGGGGCAGGGGAAGGCTGAGGCAACAGGGTGTCCTCAGCCTGCCCTCGGAATCACTAATCCTCATTCCTGGAAAGCTGTACAATATCAGTTTTCAAAGAGGATGGCAAATTGATAGTCCACTGAATGGGGAATGGGAGCTAGAATTCAACTGTTCTCTGCCTGGCTACGCCCCAGGAGGGCTGTATAACTACTGAATAACATTCATAGAGGAGCGAGGTAATGTAATGAGGCTCTTTTAGTCTACATTCATAAATCTTTATAAAATTCTCACATCACACACTATATAAATGTGACTCTAAGGTTCGTTAAACTTGAGATAAAATTATAGTATCAGGGACTTATGTTTCCTTCGTTTCCTATCATCAGTCTACATGGCTCTGAAATGTACGACCAGGACAAAGTTCATTAGTCAGTTATCTCTCATTCCCTCCCTGGGTTGTTATTTTTGGTCTCCATATTAAACAATGTGCAGACAAAATGCTGACAGCTTGACCTCCATCTTGCTTGACAATAACCACAGCCTCATCCTTACTGCTGGATGCCCAAACGGCTGAGACAACAAAGTTAGTGTACTTTTAGATCCTGGCTGTGTTAGCTTTGGAAGGATGAAGCGGAAAGCTAAGTATGCCTCATTTAAGTGTCTATGTGTAATGCAATTCAGAAAGGAAAAAAAAAAAAGGTGATGACTGATTTATCCAAACTTGGTTAAGACATCTGGCCTATTGTGTATCCTCCCTACAATCAAGGGCCATAGTTTTATGGCAGAATAAAAATAAAGGATGAAGATACATGGAGTATTGTAGTGGGTCTTACAATAGAAGGAGGAGATGATGTCTACAATTTACTATTTATAGGCAAGACCCTATTATTAGTAGGATTTTTATGCCAAGTTTATAAAGGGTGGGCCTTTTAAAAAAATGACAGAGGACCAATTATTAAAATAAGTAGCTTTGGTTTGGGACTTAAATATGTTAATTAACATTTATACAAGTGAGTTATTTGGGGAGTTTATTTTAAGGGTGCAAACAATCAATCACACCTCTGATTATTCCTCCCACATTGCAAACATAAAATTGTACATGCAAAGAGGAATTCTATTTTAAAAAATTCTGTTCTGAATCAATATGAGATAAAATGAAGATTAGAAAATGACATCCATACATATTTCAGACAATATCTTTCAGATACTAAAAGTGCTAAAAGGTATGAACCATTGTAGATAGTGATCAAATATGTGTCCAAAAGAAAATACTATAACAACCAATGAACTAGATTCCCCCAAAATGGAAGATTTCAGTCATTAGTGATTATAACCATATCTATCACAGAATCATAGGATTCCAGAATTGGAAAAGCCCTCAGACACTTTACCTGAAAAAGAAAGAATCCCTTCTACATACAATACTCATAAAGTGGTCCTATGGTCTCTGCTTGAAGACCTCCAATAGGGGAAACACCTGACCTCCTGAGGCAGCTCATTCCACTTTTGAGCAGCTCTCATTTTGGAAGTTTTCCTTAACATCAAGCCTAAATCTGTCTCTTCAAATCTTCCACCCCATGCTTCTGGTCCTACCTTATGGAGCCAAAGAGAACAAGTTGAAGCCCTCTTTCATATGAGAAGCTTTTTGAAACTTTATAATTATCACAATGTACCCTATGAATCCTCTCTCATCTCTAGGCTAAACATTCCCACTTCATAAGACTGTGGATTGAGAGCTGGTAGGGAACTTTAGAGACCATTCAATCCAATGCCCTCATTTTATAGCTGTTGACACAGAATCAGAGTACTGTGGTTAAGTAATTGATCCAAGGTCACACAGTAATAAGTGATGGAGCCTCAGTTTAAACCCAAGTCTTCTGACATGAAATGCAGCACTCTCCACTGAGTCACATTATTCCTTCAAATAGTCCTCATATGGCACAGAGTGGAGGCCATTCTCCATCTTGATTTTCTACCTCTCTAGGTACTCTGTACTATCATGTGTAGAGAGAGAAAGGAGACAGAAGGCAAAGGAGAAGGAAAATAACAGATGGGAGAGAGAGGTGGAGGAGGGGAGCAGGGAAACTTCTAGTGTTTCAGTAGACCTTCATTTATACTAAAAGAATTGTGAATTATTTCTGATTTCAAAAGATATGGTGATTTAAATTAACTTAATTTGCTGGAAAGTCACTGCCAACAAATGGTATTTTTTTTTTACCTAGATGAACTGATGAATGGGCAAAATCCCATTCCTAAAGAAGAGGACACCTAATTCTTATTCTTTTCACAAGCAAATCTGACTTACGGCGGCCAACACCACCACCTACTGAGAACTCGCTTTCCTATGCTTAGTATGCAGACTTATTTGTGTCATGCTAAGATATGCTCACTGCTAATTTACACTGTGGTTTCCTATGGCGTTTATGGGCTTTAGCATCATTAGCATTATTAAGAAAAAGAAGAGCTAACATTTATATGGAGCTTTACAGGTTACACAATCCTTCCTTGCAAGGGAAAACAGGTGTCTCAATACGGATACATTACCACTATTGGAAAAAACAATGTCATCTCCACATGTAATGGACAGAACTATTGTTGGGGTAGGAATAAATGATTGCTAAGGTCCCTTTTAGCTGTAATTTCCTACAAGTTGATTAGACAGCTTCAATATCACTGAGACCAGGGTTAGTTCTAGAAGCATCTTGACATTATTCTGACTGCTATATTTTAGGAATCAATGAATTAATCAACAAACATTTATTATGCACCCACTATATATCAGGTACTATCTACTAGGTGATGGGAATACAAAGTCAGAAAAGGAAAAATCCCTTCCCTCAAAGGGCTTATATTCTATTGAACAAGACAGCATGTACACACACACAGTCATGAAAGATACAAGATGACTTGGTGGGGAAAACACTAGCAGATTGGGGCTGAGGAAAGAGAAGATGAAGAAAGGTCCCATGGAGGAAGGGACACAGGAGATGAGAATTGAAGAAAATGTTTAAATGGCAGAGGAGAAGGACTGAATTCTAGGAATGAGTGACTGTCAATACTAAGGCAAAGAAACAGAAAATAATGCAGTACAGTGTTATTAGCAACAGTAAGAAAGTCAATTTGACTAGATTGTAGAGTGCATCAGAGAAATATTGCATAATAAAGCTGGAATAGTAGACTGGGACCAGGCTCTAAAGGGATTTAAATGCCAAACAGAGGAGTTTATATATGTTTTTAGGTATAGTTGGAAGTCACTAGAATTTAATGAGATGAGTAGAGACATGGGTAGACCTAGACTTTAGGGAAAATCCCTTTAGCAGCTATGTGTAGGAAATATAGTAGTAAGAGAAAATAATGTCAGGTAGTGGAAAGCAATGTTTAATTTAAAGTCAGAGGAGCATAGTTTGTATCTCAGCTCTACCATTTAGTAATATGTGACCTTGGGTAAGTCACTTAACTTTTCTGTGACTCAGTTTACTAATCAATAAAAAGAGGGAATCACACTAGATTAGAGGAGTCAGACATGTAGCCTGCCTGCCACTGAATCAAATAAAAATGTGATTGGTAAATACTTAACAAAATTAATAAAAATAAAATAAAACATAATATTAATCTGTGCTTTTCTAAATCAATAAGCAGTCATAGGGATCCTTTTTTATATCTTAATGGCTCCCAATTCTATTTGAGTTTGCTACCATTACACTGAACTCCCAGGTTCCTTCCAGCTCTAAATTTATGATGATGCTAGGAGAGGGGACTGTTTCTATATATAATTCTACACCAGGAGCCAGTGAAGGAACTGAGCATGCATTGCCTGGGAAAGCCTGTAATAGACCAGGCTAAGCTACAATATAGCCTATAATAATATATTATAGGCTATAATAACTATTTTCAAGTATTTGAAGGGCTGTCACATGGAAGAAAAATTAGACTTATGCTGCTCAGAAGACAGAACTGGGAGTGATGAGTGAAAGTTGCAAAGAGGCAAACTTAGGCTCTATGTAAGGAAAACTTCCTGACACAGCTGCACAAAAGGGCAATGGACTTCCTCAGGAGGTAGTGTACTCCTCCATACTGGAAGTTTTTGAGAGGCAAGGCATTTGAGTGATGTTGGGAATGTTATAAACGGGCTTCTTGATCAGGCATTAGGGGGGAGGGATAAAGGAGTGGTGGTAGATTAAATGACTTCTGAGATCTTTTCCAGCTCCAATGTTCTGTCATTAAGTTCCTTGGGGGGTGGTAAGATGGATGTGGGGGAAGGTTGGAGAATAGAGGTGCAAGAGCTATTAGAGCAAGGTGGCAACAAGAAAAAAGAACAACACATCAACAGGGCTAAGACGCAGTGACCAGAAATTTCCTATATTGTCTTTTGGACAGTAGACTCATACATTGCAGTAATGCTTTTCCATTGCAAAAAACTTATGTTTATTTTTAGCAATCGGGGTTAAGTAACTTGCTCAAGGTTACATGACCAGTTATTTCTGGGTGTGGTGCTGAGTGTCTGAGCCCGGATTTGATCCCCAGGTCATCCCGACACTGGAGCTGGTGCTCTTACTCACTGAGCCACCTGGCCACCCCTAAGCAATTGGGATTAAGTAACTTGCTCAAGGTTACACGGCCAGGTGTTTCTGGGTGGGTGCTAAGTGTCTGAGCCAAGGATTCGATCTCCAGGTCATCCTGACACTGGAGTTGGTGCTCTTACTCGAAAACTTACGTTTATATAGATAGCACTTTACAATTACAAAGACCTTTACATACATTTGCTCATGAGCTACAATAACTCTGTAAAATAGATAATACAAGTAACATGCTGTGGCAGACTGATTGTCAGGGAGGTTTGGTTTTTGTTTGTTTGTTTGCTTTTTTTTACATCAAGCCCAAATATCTCTCTATACCTCTCTCAGTACCTGTCACATAATATATTTAAATATTTACTGATTGGTCACTTGTCTCTTTCTGTGACTGCCTGTGTCTGCTTCTGTCTTTTTCATTTCCACCTATTCCTTTTATTTCTTCCCTCTGGGGAATGAAAAAACACCCAGAGTGGGGCGGCTAGGTGGCGCAGTGAATAAAGCATCATCCCAGGAGTCAGGAATACCTGAGTTCAAATCCAGCCTCAGACACTTAATACATACGAAAAAAAACTAGCTGTGTGACCTTGGGCAAGTCACTTAATCCCAATTGCCCTCCCCCCCCAAAAAAAAGAAAAAACACTCAGAGTGCTCCTTCGCCTGCACACCATAGTTTCCCCTCCACTATTTCTGACTTCACTAGTGGTCACTGCATTCTCATCAACAGAGCCAAGGGCATTCTACATTTTCAATTCTCCTGAAGGGCCTGCTTCAATTACATAAAACATGAAGTGCTAAGTAGGTGATGTTTATTGTAGATGAGCTGCAAATGCTCACATGAATCCAGAAATAAATTCCCACATTATATTCGGCTAGACACAAACTTTAGTTATATTTGGATTTCCATTGGACCTGATGGGATTTTTATGATCTCTACCTAAAAAAAGGAATCTAGCAGGTCTAAAATAGAAGAAATGGACAGGGGCTATTAATTAGTCTAGACTATAAAGCTGGTTTTCCTTTTCAACACTGTCCTATTCATACAAAAGAAAAATTATTGAAAATGGATGGAAATTCTGGATAAACATCCTTCTCTACACAACACAAAAAGAAAGTTACACAAAGTACTGAAAGCTAATTAAATTGGTTATTGAAAAATTACAATAAAGTAACACCAATTTTAGAACTGGTAAACAGGGCTTGTAAATGTCTTGAATTCAATAGCTATGTGCCTTACAAAACCAAAAATGAGAATAAAAAGATCTCTTCATGGATCCAGGTAAGATGAATTATTTGTGCCTCATTACAGAAGGTGTAGGCATCAATAATAATTTATATTGAATACCAGGCAGTGAATAGATGAAGAGAAGCAGGTTGGGGACCCTGGCATACAGGGAGAATTAAGAAGGAATATCAGTGCTCTGAGTCACCCTTCTCTTTGCCCAGTGTCCCAACACTGTCTCAGGAAAGGGGGAACAGCAAGGAGAAGCCCCCAAGGCTGCTGCAATGACCTTGAGTATGGAATGGGAATATGTTGGTCACATTTTTGCAATTCAACCACAGGTTCCAACAAGACATATTGGTATCCATACTCCACAGGGATCACAGTAGCTCAGCAACAGCTAGGGGCTATCCTTAGGAGTCATCCGATGGCACCACTGCTAAGCCTTAGCAGCCACCATAATGATACATCCTTCAGGAAGTCTGCATTGTTACCTAGATATTTTAATATAAATCCTCACTTTCTTTTTTAATTAAAAATGGCAAGTAGGATGGGAAGAGTGCTGTTCTTAATGTCTACAGCAGACCACAGAGGTTCATAGATCCGGAGCTGGAAAGGACCTCAGACAAAGACTGTCACAAAGAACATCTAGCTAACCCTCTCATTTCACAAAGGAGAAAACAGAGGACCAGGGAAGTTAAATGATTTATCCAAGGTCACACAGGTAGTAAGGGTCAGATGTGGAATTTGATGTCAGACCCAAAGACTATGGCATCAGCCCACTGTCCACTAGGAACAAAGCACGTCAAATCGTTTGACCTATGGGAGTCAAAGACAATTTAGCATTCCTGAATTCTTTCTTCTAGTCAAGTAGTATTTTCTGAGGTGATAGAGGCTATATGTATAGTTTTTTTTCATGCACTACTATCTGGAACTGATAGAGAAAACATAAATCTACTATGATGTCAGGAACCATCAACTTTTTACCCAAGAAATTCTGAGAGACTTATAATGACTGGAACCCTAGGGCTCTGTGGACAAAAGCAGAAAAAGCACACTTTCAAACCCTAGCTGTGTGACCCTGGGCAAGTCACTTAACCCTGTTTGCCTTAGTTTTCTCATCTGTAAAATGAGTTAGAGAAGGAAATGTCAAAACTCTCCAGTATCTTCGCCAAGAAAACCCCAAAAAAGGTCATGAAGAGTCAGACATGACTGAAAACAACTGAACAAGAGATGTACATAATGAACTGGCCCTTTTAGCAGAGCAGGATAAACGCTCTCAAGCTTACTTTATCAAAGCAACTCACCACTGAGCATCAAAAACTCTAAGTGATAACTTTCTACAATACATTCCCTGATCAAACAAGATAACAACTAAGAAGGATTTCCAAATTTTATTGAAAAGGAGAGACACCACAGTGAAGAATCACACCTCTGATAAATTCTTATGATGGAGCAGGAAAGAGCCAAACTCAGAGTCAAACTGTCTTTTAGTAAGTGTTGATTGAAGCATCTGAACCCATGTAAAGGGGAATGAAATTTCACAAACTAGCAAGGGAAAATCCCTGGCAGAAATCTGCCAATGAAAGCTGTGATTTGTGATTCCCAATAGTTCAGGACAGAAAAGTAAAAGAGCCACTAATATCTAATGCCACAGTGAATATATATATTCTAAAGAAGGAGCAAAGACATGCTGGGGAACACAAGGGACCTGCCATTCCCAATACTCAAAAATACTCTTAACAGGACACAAAGGATTCATCCCTCCTAGTGTGAGAGTTTTCCAAAAAAATACTATTTCCTTGTGTGTATGGTTCAGACCTGAACATAGATATTAGCAACAACAGAGCTAACTAATGGCTAGTTAGCTAGTTAATAATTGACTCATTACTAAAACTTAAATTAGTTAACTAATTACTAAAATTGTTTTAGAATTTGTTGAGTAAAAGCATTAAAAATTAATAAAATTAATTGAGTGCAAATGAAAAAATGTTCTCAACTTTTTAGCAGAAAAAAACTGCTTTCTATGGGCTCAATGGAGTACTTTTGAAATGAAAGAATTTTGGGGAGACCCATGCACAAGTTTAAAATATGTTTGAGTAATATGCAAAACATGTCTGTATTATTGCTACATGCCATGTTCAATTTCATCAGAAAAAAAAAAAACTTTAATTTGTGGAGACTTCAAAAGTCTCTTTCCTTTCTGATTCATTCTTCATGTAACTACCAAATTGATAATCTAAAAGCACAGACCTAAGGGGCAGCTAGGTGGTGCTGTGAATAGAGCACTGGCCCTGGAGTCAGGAGGACCTGAGTTCAAATCCAGCCTCAGACACTTAACACTGATTAGCCATGTGACCTTAGGCAAGTCACTTAACCCCAATTGCCCAGCCTTTCCCCCTCAAAAAGCAAAAAATAAATAAATAAAAGCACACATCTGCATCATTCCCTTACCCAAGATGTCCCAGAGAATCTCTTTTGTCTCTATGACAAACTGTAAATTCCTCTGTTTGACTTTTAAAATACTTCACAGTCGAACTCTAGCCTGCTTTTACAAGTTTAGTGTCTAGTTGTGCCCTTACCCCACTCCTCACTCTGTTCTCCATATACAAGATTCCATCTTTATCTCCATGTCCTGGAAGAGACTGTCTCCCAATCATAGAGGGCTGGCTTGCCAAATCCCCAGCTACCCTCAAAACTGAACCCAAGTACTACCTCCTACAGATGGTTTATCCTGATCCTTCCCTAACTCAGAAATTACTTTTTGTCTATTTTGTGTGTGTATGTGGAGGTATGTGGGTATGTACATATATATACATACATGTATGTCTAAATACGAATAAATTACTTTTCTATGTGTTGTTTCAGCCAATAAAACATAAGGCCCTTGAGAACAGGGATTGATCCAGTTATGTTTTTGTACCCCCAATATTTGGCACAGTATATGTCACACAGTAGGAATTTTATAAATACATACTGAATTCATTAACTGAATAATTAGTAAAGATTATATTTTTCTTCTTGTGTTAGAAAAATTTTTCAAGTTTTGGTTTGTGGGGTTTTTTTTCCTTTTAGGAATCCACACTAAATTCTAGATTTAAATGATACTTTTACTAACTCTGAGTGATATTTAAATCTATAATTATATTTTGCATTGTTTGGGGAAAAAGGAGGGTTTGGAAGGAAGGAGTATAGAGGATGGCCCACACTTGCAATTTCATTGGTATAAGGAACATGGAAACTACTGCTACCTGTTCAGTTTGACAGCTCTTTAGTCCTAGAGAATTACCTGGGGTACAATGATAAGTGACTTACCCACAGTTATATAGCTACAGTAGTATATGATTTTGAACCCAGATCTTCCTTGAACCCAAGGCCAGTCATCTTCTCACTATACTTTGCTACCCTCTTCATAAATCTTGTATTGGAAAACTAAAGGTTCATTTAGCATTATCATGATCACCTACTATATTTCCTAATCATGCCAATTATAATTTTTCTTGTTTCTTTTTTTCAGCCTTTTCATTTTTCCCATTTCAAGAAGTCTATGCCTCACTGTAGAATAATTGATAATAACAGCTCCAGCTGCCAAGTCTCTCTAAAAATCTTTTCTTATTTCCTGAGGATTAATAAGGCTATTCTACAAGAATATTTTGTCAATTCTTTTTATAGTTGGATTTTTTTTTTCAACCACACCTAGCTTTGTGCTTTTTGTGAGACGAATACTGTTTCATTGTGGACTTGAAGGATCCTTGAAATACTTGACTTCCCCACACCAACAGCCACTGAAATATCTCTAACAGTTCCTGTTGTGCTCTTTTAAGAACTACCACTTTTACACATTTCCTTGAAGTAATATCCATTCTTAAAACCATAAAAGCAAAAACTATAACAAAAAAGGGCAATGAAACACATCTGGTTTTATCTGGTCAGGGTACTTGCATGACCATTACTGCCACAAAATGAAACTATATCAAAATCAATGTTTGTCCCAAGTCATTTGCACACCACCACATAACTCACCTCAGAGGTCATCTGGCCTTCATTTTACAGATAAAGAAAATGAGACCCAGACCCAGAAAAAAGCAGTTTTCCTAAGGTCACACACACTACGTTTCCTAAGGTAGTAAGTGGAGAAATTGGGTTTCAAATACACATCTTCTGACTTCAAATCAGGCCAGGCCAGAAATCAGGTCCTACCAATTGTCATCTCTGCCCTCTCTCTCCAGAGGCAGCCTGCTCCCACACCCACTCTCACTATACAATCACTGGGTTCTACCCAACTATCTCCATTCTTACTCCAGAGTCATAATTAGGTCCCGGCAATCAGGACTTTGCCCAAAGAGGATTCCAGCAGCACGTGGAAGTTACTCAGCAGTGTAGAAACTACACTGTTAGGCACATAGTGAGCAATAATAATTAATTAAAATAGAAAACAACCAGATGGCAGAGTGGGTTGAGCATCTCCCCTGCTCTACTTATCCCCCATCCCTTCAATTGAAGGCAGGTGGTCTTTGTCCCAGGAGCACAAATTTCTGGTGACCACTGTTAGCTTTGCCTTTTTCCTCAGAGGAATATATGATGTCAGTGCCCTTTAAATTCATTGCCCTAAGAAATTCTGGCTCTGTTTATCACATTCCCCATTTGATATATCTGTCCCTTCCTTGAAAAGGAAACCCCCAGCTGTGACGTTTGCTCCCTCCCCAACCAGAGAACTATGGAACTATGGTGTGCTTTCCCTCTGGCCCCATACTGAATGATAAGGATCATGATATCATAGGACAGGATCATAAATTTAGAGGTAGAAGAGACCTCATTGGTCACTGATTCCGAACCCTTTTCATTTTATGGGTGAGGAAACTGAGTCCTAAGAGGTCAAATGAGTAGTCCAAGATCACACAGGATGCAAGCAACACAGTCAGAATTTGAACCCAAGTCCTTTGGCTCCATCGGGGGTGTCTATGTCCCATAGCCTTCCTGTCAAGGATATACATGTACACATTGTGTTTCCCCAAAAACTTGCTCATCCTTTTGACTTTACTATTTCTGTTGGAGATCCCACCTTCACCCTTGTTTCCTTTGTTTGAAGCCTGGGGGTTATCTTTAATTGTTTCTTATCCCTTACCTCTCATACCCAGTTTGTTGCCAAGTCCTGTCATTTCTAGGCCTACAATCTCTCTTACATCTGTTTCCTCCCTGATAATCTCAAAGGGACCACCCTAGTTTAAACTCATGTCCCCATTCACCTGTACTACTGAAATATGACTCTGTTCCTTTTCCACACCATTGCCAGACTTAGCACATGCAGAGATTTGGTCATATTGTCCCTCTGCTCAAAAATCTGAACCCTGGCTAAAAATCTTACTTAAGAGATTGGGGGGGGGAAGGGGGAAGCAGCTAGGTTCATGCACTGGATAGAGTATAAGGTCTGGAGTCAGGAAGACTCCCCTTCCTGAGTCCAAATCTGGCCTCAGACCCTTACTAGTTGTGCTAGTATTTGTTCCCTTACTGAACATCAAAAATAATAAGATCCCAAAGTTAAATTTAGCAAGTAATTTAGTTTAAATTTAGCAAGTAAAACTAGCTTGTGACCCTGGCACGTAACCCTGTTTGCCTCAGTTTCCCTCATCTGTAAAATGATCTAGAGAAGGAAATGACACAGCTCCAATATCTTTTCCAAGAAGACCCCAAATGGGGTAACAAAGAGTTGGACACTACTGAAAACAACTGAACAAAAGAGACAATGGACATCTTCTTATCAAAAATGGCATCATTTTATGTCAGTTTTAAATTTCCTATGATTTGATATTATTTGGGGAGGGAGAGAGAGCAAAGGGAAGCATTACAGTTTTTACCCAAAAGCAAAGGGGGAAAAAAGAGCACTGGACATAATTGTACCTGTGATTTTTTAAGGAGAAAGTCATTTTAGCTCTATTTTCTATAAGATATTTCTGTTTATTTCCAGAGCACTAGTCACAGACTGTCAGGAAGGCATGGCTTTGAAACAGGTTTTAAACACTTTCAAATTATTTCTAAAAGTAGTGTTCCAAGTTATACTTGAGATCCTTTCTACACCTGAGATACAATTATTCCATAGTTTTATATTTCTCATTCTTTTTTTTTGTTCATATGTAAAACTAGCACCCAGTCATGTCATTTTCATGGGGAAAGAAAATGTGTGCCACTTGCTGATTTTTATTAAAGTGAAATAATTACATGATCTACCCAAAATTTCTTAATATATATACCTTAATACAACAAAGTGTTAACATATAAATTCAATTCAATCAATCGATGTATGAGCATTGATTAAATACCTACTATGAAGTGGGCAATGAACAGGGTAATAAGGCAATAGCAATATAAATATAAGAATAAAACAATTCTTGTGTGTGTGTATAGATACACACATATACATACATACAAGTATATGTGTATATACATATATGTATATACATATACACATAACGTGTGTGTGTGTGTGTGTGTGTGTGTGTGTGTGTGTGTGTAATATATGGAGAGAAAGGCAGCTAGGTGGCCTGGAGATAGGAAGATCTGAGGTCAGATTCAGTCTCGGATGCTTGCTAGCTGTGTGACTCTGAGGAAGTCACTTACCCCCGTTTACCTCAATTTCTTCAACTATAAAATGAGCTGGAAAAGAAAATGTCAAACTACAGAATAAAATTAAGTTTATAAATAAAAATAAATACAAGATAGTTAAATACCAGGTAGCTTGAGAGAGAAGGCAATAGCATTTGAGAGAATGAAGAAAGATTTCATGTAGAAGGCAATGCATGAAATGTGTTTTGAAGAGAGGAATTCTCTGAAGCAAACATTTAGTCCATGGAGTCTACCGAAGTACTGTAATACCCAATCATCAGTGAACAGAGAAGGATATCGGGAAGACGAGGAGAAGCACAGATGGAGAACGACTTTGGTGTCCCAATAGAATGCTGCCAACCTCTGCAGTTAAATAATCCACCATTGATCACTATTGTCCTCTCCATTCCACCAACTATATTATGAGATCATAATGATACCAGCCCACCTCGTGCCCCTATCTCCCAGAGATCAGGAATCTTCTCAGAGCTTCAGAAAAAACAAATGCAAGTAGAAGCTAAATTTAAAACAATAACAACGTGGACTACTGGTTTTATCTGTAACGATAATAATAATTAATAAAATAATAATGGCAAGTTAGCTATTTCAGTAACAAAATAGTACAAACAATTCTTAAGGTAGTGCTAAGAATCTGAAAAGTCATGAGGAATGGGAAAGCACAACGTACAATTAAGAGCTTCCTTCCCTCCTGTGTTTTTCCCATTCCCTATCTCCCAGAAAGATGAGGAAAGAAATCCAGAAAAATTGTATGAATTGATATGGATGTGAAAGAATTGGGCCATTTGCATTTTAAAGGATTTTCTCCCTTTGGTTGGGTGAGGATGAATACTGAGATATAAGTGTTTGTTGATTTATTGCTATTAGGGCTTTTTGACTGTCCATGTCTGTGAGAAAGGAAATAACCCTTAATAAACCAAGAGTCTAAGTGAAAAGAAAGTAAACATTTTAGTGAGAAAGTTTGCAACACATTTTGATTGGGATTGGAGTCAGATTTGAGCAATATTTTTTTTCCTCTGGCCCAGCCACTAAAAGAAGGAATAAAAAGAGTTCGCTTATTCCCAAAATTCAGTGTACCTTATTATAGGAAATATATTTGATACAGGACAGCCTGAACTCATAAATCTTAATTTTTACACAGGCAGGGAATTAAGGAATTATGTAAGACCCCTTGGACATGAATCTAAGTGAATGGTTTCAAATTATAACAAGAAAGAAGGCTTTGGTATAACTTTCATTTTTAAAACTTGGCTAAAAAAAACTTTTAGTTTTTCTCTGTGGCAGATTTTTATGGAAGTACCTACCATGGATTGCTAAATTGAGCAGAGAGAGAGTTCAAATGATTTGGACACATACACAGAAAGTCATTTCTCTTTCTCTCTGAATGCTTTTACTATTCTGGAAGTTTTAACGTTTAATCTTTCTGGCCAATCTTGGAGCCAATGCAGAATTGGTATGCTTAAAATATAACTTTGAAATTGTAAAGTGAAGAGTCCTGAGACTTGAGTCCATTGGACCCCATGTGTAAAGGCAAATTTAAATGAAACAAGCCTAAGTTTTGAAAATACAGTTCCTATGATAACCAACAGGCTAGGAAAATTTAGCATCTTAGCATTATGTGAAAGTGTTTTTGTCTGTCTATTTTTACCCAAGCTAAAAAAACAGCAGTCAAACCTCAGAAAAATAAACTAAGGAATTCCAGCTTATAAGATGACAGTTTCAACCATGAAAATTTAGTAAAGGGCAGAAAAACTCAATTGTAGGACAATATAACTTTGGAATCTTATTGTCTTTGATTCTGGAATCTTATTGTCTTCAGTGAGGGCACAAATACTAGCAAAATTAAACCAAAAATCTCTATACAGGTGCAAGCCTGTATAGAGATCATGGGGCAAGTCTATCTCATGCAAGAGATCACCCTGTTCTGGGATGCTGACCCAGCAGGGTCCCCCACACCCTTCACCCAGAACATGACCCTGGCCTGTTCCATGACTCCAGCCTGTTCTGGGAACTCCACTCCCCCTGTACCCTCCACCCTGTTCTAGGAGGGACCCCTGTCACACGTTACTCCATGATTCCAAATTAGCCCTGACCTATAGATCCAACCAATGACTGTTCTTGGCTTCTGTATGTCACTGCTTACACTAGCCCCCCTCCCCAATTGTGGTTTTTGTGGTTTTTGCCTTTGTAAAGCATTGCCTGTATCCCAGTACAGGGCTGCCTGATTTGAGTGTATGCTCCAGGCAATCGAGCACTTGATCAATAATTCCACATCTAAATTTTTCTAATACCCAGATCTCAGCTTCCTCTTAGTGTCTTCGCAACAGTGGGGCTTGTTCAGTCAGTGCCCAACTTGTTCAGCAGTGCCCAACTCTCTTGGCACAATGATAACTGGTCCCTTTTTCAACTTGTACTTTTGCTCTGGTTAATTCCTCCCACTGACATTAATAATGATGATGACAGTGGTGAGTAGGTGGCACAATGAATAGAGCACTGGCCCTGGAGTCAGGAGGACCTGAGTTCAAATCCAGCCTCAAACACTTGACACAAAAAACTAGTGGTATGACCTTGGGCAAGTCACTTAACCCCAACTGCCCTACCTTCCCCCCTCCAAAAAAAGCAAGAAAAATAAAAAAGAATTTTAAAAATAGTGATGATGATGATGGTGCTGATAGCTAACATTTAAATAGTGCTCACTTTGTGCCAGGCACTGTGCTAAAGTGTTTTACTATTACTATGTCATTTAATCCTCACAACAGCCTTCAGAGGTAGGTGCTATTATTATCTCTATTTTATGAGGAAACTGAGGCAGGCTAAAGGTAAGTGACTTGCCCAGGGTTACATAGCTAGTAAGTGTCTGCAGCCAAATTTGAATTCACGTCTTCTTGACTCCAGACCCGGTGCTCTATCCACTGTGCCACCTCACTGCCCCATTTGGCTCAAAATGTGTTAGAATGACCATAGATGATTAGTATATGAGTGAAATGTAAGGCTAGGACTTTAGGAAGAGAAGAAAAGAGCTAGTGGCTTTGAAGAGACAGAGCTTTGTGGGTCACTGTGTAGTATGGAATCTACTGGGAACTGTGGTTACTTTGACTATTTGCCTGTGATCCCATTTGATCCCAGATTAGACGCTTCTATTGTAGCAGATTCTCTGAATTAGAAGATAGCACAGGCATTAGAAGTGATTTTTAATACAGTGTTCACTCTGACAAATCAGAAGCCCATCAACAAAGGGAGAATGTTAACAGACTATTTACATCCGTGGGCCCAGGGGCGCATCTGATTATTTATTCAGTCTCAGGTAGTTAAATGGCATCAGTGGGAAAGACCAGAGAAGTGGTCCCACTAAGGCGGTAACAAGGCTTTTCTAACTTACTTCCATTGTTTTTCCTTCCCTGAAAAGGGTAGAGCCTATACATGGTTGACCACAAATCTAGCTCTCAAGTGTCAAGTTCATGAGTATACATACCAAAGCCTTACCTAGCATCCAACAGGACTGAAAAGACCTCGGTATAGGTCAGACCCAGAGTTGGCAGGACAGAACCTGCCAAATGCAAACACCAGTTACAAATAAAAGGTCACGTCACAAAACAAGAGCATTTCCTTCTCTTCCTCATAGCTTGTTCTTCTAGCTCTCAAGAAGACACCCAATTACTCTAATGAATTTTTGTGCAACTATTTATTACAATTACAATTACAAATGTTTTCAAGCCCAACTGAACCAGAAAAAGAGATACTAGAACATGAATACTTCTATTGCTTACCATTTTAATTGAGGGAGGGGAAGACTCTCCACCCAAATGTTCAGTTACACTTGCTATTGCATTCAGTGTCTAGCCACCATTTCCAAACCATACATCTTGTATTTCATCCATTATTTTCAATGTCTTCATCCTCCTACCAGTATCTCCCTCTTTGCCTTCCTGCTCCCCTTATGGGTTCCTTTTGCCCATTAGAATGTAAGTTCTTTAAGGGCAGAGACTATCTTGCTTTCCTGTATTTATATACTCAGCACTTATCACAGACTGGCACATGCTGAGTGTTTAATAAATGCTTTATCATTCTTTCACTCACGAATCTGATCTATTCCTGTGTTGTTGTTCAGCTGGATGTGCTATTTCTACAGACACATAAGGTCCCTCATCTTAACCTTTGCAGTCTGTTATGGAAAGAGTACCTGGGCCTGGGATCACTGGATCACACAACAGTGATCTCTTACAAGGCCACAGGTTATAGAAATATTCATGGATAGGACTGTTGTAGAGATCTCTCCAGGCTAAGAGCCAATGCAGTTTCTACTGGCATGTATATATCAATGAAACCCAGGAACATGCCCAGTACTTGAACCCAGGGTAAAGGAACAACTCTTTAGGATATATCCTCAGTAACACACAGAGATGCTCCAGCCTTACGATTCCAACTCCCACTTATGCTGACAAGTCAGGTCTCCAGAGTATGACTACTATGCCTACCCCCAGGATTCAATGGACAGCCTTGAGGAGTTAGTGGTACCATTTCTAGAGCTATAGCTCTGAGCCCCTATCAGTGCATTTCTTGATTATCAGTCAGTCAGTAAAATCTTGATTATTGATGAGAAAGAGATGTATTTACTAAGGTGGTATAGTAAGAACAGTTGGTATAAAACATTCCCCCTTGTTTGGAAAAGTAGGGCCAAGCTTAGCACACATATGGCAAAGAGGGTAGCACATGGTTACGAGAAAATTCCTCAATATTCTCTTTAGGTATGGTGTCACTTTTCTTCTGAGCTCTTTGCAGAGCTTTGAATCTGCATCCATTCTGTTCTTGACTCTCCAGACACTGCCTGGACTGAGAACAGACACTGTCCTCAGCTGATCTGAGAACATAGAGGAGAAGATGGGAAGATGGGAATTTCTAGTTCTCAGAACCTCTGAGGTTCACAAAGTTCTCCTCTAATCATACTGACCTTTTCTCAAAAACCTTAACAGTTCCTCAATCTACTCATTCCCCACAACCCATCCTCCACTAAACCTCAGAAGCACACGAAAATGATCATACCCTTGCCTTGATCTTGTTATCACCCACAAATGCACCACCTCCATGTGCAAAAACTCTGAAATTCCTTCATCTATTCACAGTCTATTGGTTTTCCATCTCTCTTTCTGTCTTATTGTATCAAACTCTACTCTTCATTCATACCAAGTCATGACTTCAACCCTTCATTTCTCTCCTTGGACTAACCACTCTCTCCTTCTTTCTCCATCTTATCCATCTGGTGAACCAAATCAACTCTACACTGTCCTCTTCCTTTGAGTCCCTGGTCCCCTTATTATACTATTGATTATTCTGATTCATAGCCCTGGATCACTTTCACAATTCACTGCCTCCACTTTCCATAAGCACTGCTGAATGAAGGTAGAAAAAAATTATGCAACTATTCTGACTGCTGGATCCAATACAAATTTATGCTGCCTAATCTTAATGGGGTCCTCACTGCTGCTGGGCATCCTGCTATACCTCCCTTATCAATTCACTATCACATTCTCTACAGCAGTTTTTCCAAATCTTTTCAACCCTCCTCAAGTCTTCCATAGCTCTCTTTGCCCACCATACACTCACCTAAGAACTTTTCCACATATTTTACTGAAAAAATTGAGGTCATTCACTAAGCCTACTCTCATATCATTTAGATTCCCTTTGCCATTTATTTGCCATCTATTCCTTTACTTCCATCTCCAACAGATTGCTCACTCTGTCATCCCCATTCTCTCACTTATCTTCAATTTCTTCCTTTCTACTGTTTTCTTCCCTTCTACCTATAAGCACATCCATGTTGCCCTATCCTTTAAAAACCTTCACTTGATCCATCCATCCCTGTTAACATTTGATCCTTCCATCCCTGCCAACTATTGCCCTATATCTCTTCTGACATTTGTGACTAAACTCATTGAGAAGGCCATTTACAATCAGTGTCTCTTCTCACTTTCTCCTTAACTCCCTACAGTCTGACTTCCAATCTCATCATTCAACCAAAACTGTTTCCTCCAAAGTTACTAATGATCTCCTAACTGTCAAATTTGATGGCTTTTTCTCAATCCTCCTTCTTAACCACTCCATTAGCTTTTAACATTGTTAATCATTCTCTTCTCCTTGATATTCCTTTCTCTATAAGTTCTTGGACACAACACTCTCCTGGTTCTTTTCCTACCCATCTAACCTTGATTCAAGTCTACTGCACTGGATTCTTACACAGGTCACATCCAATAATCTTGGGTATTCCACCCAGCCCTCTCTCTATTACTTTACTTAATGATCTCATCAGCTCCCATAAATTTTATTATCATGTCAATACTAATGATTCTAAAATCTACTTATTCAACCCTAACCTCTTTGCCAATCTTCAATTTAACATCTCCAACTGCCTTTCAGGGATCTTAATCTCAGCATGTCCAAAATGGAACTCAATGGCTTTCCCCAAAACCCTCTCCCGTTCCAAACTTCCCTATTACTGCCAAGGTACCACCATCCTACTAGGTTCACAACCTAGGTGCCAGTCTTGACTCCTCACTATCTCTAATACCCCATATCCAATTTGTCACCAAGGTCTGTCAATTTCACCTTTACAACATCTCTTGAATAATCCTCCTCACCTCTGATACTCGCAGTACCATGTTGCAGACCTTCATCACCTCATAGATAGACTATTTTAATAGCCTGCTGATTGATCTCCCTGCCACAAGTCTCTCTCCATTGAAGTCTATCTTCCACTCAGACAGCAAAGTGATTTTCCTGCAGGATCAGTCTCATCATGCCACTGCCATACTCAATAAACTCCAGCAATTCCAAATCACCTCAAGAATGAAATAGAAACTCCATTGATGCTGTTTAAAGACCTTCATAACCTAGCCCTACCTCACCTTTCTTACACCTTACACCCGGACCCACCATTTGATCTTTGAACCAGTGACACTGGCATCTTGACTGTTCCACGAAGACACTCCACCTCTAGGCTTAGAGCATTTTCTCTGGTCACCCCCTATGCCTGTAATGCTCTCCCTCTCTTCTCTGCCCTCTGACTTTTCTGGCTTTCTTTGAGCCCCAGCTAAAACTTCACCTTCTACAAGAAGCCTTTCCTAATCATTCTGAAATCTTGGACCTTCCTTCTAGTATTTATTTCCTATATATCCTGTATATAGCTTGATTGCACATATTGATTTTTTGTCTCTCCTTCCTTAGATTGTTGTGAGTTTTAGAGGGCAGGAAGTATCTTTTGCCTTTTGCCAGTGCTTAGAACCATACCTAGCATATAGTATAGGCTCTTAACAAATGCTTATTGATTGAGTGGAGTAATTGATTTAGCCACTCAAGAGTCCCCACTCTTACAAAGGTAAATACCACCTACACCAGGTTGAACTCAAGGTAAACTTCCTCCAAAATGATCCCTGGTCTAGAGGCCTATTTAGCCATGGATTTTTACTGAAAGAGTAGGATCCTTAGATCTAAGAAAAGTATCAACACGTGTAGAGCAAACTTCCAGCATCAGTCGCCGCTTCCCCAGAAGGGGAGATGGTATGGTGGAGTAGAAAGAATGCTAAATTGGATGTGCTGAATTTGGAATCAGAACCAGATACCAAATTATGGCTCTGCCACTTACTCCCTGCATTACCTGCAGTATCTCACTTTATCTCTCTAGGCCTAAATTTCTTTAACAATAATGGATAGGAGAAGGAGAAGGGAAAGGGAAAGGGATAGGGAAAGGAAAGGGGAAGGGGAAGGAGAAAAGGAAAGAGAGGAGGAGAGAAAGAAGGAAGAAGATAGAAGAAAGGAGGAGGAGAAGGAAGGAGAAGAGGACAGAGAAGGAAGAAGAGGCATTTGTATAATACTTTAATATTTATAAAGCATTGTACATATGTTATCTCATGGATCCTTAAAATGAGAGGGTTGAACTCGAAAATCTCTAAGACTCCTTCCAACTCTAGAGTTAAGATCTGATGATCTTATGAGGGTCCTAGATTCAGAGAAATTATATAGGGCAGTGCTGATCACATAGGGTTCTCTTGAGATGCCTAACCTCTCCATATTTCTATAGCTTTTGGCAGCTATCTTGAGAGGAGGATAGATTGTAGAAGGTAGAGATTGGATGATGAGACCAGTTAGAAAGCTACAATATTAGAAGTGAGTGGTGACAGGGGTCTGAAGTAAGGCAATGGCCACACAAATGGAGAGGAGGAGACTAATGAAGAGGATATTTTGGAGTAGAATCAAGGCAATGTTCATCTCTCTAAGAAGTTATATTTCTTTTTAAACATGAGAATGACTAGTATACTGCTATATGTCTAATTTTAGAACAGGGCTGCATTATTCTGTAATAATTTACCACAAATTATAACATTAGCTACATTGACAGTAAGTACTAAAAAAAATGACAGCATCAAACAACAATATATTATTTAAAAGGTTGCTTGTAAATGTGAATACATAAAGTTCAGTGAAATATATTATATATTATCACTACCTAAAAGCTGAAATGTTAATATTAAATTCTGCAAACATTTTACTTATCCATCCAACCAAAAGTCATACTGTCTACAATACTTCAGAAAAAGCAAGTTTTTTTTGTTAAATAAGATTTATGAACGCTTCAAGTCACTAAGAAATCACACCTCTAGGACACTAAGTATTCTTATAATGTTTTAATGTCTGTCTTGCTGTTGTTCAGTTGTGTCCAACTTTTTATGACCCTCACATAGGGTTTTCTTAGCAAAGATACTAAAGTGGTTTGCCATCTCCTTCTCCAATGGATTAAGGCAGAGGTTAAAATGAATTCCCTAGGGTCACACAGCCAGTGAGTGCCTGAGGCCAGATTTGAACTTAGGTCTTCCTGATTCCAGACCCAGCATTTTATCCACTGAGCTACCTAGCTACCTCCAGAGCAGAGGTTAAATGATTTGCTCAGTCACAATGCTAGTAAGTGTCTGAGATCAGATTTGAACTCAGATTCTCCTGACTCCAGGACCAGCATTCTATACACTGAGCCATCTAACTGCCTCTAATGTGTCAACATTTGTCAACATCTGACAAAACCATCTTGTGTATTATAAACAACTAGTTCAGAAGCAACATGAGAAACATAAGAGTAAGGCTTGTGTCTTTATCACTTAATTCACTTATGCCTATTACTTCTAAGATCAAATAAAAATTCTTCTTGTATTTAAAACTCTTTTGCATCCATGAGGATTGGTCTATTTATTACTCAGCTTTAGATATAGAAATGCCCTGAAGTTTGACCACTTATTGTCTCATCAATGTACCTAGAAGTTCCTATGTATCCAGTAACTGATTTGAACTACTACATATTTGGTTATATATATAATGCTATAAAACTACCAGTTTAGAAATTTCCTTAATATGCGGGAAAACTTCATATAACCTAGGTATAACAAACTTTCCTAAACATAATCCTCTCATGGTCAGTGAGGGGTGAAGTGGTAGAACTCCAGATGACCCCTGGATTCACTGCCTCTGAGGCAATCAATTCCTATAAATCCATGTAGCAACAACAGTTAGATATAAGGACAGAGCCACAGAAGATTTCTCCTGATCAGGGCATTCATCCCACAATATGCCCAAGCCATCACTTGTGTATCCATAGGACTCTCGGGCTGGGGAGTTACCCAACTGCATTTCTGTGAGTAACAAATCACCTGATTCATCATCCTTTGAACATTCATGTTCTTTCTTACTCACAATTTCCTAATAATAACCTTCTCCCATCTATGCTTCCAGCCAGCCATATTATGTATTACTTCCTTATCCTATATCATCTTCATGATCTTACATGACATTCCATTTCCCACCTTTATGTGTTTGCAGTTTCTATTTTCCATGCCTAGTATGTACTCTGTTCTAAAACACTATCTCTTAGAATCCCTTGTTGTTCAGTCCTTTCAGTCATGTCTGACTCTTCATGACCCCATTTGGGGTTTACTTGGCACAGATACTGGAGTGGTTTGCCATTTCCTTCTTCAACTCATTTTACAGATGAGGAAACTGAGGCAAACAGGATTAAGTGACTTGCCCCAGGTTACACAGCTAGTAAATGTCTGAGGCTGGATTTGAACTCAGGTCTTGCTGACTCCAGGGCCAGCACTCTATCCAATGTACCACATAGTTGCCCAAGTTTAGAATCCCTAGTTTCCTTCAAATCCCAGCTTGTGTCATCAACTACATGGGACTTTTCATTATTCCTGAGCACCTTCCCAAAATTTTATATATGTGTGTATGTATGTATGTATGTATAGGTATATGCGTGTATATAAATTGTCTCCCTCAATAAACTGTACATTCCTTGAGAGCAGGTATTGTTTCATTTTTTCATTATATATCAATACACAGTGCCCTCCCACCTAGCACATAGATGGCATTTAATAAAAATTTACTGATTAATTACTCTTTGTAGCTCCTCTCCCTCACATTCATGCTATAGACATAGCAGGGACTTTACAAATTTTTATGACTTTGAATAATAATTATGGTAATCATACTGTTTTATTCACCTGACAGAATCCTGTTAATGCTCAAGTTTTACAAGCATAAAAGTAAAATCTTGGTTTCCTGGCAAGTTTAAGTAGTCAGGTATCCTTCTGCTTTTGTGAACCATACAAATGACAATAGGCTGATATTTATTACCCAAAACAACTTCCCAGGTGATCATGTCATCTATTCACTCCACCACCCCCAACTGATGCACCTTCTACATGGAAAGGACCCAGGGATCTTTCTCTTGCTGGTTCATGTCAGAACCTATCTTGCCTTTCCCCAATCTAACACACAAAGCAGTCTGTAACTCTCCCACATTCTTTTCTGAGTTCTCATTTATATTACAACAATTTGTCCACATGTCTTAGCAGGGAGTGTCTTGTTTCTTTTTATCTCCCCCAGTTCCTAGCATGGGTCACATAATAGAGAGAGTATACAGTACTGCTCACGGATCAGTTGTTGAGATATTCATGACAAGGCACTGAAATCGTAAAGCATCAAAGAAAGATGAAATTATCTTCGATCTTATCATATTATCAAGGATTTTTTTTTCATAGCCAATGAATCTTAATGTTGGAAGGCATATCAAGGCTATCTATTTCAAGCCATGACTAACTCATGAGTTGCAACACTACAAACAAGTAAGTGGTAATCCAAGCTTTTCTTGAAGACCTCCAGTGAAATGCAATTCACCTCTTCAAGGCAACCCATTTTGTTTTTGGACTACACTAATTATTATGAACTTTGTTTCTGGAAGGTTTTTCCACTGACACTGATCCAAAATCTGCCTTCCCGTAATGGCCATTCAACAATCTTAATTTTGTTCTGTGTGGCAGGTAAACAGGTTTACTAAGTGCCAAGAACAGTGCTAATTTCTGGGGATACTGAGGCAAGCAAAAAGAAAAACAATTGCTGCCTTCAAGGAGTTTACATTCTGATTGGGGAATAGGACAGAAAAAGGAGCTGAAAAGGAAAGAGAAGGTAAAAAAGGAGGGTTGAGAGGGAGGTCAGAAATAAAACAGAACTTTCAGAAGTGAGATGAGGCCAGGCTAGGAGGAAAGATCCAGGGTGAGAAGGAAGCTGAGGCATGGTCCAGAGAGACAGAAGCATAGTCAGGAGAGTAATAAAAGGGGAGGTACAAAACAGAACAAGCCTAATCTCTCTCTTGAGGCAGCTAGGAGGTGCAGTGGATAGAATGCAGGGCCTGGAATTATGAAGACTCATATTCCTAAATTCAAATCTGGGCTCAGACACTTACTAGCTGTGTGACCCTGGCCAAGTCACTTACTCCTGTTTGCCTCAGTTTTCTCATCTGCAAAATGAGTTAGAAGAGGAAATGGTAACCCACTTCAGTATCTTTGCCAAGAAAACCCTACATGGGGTCATGAAGAGTCAGACTTGACTGAGAAACAACTAAACAACAGCAAAAACTGTCTTCTTCATGATAGCCTTTCAAATATTTGAGGACTACTGTCATGCACCACCCCCCTTCAAGTTTTTCTTCTCTAGGCTAAATACCCCCACTTCTTTCAAATAATCCTTTAAGTCTCAACTAAAATCCTATCTTACAATAAATTTTTTCCAAACCCCTCTTAATACTAATGTCTTCCCTCTATTAATTATGCCCTACTCATCCTGGATATAATTTGTTCATGAATAGCTGTTTGGGTGTTGTCTCCCCCATTAGATTATAAGCTTACTGAGGTCAGGAACTATCTTTTTTATATTCCCAGCTTTTAACACAGTGCCTAACAAATAGTAGGTGCTTAATAAATGCTTCTTCATTGACTGGTTGTTCCTCATATAACATGACTTTAATTCCCTTCATAGCCTGAGATCAGTGTTTAGTAAATTGAAAGTGCACAAACAACAAAAATGAAGCTAAGCTTTGTATAATTATAATGACCTAGATTTACCCCATAGAAGAGTTGATAAAATCTCAGTTGAGAGAACCTCTCTCTTCTTTGTAGAAATGGGGAACTATGGGTATGGAATATTGCATATACTGTCAGACATGGTTGTTATTTTTATTTATTTCTGTTGTTGTTTTGGTTGTTGATAGGTCACTGTGTAGGGGAGGAAGAAGAAATGTATTTAGAAATGAAGGTAATGATAGAAAGAATAGAGAAGTCCAAGAGGTTAAATCCAGAAGACAGTAACTCCCTAAGTATACTAAGTAAAGCCTCAGAAAAAAGAATAGCTTGATCGCAAAGATTCCAAAAGTGTCTGGAAGAAATGAAGTAAGAGATAGGGACAGCAAGAGATAAAAAATGAAATTAGAACTCGACTTTCTGAAAAATATAAAGGAGCAAATGGACAACTCAATGATTCCAAGAGACAGCTAGAAATATGAAAACAAAGTCAAAAGAATGGAAAAATGAGAAAAATAAGGAAGGCATCTTCTATTAGAAATTAGGAGTAATTTTTCCCTCTTCTAAGCCACACAGCATCACTCTAATTTGCCATGAGGCCTCAAAGATTCTCATAGAGAGTATATCACACTAATCACACCTGACAGTACTTTGAAAGATACTAGCTCCTTGAAAAACCTTATTATTCCCTATCTGCCATCCTTAAGTTATTATCCTAAAGCTCTCCTTTCTTTTTCAGTGAAATTCCTATAAGTAAATAAAGAAACGAACAAATAAATAACCTCTGTCTACATTCCTTGCCTCAACTTCCTCTCCTTTACCTCACTCTTCAACACTGCAATCTAGCATCAAACCTCATTGCTCAGCTGAAACTTCTCTCTCCAAATTGACCTCGTTACTATTTATAGAATCCCAATATTTGAGAGTTGGAAGGGAACCCAGCAGTTCTCTAAACTGACCCATTTATCAAAAGAATCAGTACTATGCCACAGTAGTAGTAGGACACAGACAATTGTCCAACCTCTGCTTGAAGACTTCCAAGGAGGAAGAACCACCAGTTCTCAAGGCATCCCATTTTACTTTCTGATAGCTCTAATCATTAGGAAATTTTTCCAATGATAATGACAATACTAGCATTTATATGGGGCTTTAAGGTTTGCAAAGTATTTTATAAATATCATTTTATCCTCACAAAAACCTTAGGAGGTAGGTGCTTTTGTTACACTATTTTACAAATAAGGAAACTGAGATAAGTAGTTTTTTTTTTCCTGACATCAAGTCCAAATTTGCCTCTTCATAACTTCTACTCACTACTACTGGTTCTCTCCTCTGGGACAAAACAGAATAAGGCTAATCCCTTTTTTTACATGACAGCCTTTCAAATACTTGAAAATGGCAATCATACAGCTCTTAAGCCACCTCTTCTCTGGGATAACCATACCCATTTCATGTGTCATAGACTCAAGAACTTTCACCTTCTTGGTTGCCCCACTTTAGACATATTCCCACTTAAGAGTGTTCTTCATGACGGCCAGGTAGCACAGCGAGTAAGAGCACCGGCTCCAGTGTTGAGAAGACCTGGAGATCGAATCCCGGGCTCAGACACTTAGCACCCACCCAGAAACACCTGGCCATGTAACCTTGAGCAAGTTACTTAACCCCAATTGCTTAGGGGTGGCCAGGTGGCTCAGCGAGTAAGAGCACAGGCTCCAGTGTCGGGATGACCTGGATCAAATCCGGCCTCAGATACTCAGCACCACACCCAGAAATAACTGGCCGTGTAACCTTGAGCAAGTTACTTAACCCCTATTGCTTTAAAAAAAAAAAAGAGTGTTCTTCATAAACCATAGTGCCAAGACCTGAACACCATCCTACCCAATGAGGTCTGATGAGGGCAGAGTATAGTGGATCTATGACCTCTCTGTTCCTGGAAGCTAAGTCCTTAATGCATCCCATGATCTCATCATCTCTTTTGGCAGCCACAACATTCTCCTAACTCCATTTTGAGCTCTCAGTCCGCTAAAAGCCTCAGATTCTTTTTTTCAGAACTAACCATACCCCTCCCCATCCTTCTAATTGTGAAGTTGATCTTTGATACCCAAGTGTAAGACTTTGTATTTATCCTTACTGAATTTCATCCTATTAGATTCAACCCAGTGCTCTAGCCTGTCAAGATCCTGTAGGATACTGACTCTCTTACCTAGTGTGTTAGCTGTCCCTTCCAGCTTGGTGTCATCTCCAAATCTAATAAGCATATCATATATGTCATTAATTTTAAAAATGTTAAATACTACAAGACTGAGAGGAGATCCTGGGGCACTCCACTGAAGACCTCCTGCCATATTGACATTGAACAACTAACAATTACTCTTTGAGTCTGCCCATTCAACTAGTTGTGAATCCAGACTGAATTATCAGGATAAGGGTATTCAAGGTGTTTAGGTTTCCTTTCCTTCTCTTCTCTCCCTTTCCTCTCCTATGTCCTCCTCTTCCTCTTCTTCCTTCTCCTCTTCCTATTAATAATGATAATCAACTTACATTTATAGGTTTACAAAAGTATTTATAGAACTTTAAGGTTTACCAAATGTTCTCACATCAATCCCCTGAGGTAGGTAGAATAAATATTTTTATCCCCATTTTATAGATGAGGAAAAGGAAGACTAGAGAAAAGTGAATTGCACAAGACTAGTAATCAGTGCTTATTGCAACCCCAGGATTCTTTCCAATACATGCTATTGCCTTTCATTATTCAGTTAATAATAATAACTAGCATCAAGCACTTTAAAGACAAAAAACACTTTTACATTTTGTCTCACTTGATCCTGACAACAATGCTGTGGAGTGGGTGGAATTTTACTTTCTCCATTTTACAGATGAGGAAACTAAGTCACAGAGAGATTAAATGACTTGGTCAAGATCACAAAGAAAGTATCTAAGGCAAAATTTAAACTCAGCTCTTCTTGATTTCACTTAATCCTCTGTAAATGTTCTCTTCCCTCCACATATCCTTGTGTTTGGGGGTGGGTGGGTGGGTGGGTATCTGTAAGGTATTATCTCACAAAAAAATAAAAACAAGATGGTCTAAGAGAATCACTATTTCCAATTTAATTGCATCTTTGTGAAAATATGAGTGGATCTTTAAAGAACTGGCTGGAATTGACTAGAAGCTATTTTAATGAGACTTACATGTCTATATTAAAATGGAAATTTCCAAAGTCCATGTGATTACTTCTCAGGTTACTGTCTTTAAATCTATATACAGCCTCCTACTGGCCAATTATAAAAGATCCCAAGGGGGCTGGATGATAAGGGGAGTTAGGCTAAACCCCTAAACCTCAGAAGTGTTAACATTTAATTTGACATCTTTTCTGTTTGATGGTTACTTAGAACTTCTGAGACTAAGACAGTTCAGTAGAATACAAAGGCTAGTCCCCCAATCCATCATTCCTGAAGCTCAGGCTGACACCTTTTCTTTTTTTTGTTTGTTTTTTTTTTAAAGCTGATGCTTGCTGTGATTCAGCCTGTGCATAATAGCCTCTGTGGTGTTTCCATTTGCTGAAGTAAAAGTTATATTGCTTTAAAAAAAGAAAAGCACAGAACAAACCTCATAGATTTGTTTGCAAGTTTCTAAGGGTGTTGTTAATCATGTGTTTTATTGAATTTAATTGCATGCAAAGTAATCCTAAACCACCAAAAAGCCAAAATCAACAAAAACTAAATGGTGTAGATGACAAATAATTTAAACAGTCACTTCCTTGACTCAGACACACATTATGAAATCAAAAGTTATCGTTAAGGGGAAGCTGGGTATCACAGTGAATAGAGCATGGGCCCTGGAGTCAGGAGGGCCTGAGTTCAAATTTGTCTTCAGACACATAACACTTACTAGCCCTGTGACCTTGGGCAAGTCACTTAACCCCAATTTCCCTGCCCTCCCCCCTCCAAAAAAATAAAGCCAAAAAAAATTTTTTTTAAGTTATAGTTAAGACTGTACCAAAAAAAAAGCTTGGTTTTTGGCATAGTAAGATTAAAAGATTATACCACCAATTTAAGTTTCATAAAGTGGAATCAAGGGCATTGGGGTGTTTGACATAAAAGAAGGAATTATGTGACTGTAGTGGACAGCTGCTGGTATCGGGTATCAATAAGATTGCAAATGACCCACCTAACACAAGGAAAGGGGTGATAAAAGAGTACATTTACTTAGCTTATAAAGATACAGTTGTCAAACAACAAGTCAAGGATACCGGGTACAAAATTACACCTAGATATTCTTACAGTCAGGAGACAGAACTCCCTGAGCCTCTCTCTATTCCCCATAGCTACAATCATCCCTACTTCCCTCTCACAACAACTAGATTGAAATGGGGGAGGTCCTGCCAGCCCCCAGATGATGAAAGACACATGAACCCAGGGTTTTCTTAAATTTTTATCAAAACAGAGTCTACAGTGACTTAAGACATATCTAGTTTATATTTTTCTACCTTTTTCCCTCTTTTCCCCCTTCTATTTTTTTTTAACAGGGTATCCCAAAAGTCTTAGTGTAGTTTTAAGCTTTAATATCTTAAATAGACTTTTGGGATATCTTGTATAGATTTTTAATGATATCATTTGTCTTTACATTGCCTAAAAGACTATAGAACTCATACAAGGCAAGCATTCACAGGGAAGTCTGAAGAAGCCATAGAAGGACACTCTCAGAGGCAGGTAGGTGGCGCAGTGAATAGAGCACTGGCCCTGAAGTCAGGAGGACCTGAGTTCAAATTCAGCCTCAGACACTTAACACACTTACTAGCCGTGTGACTTTGGGCAAGTCACTTAACCCCAACTGCCCTCCAAAAAAGCAAAAAACAAAAAACAAAAAAAACACACTCAAAGTCTCCCTGGAGAACTTTGGAATCGGTTCTGAGACACAGAAGACACTGGCACAGGACCACCCAGCATGGCATGACCATAGCAAATTATTTGCTCTATGAGCAAAGTAGAATTTCAGTAGCTCAAAAGAAGCATGAGATATGTAAATTTAGAGACATCTCCACTCCAAATGGTCACAGAGATTATTTATGCCCAACCTTTGGTAGAGCCTTCTGAGCTCATATTGGTCTGATCCGCCATGGCATCAGACACTGTACATAGTGTTGGACATGGACATTGTGATGTCATTTTGAGCCTTTTCCAGTAGAAAGGACAACAGTTCTTTCCCCACTTAAAGATCCATCCCTTTTAACTAAGAATTTTTTTAAGTCAAAAACCTTCCTCTATTTTTAACCTTGTTTATTTGATTCCCCCTTCCTCTATTTTTTCCTTTTTAAATAGATTTTTTTTGCTCTCTTTCATTTTTACATTGCCTAGATTTCCCCATACCCTTTCTCCTTCCCTTTTCCCAGGGAGCCCAGTAAACCTGCAGTCAGGAGAACCTCAGACACAACACACACACACACACACACACACACACACACACACACACACACACACACAAAATAAGCCATGTGACCTTGGGCAAGTCACTTAACCCCAATTTCCCTACCTTCCCCCCTCCAAAAAGCAAAAATAAATAAATGAAATAAAAGGATTTGTTCTCTAAAACTTGGCCTCATTCAAAAAGCAGGACCAAGGACCTAGAAGTCCACATGTGGCCTGGAGGGCTCAGGTTCCCCACCCCTGGTACAGACTCATGGAACACTTCATTTCCTCCTCTTGCCTTGGGCCCTGAAAGAGCATTGCCTGTCCCTTCCCCTTTATGTAAACTGTGATGTTATAAAGTGAATAGAAGGCACAAAAATAAATGTCAACAAAAACTAAATGAGTGTTGCTATGGTGCTAAGCAATTGGCTTAACCCCAGAAAGATAAAATGTCTTACTTAGAACCAAGAAATAAAAGTGACAAGGATTGATTCTGGAAGAAAAATATGTAAATAATGGAAATTGAGTAAATTAATAGGGCTCTTTTCTCCAGTCCCTACTACTCTCTATTTAAATGAACTGAAATTCATTAAGTCTTTAAGCTTTCTAAATTGGAGATCAAGAAGTCCCAGCAAGCTTTTTGGAGTGTTTCCTGAACTCCTTCCAGGACCCCACACATAAGAGATACATTATCCTCATTATTAACATTTAAATGTGAAATGATGTATGCTATTCATATATCATATCATATCATAACATAATATAAAGTAATGTAATGTAATATAAGGTGAAATAACATAATACAGTAAATAACTTCACAAACTTTGCAGAACTATAGATATGCTATCATTTAAGATAGCTGAGTGGTATAATGGATAAAGCACTAGACCCAGAGTCAGGAATACCTGAATTCAAGTTCTGCTTCAGCCAACAATTAGCCATGTGACCTTCTACAATCAGTCAGTCAATAAACATTTAAGTGCCAGACATTTAATTTAATGTCCTGTGCAACTCGAATAACTTCTCAGTCTCAGTTACATCTATAAAATGACAATAATAATTACATACTTCACAGGATTATGAGGATCAAATGAGATGGCATATGTAAAAAGCTTTGCAAAGCTTAAAGCCCACATAAATGCTAGTTGTTATTTATTATTATTATTAAATAGCACTGAGATTTCCAAAGTGTTTTGCATACATTAATCTCCATGCTAGAAGATATATCATCAGTCATGCCATGTAGTCAAAATATGTTATCCAGTCTAACCCCTTCATTTTCATGATGAGGAATTAAGGACGGGAGTAGTTAAGAGTCCAGTTCAAAGTCACGTAGGTAGTATGCAACAGACCCAGGTCCATGATCTATAACTTTAAAACATTTCTTTTTATGGAAAATGCTAGAACTGCAAGGAAACTTAAAGGTTGTCTAATGCAACCTCCTGTCCAATGCAAATGATAAAGACTCATCTATACAAACTTCTTATAGGGAAAAGAATTCTGATTCTTTTTCTATTAATATAATTACAATATATAATATAGTATTATATTCAATGTAATAATGCACATCATATGTATTATATGAAATATCATAATATTATTTTTCTAGTGACATAATTAATATAGTAATGTCCAAAACTTGGCACAGGTTATCTGGCACAGCCCACATCTCTCCCATGGAGGGTCACACCAAATAAAGCATGCCTGATAACTAAATGCAAATTAAGTGCATCTTTTTTTCCATTTATGAAACCAAATTAAACATTGATTTCAGAGAAGGAAGATCAGCAAGGGAGGAAAGAGAAACACACATTCTCAGTCAGTATTTACCTGTATCCTCCACCGATGTAACCAGATTTTCTTTAATGATCTCCAAAACGAAATAAAGTAGGTACTAGGAACAACCAGGCGAAACCCAAGTCCTTTGTTTACTAAAAGCCTGAAGCACTTATTCTGGGTTTAGTTTTCTTCCCATCCCCTATTTTCATTAGTTAAAAGGGAGCAGCTAATGTTTGTATTCAAATCTGATTTCCTGTGGCAACAGCAAACACTTAGTACAATTCACAGACTGAATAAGAATATGGCCCTTCTTTATTTCTTGGCCTTAGTTGCCATTCAATATAATTCATGTCAACAAGCATTAATTCAGAACCTACCAAGAACTAGAACAGTGTTAGATGTAAACAGAGAAGACAAAAATCCAAATTGTATCTTTCCTCACATTCCCTTCACTCTGACCCAAGAGTGGTCTAGCACCACTCTCCACCCCTATGCCCTAGAATTACATTGGACACATTTTATATTTACTTAAGTCATCTCTCCCAACCTGCCCCTTGAATCTAAGTTCTTTGAGGGCAGGACTATTACTTGCATTCGTGTTCTCATGTAGTATTGGCACATAGTAGGTACTAAATCAATGTTTGTTGAATAGAACACAAATTTCTTCTCTCCCTCCCCCTATCCTATTCTTGGACAGGAGAATGGGTCTTCTTGGGGATATGAGCCCTAGTCAAACAGTAGGACCATCACACTTGTCCTTTCCTCTTTCAGCCCTGGGGATACAGAATTACCAGCCACCTAAGCATAAAGCATCCTTTCCCTTGTCACCATTTTCTGCTTCTCTTCTCCCCATCTACCCCAGCCCTACAAGGAGTGTGCTAGATTGAGCTTCTACCAGCTCTCTCTGGAGAGTCAATTATTAAAATTTTAGTATAAATATTTATACTTCAGAAATTGGTAAATGCTATACATCAGGGCTTTATTTATTGTCTTGTGATTTCTAGACTTCAGAAAGTGATGGATAAAGCGTTAATGATGCAGTTAAACTTAAAGTGTGTCATGAACATGCTTTTTAAAATTTAGAGGAAAACCATGGCCCTACCTCCCCCATGTCCCAATACAGTTCTTTCTGACTCTGCCACAGTGCCCTCTGGCATTTCATTCTCCTGTTAACAAACTTGCCTTCATCTTAGACCTTTTTTTCTTGTTCCTCCCACCTTCTGATACTCACAGACTTGGCTTTCCCCAGAAGATACTGCTTCCCTAAGTCATCCATTCTCTCACTCTACTACATGCACCCTGGTCCTGGAGGGAAGTTGGCATCTTTCTTACTCCACATTATCATTTCCAAAATCTCTCTCTCACCACTATTATGTAGCCATCACTCCTCCTTTCATGTTCACACGACCATCACCCATCTTGGTGGCAATTTAAAAATACTAGTAATAATAATAATAGCTAACATTGATATAGCTCTTTAAAGATTACAAAGCTCTTTACAAATATGACATCATTTTAATCTTCACAACAATCCTAGGAGGGAGGTGCTATTATTATCCCTATTTTACAGATGAGGAAATTGAGACCAAGGTTACCTGACTCGCCCAAGATCTTTCAGCTAATTGTCTAAAGCCAGATGTGAACTGAGGTCTTCCTGATTCCAAAGCTAATGCTCTATCCACTATGTCACAGTCCTACCCTTAGGTCATTCTGCTTGCTTTTTCAAGGAGTTCAGTACTGCTTTCCACACATCCTCTGTCCTTTACTAGGAGACTACAGTATACCTTCTGGTTTCCCTCAAATACTCTAACCTTCCAGTGCTTTCTCCTCAGCTCCACTCTAGCCACCCCCAGGAACCACAGTCACACACTGGAATTTCAGTATCTTCATTTCTATGATCAAGACTTCGAAAATCTTTTTCTGTTCCTTCCACATACCAGTACGTCTCACTCTTCCAAAAGTTATTCTTTATTCTCTTTGTGGTGTCTCAGTACAGTTATCCCTTTCACATCTCAGGGGCCAGGGGTATGGCACACACAACCTGGAAAATCCAAGTAAAATATTTTGGCCCTCATACTTGACTTCATAACAGAGAAGTTTGGATTTTTTCTTGTTCTTTTATTAGGTGTTGACAGTAGTTTATTGTAAACTTTGGGTTAAGAATTTGGTCATAGGCTCTATGTCGTCTGCAATTTCCACAAAGCTCCCCAAAAATTCCAATTTAATTTCTTATACCAACCCTTGATTTATCAAAAACTCAATGGGGAAAGTCACTATGTGGAATGGATATTCTCCCAGTGTATAATAGGCCAGAACTGACCAAATCAGTCTGGCACATCTAAGGACTTCAGAAGTCTCCCCACACTCCTAAATGAGGAAGTCCCCAGGGAAGCTGAAATCCTCTGAGCTACCCTATCAAAATAAGACCGGCCATAATTGAAAAAGTATTTTTCTAGCCTCCAGCTCTGGAAGAGTGCTCCCCAATACCTCCCCTATCATGAATCAGCACCAGTTCCTAGACTTTGGTTCCTCTACACCCAGGGCCCAGCAGATACTCCATTCCAGTGCTGGTAGCCTGGGAACAACATCCCTGACTGCACCTTCTTATTGTATGTCCCCTCAATAGTTTTCTTGTTTGTGTGTGGTCTGTGTTTCCTTGTGCTGAACTTTGGTATTCCAAATCTTCCCAAGCCTGTGATTAGACAGTACCACACGCCAGATATTGAGACAAAATAAGATATTTGTAGTCAATCTTACAGTTAATTAAAAGAGGTTTACTTGCCTATTGCAAGTGAAAGGCCCTTGTTTAAACCTCAGGGCTCAGTTAGAGTTCCTCATGGCTTTTTGTATTCAAGTGACCAGGAAGTCACATCAACAACCTGAGCCTTAGTCTTCTTAACCAATCAAGGCCAGTTTAAATACCTTTTACTGCCTCAGCGCACTGTTGAGAGAAACAAATAGGTATTTCTTGTACCATCACCCCTATTCTGGCTTCACTCTCCACCCTTCCTCATCTCGACATTGTAGTTAATCAATTCAACTTTACACTGTACTCACCTCTCTAAACCTTTGCCCCTTGGTCTGTGGTTGTTCACATCCTGATGAGTCCTAATCTTAGATCATTCCCACTACCTGACTTACCTGTTTCTATTAATTTGGTGCTAACCTGGTAGTACAGAGAGTCACAAGCCTCTGCTTACTGAATCTGCTAAAAATTGATTCTATCTAAGCTCAACTTGTCCTTCCACAAAGTAAGACAATCTTACTCTTCCCTACTTTGATCTCTATCATACCTTGTCTTCTCTCCTCAAGCCTATTCATTCTTTTCCCTCAGTAAAGGACCTCAGTTCATACATTGTTGAAAATAGTAGAGACCATTTACCAGTGAGGAGATCATTCTCCCCTCTGCAATATCTCAAATTTTCTTGGTATTATCCCCCTTTCTCTCTTTTCCTTTATGAGTTTCTGAAGAAGACACAAACCACTCCAATTCTTCTCTTTCTCTACACTCTCTCAGTGACCTCATTAGCTCCCATGGATTCAATTATTATCTCTATGCAGATAACTTCCAGATCTGTATATTACTAGCCCTAGTCTTTTGTCCTGCTCTCTATTTCCAAATCAACAACTATATACTTGACGTTTCCAATTAGATGCCCCATAGTCATCTTAAACTCAATATACCCAAATCTGAGCTCATTGTCTGCCCCCATCCCTAGTACAAACTTTCCTGTTTTTGTCAAAGAGATCAGCAAACTTTCTGTTAATTGTTTTCTTGCCCCCTTACTCTCCTTTACTGTGATAGCCTCATTGGTAGCCCTATGACAGGCCTTTGCTCTCTAATATCTATCTTTCCTCCAATCTATCCATCACATAGCTGACCAGTTGTTAAACATTCATCAGGACAAACCTGATCCTACCCCTCCTACGTCCCAATCCGATTCTGTCTGCCTCTTCCACTGTGCCTCTGGAATACCATTCTACTATTAATAAACTTCTCTTCATCCCACACTTCTCATGTTCCTTTTACCTTCTGGCACTCACAGAAGACACTGGACCTCCCTCAGAAGAGACCACATCCCAAACTCATCCATTTCAGTCCTGTTATGCATCTTTACGGAGGATAGAGGATGGCAGCAGGAATCCATCCTCCACACAGCTGCCAAAGTAATAATATTCATAAAAACAAGAGGGTGACCATGCTACTTGGCTGTTCAATAAGGCAGCTAATAGTACAGTACATAGAGCACTGAACCTAGAATCAGAAGACTTGAGTTCAAATCAGACCTTAGACACTGACTAGCTGTATGACACTAGGCAAGTCACTTAAAATTGTTTGTTTGTTTGTTTGTTTGTTTTGCCTTTTGGAGGGCAATTGGGGTTAAGTAAGTTTCCCAAGGTTACACGGCTAGTTTTTTTGTGTGGGTGTTAAGTGTCTGAGGCCTGAACTGAATTCAGGTCCTCCCAACTCTGGGGCCTGTGCTTTACTCACTGAGCCACCTAGCCGCCCCTAGGCAAGTCACCTCTGTTTGCCTCAATTTCCTCAACTGTAAACTGGGGGTGATAATAATAGCATCTGCCTTTCAGGATTATCATGATGATCAAATGAAATGATATATGTAAAAAGTGCTTAGAACAGTGCCCAGCACATAGTAGGTATCCTGTAAATGCTTATTCTTTTCCTCCCCCATCCCCAATAAACTGCAGGGGCTCCTTATTACCTCTAGGAGCAAATACTTGATCTGCTACTTAGCATGTGAAGTCCTTCACAACCTGACTCAAACCTACATATCTCTGCTTATTATACTTTGTTCTCCTTCACAAACACTATGACTTCAGTCAAACTAGCTATTTTTTTTTTTGCCATTTCTATATACAATATCCTATCTCCCATCTTTATGCCTTTGTACGGACTGTCTTTCATGCCTGCAATGTACGCCTTCCTCACCACAATCTCTTAAAATTCCTAAATATTATCAAAGATCAACTCAAATACCATGTCTTATATGAGGCTTCTTAAAATGCCCCAGCCTACTATTGCCTTCTTCCACCATTTGAATTTGTTGTTTTACCTCCTGAGAAAATGTAAACTCCCTAAGAGCAAGAAACAATTTTATCTTCCTTTGTATCTGAAGTACTTGGCATGGCATGGAGCACATACAAGGTTTATACTAATTGTTTGTTCATTGACTGATTCTTCTGTTCTTTGTATCATGTAATTTCCTCTTAAAAATGGGAGTTTTTCTTTTTTTTCTTTTTGCTTTTTGGAGAGGGAAAGACAAGGCAATTGGGGTTAAGTGACCTGCCCAAGGTCACAGGGCCAGCAAGTGTTAAGTGTCTGAGGCTGGATTTGAACTCAGGTCCTCCTGACTCCAGGGCAGGTGCTCTATTCACTGTACCACCTAGCAGTCCCCAAAATGGGAGTTTTTCAACAACTTACCTCATAAACTAGTCATTTCTACAAGTCATTTGATGCACTCATATTTTGTTGCATTACAATCACCAGAACCCTCTGTTTAAGAATTAGTATTAGTTATACTATCTGGGGACAAGAGTGGATCTATCTATTTTTTTCATTCAATACAAAAATTGACTCTTTCATGGGAGCATAAAGCCCCAAGCAAAACCAAGCAAAATGGCTAAAAATGTCCTTTGCCATTTTCTTTCTTTTTTTTTTTAAAGCAATCGGGGTTAAGTAATTTGCTCAAGTTTACATGGCCAGTTATTTCTGGGTGTGGTGCTGAGTATCTGAGGCCAGATTTGATCCAGGTCATCCCGACACTGGAGCCTTACTCGCTGAGCCACCTGGCCACCCCTAAGCAATTGGGGTTAAGTAACTTGCTCAAGGTTACACGGCCAGGTGTTTCTGGGTGGGTGCTAAGTGTCTGAGCCCGGGATTCGATCTCCAGGTCTTCTCAACACTGGAGCCGGTGCTCTTACTCGCTGTGCTACCTGGCCGCCCCGTTTGCCATTTTCTAAAGGCCATCACTTGGTTGTTAGGCAACCTAAATCTGCAGGGCACCTACAAGTCAGTAGGTCAGTCACTACGTATTTATTAAGTGTGTCCTAGGTGACTGTGTTAAACACTAGGGATACAAAGAAAGGCAGAAACAAACAAACAAAAAACAAGTCCCTTCTCTGAAGGAGCTGAGTCTAAGAGGACTGACAACAGGCAAACAACAACGCCCAAACAAGTTACGTACATGATAAATTAGAGATATTCAAAGGAGGCAAAGCAGGAGAACTGAGAAGGATTCATAAAGGCTTCTTAGAGAAGGTGGTATTTTAACTGAGACATGCAGGAAGCCAGAAAAGTTAGGATGAAGAGATGAAGAAAGACAGAATGCCAGGTATGAGGGACAGCAAGTGAAAGTTCCAGGAGATGGAGAGGCAAGGCAAAGAAGCCAATGTCCTTTTATGGCAGAGTTGGCTGGGGGGGGGTGGGAAGGTAAGGTAGGAAAGGGTAAGATTGTAGAGGGCTTTAAAATGCAATCAGGATTTTATATTCGATCCTGAAAGCAATAGGCAGCACTGCAGCTGATTGAATAGAGGGGCAATCTGGTCAAACTTGTCCTTTGGGAAAAGCGATTTGACAACTGAAAAGAAAGGGGGGAGATCTGAGGCAAGAAAACCAACCAGCAGACTACTGGAATAGTCAAGACAGGAGGTAATAAGAGCTTAAAACAGAAATAGTAACTGTATCAGAATATATATATATTAGATATCAGAAGATATATAAGAGTGATTTTTATAATGGTAGAAATGATGGGAGTTTGCAAATTATTAGATACAGGGAGGGAGGTGAGAGAGTGTTCAGAATTGAGGGGGGGGAGGGCAGAGCCAAGATGGCGGGATAGAAGCAGGAAAACTTCCTGCACTGCCCCCATAACTACCTCAAATGCCTGTTAAAAATGACTCTAAACAAACTTTAGGGCTACAGAACCCACAAAGTGACAGAGAGAAACAAATCTCCGGCCAAAAGCAGCCTGGCAGGGAGACAGAAGGGGTCCATTGCAGCACCCTGAGAGCAGAGTCCAGCCCCACCTGTGGTTTTAGCCTCAGGGCAGCCTGACCAGCTGCAGCTGGAGGGACTTCAGGAGAGAGGATCAGCAGCAGCTGTGGGGTTTCCAGAATTATCAACCCATAAATGCCAAAGACAGAGTGAGAGGTCAGTGTGGGCTTTGGGAATGGGGTCCAGGAGTGTGGTGCAGCCTCTGCCGCCAGAGGGAGAAGCAGCTGAGGCACAGCAGCTGCTTCAGAGCTCCTGGCCTGCAGATTGTAGGGAGGCCAAGCAACCATTCTGAGGGGTAAGCGCTCTTGCTTTAACCTGATTGGGTCTGGATTGCTGTCTAGGGTGGAGATCCTGGGGTATGTGACCAGGTGCCAGAGCCAGTGGAGGCTTCAGAGAGGGCACCCAACTAATAGCTCTGGAAGCTGAGAAAACCCCAGAAATTTGGGATAAAGCTCTGCTCTCTGGAAGCAGAGTTCTACTGTGGCAAAAAGCTCAAAAGTCAAGTAATTGAGTGGCAACATGAGCAAGTAAAGGAAACAAAGCAAGCAGAGAAATCTGACGTTAGACTCCTATTTTGGGGGGACAGAAAAAGATCAAAGCATGGAACAGGAGGAAGATAATGAAGTCAGAACTCCTGCACCAAAAGCTTCCAAGAAAAATATGAATTAGTTACAGACCATAGAGGAGCTTAAGAAGGATTTTGAAAACCAAATAAGAGAAGTAGAGGAAAAATTGGGAAGAGAAATGAGAATGATGCAAGAAAATCATGAAAAGATAGTAAACAACCTGATTGAAGAAAATAACACTTTAAAAAATAGACTAACTCAAATGGCAAAAGAGGCTCAAAAAGCCAATGAGGAGAAGAATGCCTTAAAAAGCCGAATTTGCCAGATGGAAAAAGAATCTCAAAAGCTCACTGAAAAGAATAATTCCTTCAGAATTAGATTGGAGCAAATGGAAGCTAATGACTTTATGAGAAATCAAGATACTATTAAACAGATCCAAACAAATGAAAAAATAGAAGGCAATGTAAAATATCTCATTGGAAAAACCGCTAACCTGGAAAATAGATCCAGGAGAGATAATTTAAAAATTATTGGACTACCTTATCATTATAATAATAATAATTATTATATTATATATATTATTATTATTATTGAAAGCCATGATCAAAAAAAGAACCTAGAAATCATCCTTCAAGAAATTCTCAAGGAAAATTGCCCTGATGTTTTTTAGAACCAGAGGGCAAAATAGAGGTTGAAAGAATCCACTGATCACCTCTTGAAAAGATCCCAAAAAGAAAACTCCTAGGAATATTATAGCCAGGTTCTGGAGTTCCCAGATCAAGGAGAAAATATTACAAGCAGTCAAGAAGAAACAATTTGAATATTGTGGACACACAATCAGGATAACACAGGATCTGGCAACTTCTAGAAACATTGAGGGATTGAAGGCCTTGGAATATAATATTGCAGAGGTCAAAGGAGCTGGGATTAAAACCAAGAATCCCCTACCCAGCAAAACTGAGTATCATGTTTCAGGGGAAAATATGGTCATTCAATGAAGTAGAGGACTTTCAAGCATTCTAGATGAAAAAACCAGAGTTGAATAGAAAATTTGACATTCAGATACATGAAGCAAGAGAAGCATGAGAAGGTAAACAGGGAAAAGAAATCATAAGGAACTTATCAAAGTTGAGCTATTTACATCCCTACAAGGAAAAACGATAATTGTAACTTACAAAACTTTTCTCAGAATGAGAATAGTTGAAGGGAATATAAATGTATATATGTGTGTGTGTATACATACATATATATGTCTACATAGAAGGGTATATGGACATATGAATACATATGTGAGTGTGTGTATATATGTGTACAGGTATACATAGACAGAGGGCACAGGACCAATTTAATAAGAAGGGATGATATTTAAAAGGTGAAATTTAGATGTAAGAGAGGAATATAATGAGAGAAGATGGGGAGAGACAGAATGTGGTAAATTATCTCAAATATAAGAGGTAAGGGAAAACTGTTACAATGGAGGAAAAGAACATAAAGGTAAAAGGGAATGGGTCAACCTTACTCTCATTGAATTTGGCTTAGGGAGTGAATGACATACACACTTAATAGGGTATCTCACCCTGCAGGAGAGTAGGGGGGAAGGGGATGAGAGGGGGGATGATGGAGGGGAGGACAGGTTAGGGGGGAGGGAAGTCAGAAGCACACACTTTTGAAAAGAGACAGAGTCAAAGTAAAGACTAGAACAAATGTGGGGCAGGATAGGATGGAGGGAAATATAATCAGTCACAATATATCCACTATGGAAATATTTTTCATAGCTACATGTGTACAACCTATATTGAATTTCTGATCTTCCCAGTAAGGGTGGGTGACAAGGGAGGAAGGGAAAGAATCTGGAATTCAAAGTTTTAAAATCAAATGTTTAAATATATATATATATATATATATATATATATAATTTTTTTTACATGCAACTGGGAAATAAGATATACAGGCACTGGGGTATAGAGATCCATCTTGCCCTACTGGAAAGTCAGAGGGGAGATGGGGGAGGATATAGGAGAGAGCAGATTGGGGGAAGAGGGTGTATAGAGGGATCGCTGTTTGGGGGTGGTGGGTAGAGGAAAGATGGGGAGAAAATTTGTAACTCAAAATCTTATGGAAATGAATGATGTAAACTAAAACTAAACATAAAATGTAATTTTAAAAAAGAATTTAAAAAAAAAGAATTGAGGATGACATCCAATTGGGAGACTGGGCAACTGGAAGGATGGTGGCAGCCTCCACAGTAAAAGAAAAGTGTGGAATATAGGAGATATTGGGCAGGAAAAAATAATGAATTCAGTTTGAGAGATGTCAAGTTTAATGACAACAATATAGTTCAAAATGTCTGAAAGCCAGTTGGAGATGAGAGACTAGAGGTAGAGAGAGACTAGGGCTGGATAAATAAATGCGAGAATCATCTGTGTAGAGATGGAAGCTAATGAGATTGCCAAATAAAAGAGCATAAATGAAAAAGAAAAGAAGAACCAGGATAGAGCTTTGGGAGACACCTATGATTAATAAGTAAAACCTGAATGGATGAAGATCCAGCAAAAGAATCTAAGAAGAAATGGTCAGATGGTTAGGAGAACCAGGAGAGAAGAAAGTATTATAGGTTATAGACAGTGCCACAGGCTGCAGAGAGCTCGAGAATGATGGGGAGCAAGGAAAGGCCATTGAACTTAGTGACTAAGAGATCACTGGTAACTTTGGAGAGATCAATTTCATTTGAGTGATGAGATCAAAAGCCAGATTGTGGAGAGTTAAGATGGGAGTGAAAGAAAGAAGTGGAGACATCAATTGCAGATGGTGTTCTGAAGGTATTTACCCAGAGAAAGGAGAATAGATAGAAGACAATAGCTCACAAAGATGGATGGACCATCCAAGTAAGGTTTTTTGATGGGGAAGTTGTGGCATGTTTTTAGGTAGTAGGGAAGCTGCCAGTAGATAGGAAGAAAGTGAAGACATGAGAGAATGGGGATGATAAAATAACTGGTCTTCTAGAAAAAATGGAATGGAATGGATTAAAATGGAATGGAATGGAATGATACTGCTTGTGCACGTTGAGGGGATGGGAGGTGAGAGAGAGTCTCCTTAGCAAGAAGAAGGATTACCTCTTCATGTGAGAAAAGTGTGAAAGAGGAGAAAATGGTAAAAAGCATTTGAGATAAAGAGGAGGGGAAAATAGGGAGGTCAACTGAAATGACATCAGTTTTTTCAGTGAAGTAAGAAGCAAGGTCCTCAACAGAGGAGAGGGAGAGGAGCCTTGGGATTGAGAGGGATGAAAAGTAGCTGCGGCAACTAGGACAGTGAGTTAATTAGGGAAGTATAAAAGCATTGGTTTGTAATAATATGAGGGCTCAATTGAGATCATGTCACATAAATTTCTAGAGGACCTAATCAATATGGTTTCATGACTTTCTCCAGCTTCATTTAGCAAAGGCAGCAGATGGTAGGAATGATCTGGGACTGAGGCTTGGCAAGGCAAGATCTTCAAAAGGATAAAGGGTCAAAGGACTCAATAGAAGTTGGTGTAGATTCGAACTGGTTCATCAAGCGGGTAAGGATGAAAAACCATTTTTTGGGTTGCTGGGCAGAGGGAGAGCTGAAAAGAAAAACAGATTGTGATCAGATATAGGAATTTCAGAGTTTATGAACATGGAAGGTGTATTTGTAGATGTTAGCAAGATCAAGGATAGGAGCATCTCTGTGTATAGCTGGAATAGGCCATGGGAAATGAGTATGTTGAGGCACTGAGAGGTTAGGGTGTTTGAGGGATATCAATATGTATATGGCGGCACTTTAACCTGAGGGCAGGAGCTGGGAAGACAAGAATGACTCAGAACCAGTCACTGAATTCCTTACTAAAGGAAAGAGAGTGCCCTACAGACCTGAAGATTGGTTGAAAATAGCCACCAGAATTTTGAATGGATGATAAATATAGATGATATGAACCTCAAAGGAAGAGAGGTTATTGAGTAATGGTGGTCGAGGGAGAGTAGGCATTGGTGATGGAAAGCAAGTAATACTCCAACTCCCCCCACACACACACCACGACCAGTGAATTGGGGGTATGAGTAAAGATATAAACAGTCCTAGAAAGGTTGGCCAGGGAGGCTGTGAGTTCAGAAGGAATTCAGGTCTTAGAGAGAGCAACATGCTGGAAGGAGTGGGAAAAGAAAAGGTTTAACATGAAAGTAAATCTGCTCCATGTGGAACAGGCATTGTGGAGAGCACAGTGGAAAGGGTGGGTGCCTTTTGATTAGGATGTTGTATACTTTGGCTTTAGGGAAATGGAAATAAGGGATCCAGGAGTGGGAGATGGAGGGTGGGGTTTAAATAGTGACAGCTAGGGATTCAGAATCCTAGGGATGGGGAGGGTACATTAAGTATGTTAATCATTGACAAATGAGTTCATGTCTGTTCTCTTTGTCCATAGACATTCAGACTGGGGGTGGAGTACTTCCAGCTGAACAGAAAGTAGAGTGACCAAATACAAGCAAGCTGACTCCTACCGGGCTTATGGCCAGAAGGACCCCAGGCAATTCAACTGCTAGCACTGAGCCCCTTTCTAGACCCACAGTAAATAAGTGAAACATCAAAGTAAGTGAAGAACTGGGACTCAGGGAATTATGAGTGGACCTTCTTAGTTTTTCCCTTAATCTTCTTGCCCTCCACCCAAGAGACTTTTTCTGTATTGCCCAAATTCCCCTCAACCACAAAAGGGATAAAACAGCTTAGCTCTGTCTGATGGTTATCAGAAGAATAAAACCAATTTTTAAGCCATTGTAAAGCAGTGGAAATCCATATCTTTGTATCCCTTCTTTAATTTTTTGAGGGGTACCTTCAAACTAACTTGATCCCAACCCCTCATGTAGCAAAGGCATAGGTCCTGTTGTTATCATACTCTGCCTCACCCCTTCTTTCTACATCCCCCTGGAGAACTGTCAGTGTACCCTACAAGTCCACAAAGTACTGTTTGAGAGCCAAATGAACACAAAAGAGTACTTCCCTAGAAAGATTTCAAAGTACTATTACATGCAATTTCTGACTTTTAAAAATCTCACTGATCAAACAAATAACCACATCATATGTCACAATACAGTTCTGTGGGTTTGATGGAACATGCTATTTAAGCACACTGCTCTAAGTCTCTATTTCAATGCCCCAAAGTATGAGGAACCATGTAGTTACAAAGAAATTCCTTCCCAGGATCAAGTCACAAAACCACTAGAGTGTTGTTCTTCTAGTTGCTAGGAGGCGTTAACAAACCCAGCAGACTTTCAACAAGGAGACATCTCTCCAGCAACCAATCTAACTACTGAATGGATAAAACTGGGGATGGAAGAACCACATTCTAGCTCCAAAATCAAGCTCATCACACACTATTTAAGATTACAGCACATAGTGTGGGTCAACAGAGATTGTTTTCTGCATTCAGTGAGTCCAATGCAATAGAAAACACTAAAGAAAAGGAAAAGTCCTATTCACCATAGAGCTGAATGTCTGATTTCTGTTATATATCCACTGTTCCTAGTATGTAGAATGGTCATAAACCTGGAAAGGCAAAAGTAGGCCTTCGTATAACAGAGTTTTTATTGCTATAGAACCACTCTAGATGGAGCCCCATCCTAGGAACAAACAGCATAAAGCAACAAAGAAAACGACTAACAGGAAGCTAAAGGAAATAGAAACATTGACAAGAGTACAACAGTTCTCCCTATGTTTTTTATCTTCAATGGGTGCATGGATCTGTGAGTACTTCCCGCAGGACATAAGTCAGCATAGATTGGTAGACAGAGTGCCAAACGTACAATAAGGAAGATTTTGGTTCAAATCCTATTTCAGACACTAGCTGTGCGACACAAGACAAATCATAACCTCTCTGGGCTTGTTTCCTCTTCCGCTCAATGAAAGGGTTGGACTAGATGACCTAAAAGATCCTTTCCAATTCTAAATCTACGATTCTATGAATAGTAAAGATCACAACCCATCCACAGTTTTTCATCCAAATAATCTTTATCCATGTCTTTCCAAGTATCCTTGTTAAAGGGTCTACTCAATTCACTAGAGGCTCCCTCTAGTTTTTTGTTTTTTGTTTTTTTTTTTTTTACTTTTTTGGAGGGGGGGATGCAGGGCAATTGAGGTTAAGTGACTTGCTCAAGGTCACACCGCTAGTAAGTGATGAGTGTCTGAGGCCACTTTTGAACTCAGGTCCTCCTGACTCCAGGGCCAGTGCTCTATTCACTGGACCACCTAGCCACCCCATTCCCCTCTAGTTTTTAAATATTCCATTGGCAATGGGAAATCATTCAGGCTGTCCATTGGTTCTTTCTCACTCTTGCCATGTGACTACTCCACACATTTTTTTAACAGCAAAAAAAAAAAGAGAAAACTAGATTGAAATTGTTGAAAAATAAACCAATTTTTAAAATTGAGTACACACAGCAATTAGGTCACACCAAGTCCTAGATCAACACTTTTCCAGCAAAGAGTCAAACCAGAAGTAACCGGTGGTTGGAATTTGCTTAACACTGAGGTTGAAGACAAAGGAAGAAGCAGGAGTGGGTGGAATTTGGATTATTTCATGTGAACAGCAGAGGGGAGCTTCTATTTGCATTAGAGCTTTGGCAAGAAATCTTTCACTGCAGATCAAACACCTGAGTGTTTGGGCAACTAGCCTGAGACATCTCCAAGAATAGGAAAGTCCCCTAAAAAAGTAGGAGAAATAAAGACGTAACTAAAGCCCTGCTAAGGATCCCGAAGTGATAAAACAGAATAGTGAATAGGAATGGATGAGAAGTTAGCTGTTTGCCACAATTAGCACCAAAAGAGAGCCCCAAGAGTGGTGGAGGATTAAGGATCTTGGTCTTGGAAAGGATGAAGGACAAGGATAAAGTGTCAATGAACTACAGAGATTGTTATGTTGGGTTTCCACCACGTCTCTTCCTCAGTGGTCTTCTCTATTTATTCTCCTCCACACAGCCTGATACTAACAGTTCAAACTTTCAGCACCACTCACATGTAATATTACATAGGCTCTGAACTGGTTTCCAAGCTTCTAATCTTTCCCCTCTCCAGTTGATTCTGGAGTTGCTAAAATCATTTTCCAAATACACTAAGTCTCTTTCAAAAACAGGAGCTCACTAAACAGTAGCAGAGGATAAATTATAAGCTCCTCAGCCTTACTCTGAAGAACCACCCAAAGAGGTAGCAAGATGGCAATGTGGATAGATAAGGCCCTGAGCCTGGAGTCAGGAAAACCTGACTTCAAATACAGCCTCAGACACTTAGCTGTGTAGTGCGTCATCTGTAAAATGGGGATAATAATATCACCTACATCATAATGTTGTATCAAATGAGATAATATTTGTAATCACTTAGCACAGTGCCTGGAACATAGTAGGTGAACATAGAAACAAATGCTTGTTTCCTTCTCTTCCCTCCCCCCTTCCCTGGCCAAAAAAAAAAAAAATCTGACTCCAATATACATTTTCAGAGTTCCAGTCAAATTGAATCACTTGTCATCTAATCCACTACAATTTAATAACTGGCCATCAATTAAACTCCTCAGGAGTTTAGGAAAGGTCAGAAACCTGTAGACATTGCCATCTGACCTTCTGGACCATGCCTTGCCATCTGCCCTAAGCTAGCTCCTCATTAGAATGTGAATTTCTTGAGAGCAGAGATTGTCTCACTTTTCTCTTTGAATCCCCAGTACTTGGCACCATATGACACACATAGTTGATACATAAAAAGCACTTAACCAAAGCTTTTCCATTCATTTATTGATACAATTCACAGGACAAGTGGCCACCTAGCCTCTGTTTAAAGAGCTTCTGTGAAGGGGTAAGGTAACTAACTCATTTAGTATGTTGATAACAATAGTTAGCATTTATATACCTCTTTAAGGTTTACAAAGTGCTTTACAAATATTTCATTTGATTCCCACAACAACCTTGGGAGGTAAGTACTATTATTATCTTCATTTCATAGCAGACAGAAGCATCCAAGTCACACAGTCAGTAGTTGTCTGAAGCTAGGTTTGAATTGGTGTCTTTCTGACTCTGGGCCCTGTACTCTCTCCACTCTGGCTGCCATATAAACTACTTGAGGAGAAGGGTTCTATTGCATTTTATCTTTGGATTCCCTAACCCTTAAGGCAGTGTCTTACGCTACTAGTATGTTTTTTAAGAAATAATTCTTAAATCCAATTGACAGGATAATTGTCCTCAAGTGTATGAAGAACAATCCAGTGAAAAATGGTTTCAATTTGATCTGCTTGGAGCCAAAGGGCAGAATTGGAAAGAGGGGTGTGAGTACCCTCAAGTAAGCTTGACTAAAGGAAAAGTTTCCTAAGCATCATGGTTATTCTAAGGCAGAAGAAGCTACCTTTGGAGGTAATTGGTTGTTCCTCACTGAAAAGCTACAAGTGGAAAATGGGTAACTTTTAAAATACAATCTGTATTAACTCACCTCAAAGTTCCCTGCCAGTTCTGAGATGATTTGAATAAGAGTTGTTGGGATTATTTTTTCCCTTAAGATTTTTTTTTTTGGGGGGGGGGACAAGTTTATGAAAAAAGATTGAGATTTTGTGTGAAGTATTTTGGTCAGAAAGAAAAATACCTGTCACTTTGATGGTCCCCATTTTTTAAAGACCTAAGTAAATAAATCTTTAAAACAGTCATTTGTTTTGATTAGCTTTTAAACTAGGGATAGTTTTTATTCCTTTCAGGAAATATCCTGAAAGAAAAAATTGCCCAGAAATAGTTAACAGCAAAAAAAGCTTACATTAATATAGGATCTTAATATAGCTTGCAAAGCACTTTCCTCACGTATACACACAAACTGTACTTGGTAGATAGTACAGGTACACTTTGGAGATATTGCAGATTCGGTTCCAGAACATCTCAATAAAGCAAATATATTAGTAAAGCAAGTCACATGAAGTCTTTGTTTTCCCAGTACATATAAAAGTTATGTTTGCACTATACTGTGTGTGCAATAGCATTATGTCTGTAAAATTTACATACCTTAATTAAAAATACTTTATTACTAAAAATTACACTTTTAATTTCCTTTGAGAACTTTGCCTTTTCATTCACAACTTGGCTGTTTGCTGCAAGAGGCCTAGCTTTCAGTCTATCTCTGCTTTTGACCTGCCTTCCTCACTAAGCTTGATCATTTCTGGCATTTGATTTTAAGTGAGAGATGTGTTTCTTCCTTTTACTTGAACACTTAGAGGCCATTGTGGGGTTATTAAACTGGCCTAATTTCAATATTGCTATGTCTCAGGGCATACAGAGGCCTGAGGAAAGGGAGAGAGTCTGGGTTCTGATAGAGCAGGCAGAATACACACAACACTTATCAATTGAGTTCACCAAATTATATGGCCACAGTCCACGGTGCTGTCAGACAGTTAAAATAGTAACATCAAAGATCACCATAATAGATATAATAATAATGAAAAAGTTTAAAATATTTCAAGAATTACCAAAATGTGACACAGAAAAACAGTGTGAGCACATGCTACTAGAAAAATGCTGCCAATAGACTTGCTCAATGCAAGGTTGCTACAAACCTTCGATTTGTTAAAAAAAAAAAAAAAAGCAATATTTGTAAAGCACAATAAAACAAGGTATGCCTATATAAGTACTGTTATTCCCACTTTATAGATGGGGAAGTAGAAGCCCAGAGATGCTAAGTGACTTGCTGAATGTCACATGATTAGTAATTGGAAGTGGAACTGGATATGTATGTGTGTGTGTGTGTGTGTGTGTGTGCGTGTATGTAACTAACTTGAAGCACTGCATTCTTGCTGCAGCTCTCAAGGGTCACCTTGATAGGGTAGAGTTGGAATATTTTTCTTACCTCACGGTTCTGTTCTCTCTCTCTCCCCCCCCTTCTTTGTCTCTCTGTCTCTGTCTCTGTCTCTCTCTCTCTCTCTCTGTCTCTCTGTCTCTTTCTCTGTATCTCTCTGTCTGTCTCTCTCTCTTTCTCTCTATTTTTTCTCTCTCTCCCTCCCTCCCTCCCTTTCTCTCTCTCTTCCCATCTCCCTCCTTCTCTGCCTCTCTTCCTTGTCCTCCTTTCTCTCTATTTCACTTATTTTATATGTATTTAGTTTCCAAAATCATGTTACATAGGCCATATTTCTCAGTCATGGCTACAATGAAAACAAAAAGAAACATTGGATGCCATTGATTCCATTGATGGGTGTATTCAAACCACAAACTCACTGTAAACAACATGGAACTCTGAAACCACTGTTTGCCAAAACTTTTTAGCTTCATTATTTTCTGTGTCCACCTAGAAACTAGACACATATGTGTTTTGAAAATTGTAGAGCCCTTATATTAAGGGTTGTGTTAAATTTACACTCTCTAGAGGTTCTTAGGATCAGTCAGAAGATTAGAAGAGGAAACTCTTTTTAAGGAGCACCACCTAGAGGCCTAAGACATATTCTCCAATAATTTTACATAGCTATTGCCATTTTCGAATTACAACCCTGTCTCCACAAAATAAAGGACTTTGGGACAACAACACTGTACATATTCAAAAGCCTCACATTTATCCAGCTTTGCAGAACCATAAAGCCACCAACCCTATCAGAGGGGATGAAATAAAATACTTCCCAGCCCAAAGGGAAATTTGTTCAATGGCCTGTTGAGGTCTTTCCAAGACATCAAAGAGAAATTCTCATACTTTAACTGTATCGTCAGTACTTCCCAACAGCTTTGTGATTTTGTTTAGTATGCTAAACTCAAGTTACAGAATAACAGAATTTCCTACCTGGGAGTAACATTAGATTCCCTATACCAAGGTTCTTAACCTTTGTGGTGACATATAGACCATTTTAACCCCATCTGATGAAGCCTTTGGACCCATTTCTCAGAATCATGTTTTAAATTATAAAAGAAAATGCATTGGATCACAAAGGAAAATGATTACTGAAATACAGTTTTATATATCTGTATATATTTCTAAATATGTATATACATACACATATATAAAAGTTCAGATGCCTCGTAAAGAACCATCTTGTTAGACCAACCTGCTTACTTTACAGATGAGGAAACTGAGGTTTAGGGAATTTAGGTGATTTGATCAAATAAATAAGAATCAGGTCTTTGAATTACTAGTCAATGTGACATAAAATTAATCACACAAAGCATTTTATTCATAACCCTGAGAGGCACTGTATCCCATTTTGGAAATAAGGTAAATGGAGGTCAGGGAGACTGGGCAACTTGACCATGATCGTTCAGTTACTGAGCATCAAAGTCAGGGTTTCATCTCATCTGTGCCATTTTCAAATCATTTTAATTGGTTTTGAATGGTCTAAAAATGGCATGTTCTTATTTGCCACGTGCCTAACTCAACAGAGACTTTTGAGGGTCAGACAGACAGGACTTTGAATCTTCTAACACTAGATGTATTGTTGCTGTTTGTCCTTCATTTTTGAAGATGAACGACATCGAGGTGATGTTTTGACTCGCACAAGAATTGGATTTAGCTGAGGCGTAATTGCACCAACCTATCAGCATCACTGTCTCTTCCAGAATCATTGAGTCCGGTAGCAAGACAAAAGTCAAGATGGCTGGCAATGGCCTGAGATGTAGTGGATGATTTGGGGCATCTTTGGTATCTGATCAAGGTCCTGCTTCAGCTGCTTTCATGGCTGTTGGGAAAAAAAAATTGTACACATCTGCCCATTGCACTGGGGGAAGTCTTCATGCTTGGGGTCAACACCCCCTAACTCACCGATAGCTTTAAGGCCTGTCAATCAACCCTCAAACCACACTCAATCTGCCCAGATGGGTTTTGCTAAGGTGTGCTTCTTGGAGCCACAGGCAAGAGTTAGGTGACAGGTAGACACTAAAGACACATTAGCAAGTCGTCATATCAGAGACACTAGTGCTCCCTGGAGACCCCAGACACCCCACTAGCTATGTAACGATCAGGAAGTTACCTGATATTTCTGAGTCTCTTTTTTCCTCATCTAAGACACAGTGACAATAATACCCAAAATACTTATAGAGTTTTGAAAATCAAATGAGATTATATAGAAAGTATTTTAAAGTACATTTTAATACTTAAATGGCTTTATAAATATCTATTAGTTTTATCATTTAGTATAGTCTCAGTCCAGCATGGTACAGGGGAAAAGGCACCAAACACAGTCAGGAGAAAACTCACATCTACCTAGCTGTGAGACCAGCAAATCTCTGGGTCTTAGTTTCTTTATCTGTAAAATAGAAATAAAACGAACTAATACCTGCTTCAAAAAGCTGTTCTGAGGAACAAATGAGAATATATGCAAAGTGGTTTATAAACCTCAAAGGATTCTATATATGTCTTATTATTGAAATAAAGTAAAAGCATTTGTTAAGCACTTTTTATCTTCAAAACACTGGAAGCAAGCCCAACCGTCTGTTGAATTCACAATCTCCATCCTCACGAATCAAATCAAGGAAGGATATATGTAACTGCTATAGTCCTAGAGCCTTGGGGTCACAATCTTCAAGTCCCTTCACTGAGCTGTCTTCATTGTCCTTCAGCCAGCACCCCTACTCTATGTCAGAAAGGGCTTTACTGAAGGTGCTTAACCTCTACTCAATCAGTCACTGAGCATTTATTAAGTGCCAGTCACTCTTGGTGTGCTGGGAATGCAAATACAATAAACAAAGCAACCCCTTCTCACAAGCTTACATTCTAATAAGGGAGACAATAGGCACTTTTATAATTATGTACCAAATAAATATAAAGAAAATAAGTACAAATATAAATTAATATAATATAAATACAAAGAGTAATTATAAAGAAAATAAATGCAGGTAAGTGATAGATAGTTGGGGAGAGAAGGCACGAGAGGTTGAAGGGATCAGGAAAGGCTCCACTTATATGATGTTTGAGCCATTTTTGAAGGAAGAGAGGGATTCTGCATGGCAGAAGTGAAGAGAGGGTGTATTCCAAGCATGGAGAATGGTCACTAAAATGGTTCAGAAAGGAAAAATGTAAGGAACAGGGAAAAGGCCAGTTTGACTGAATCACAGAGTATGGGAGGAAGAAAAATGTCTAATGTGGCTGGAAGGATAGGTTGTAGCCATATTGTGCAGGGTGTTAAAAGATAACAAAGAAATTTATATTTTATCCTAGAAGTAATAGGGTACCAGTGGAATTTATTCAGTGGGAGAGTAACACAGTCATATCTGTGCTGAAAGAAAATTACTTTGACAGCAGTATGCAGGTTAAACCAGCATGGGAAAAGAGAAGGCAGGGCAAACAGAGCTATAACCTAGTCAAGAGGTAAGGATGGCCTGAACTAAGATGGTAGCTGTGTGAGGAAGAAGGAATTAGTCAGCTGTAACATTGTAGAGGCAGAAAGATGTGGCAATTGATTAAAAAGTAAGGAAAAGAGGAGTTGAGGAAAATGTCAAGGTTATGAATCTGAGGAAGTGGACAACTTTGGTACCTCCTACAGAAAAAGGGAAGTTTGGTAGAGGAGGGGCTTTGGGGGAAATGATAATGAGTTCTTTTCTGATATGTTTAATTTGAGATGTCCCTATTTGAAATGTCCAATAAGTAGGTTAAGGGAGAGACAGAGGCTGAATGTAGGAATTTGTGAATCATATGCACAGGGATAAGGATAGGGACCTGATTTGTGATTTCATTGATATACGTAGCTCCCAGGTAAGCAAAGTGCTTCTACCAATGCAGGTCAGTATCTTCTCTGCAGCTTAAGAGGTGGTGCAGTGAATAGAGCACTGGCCCCAGAGTCAGGATAACCTGGGATTGAACCTGGGCTCAGACACTTAGCACCCACCCAGAAACACCTGGCCGTGTAACCCTGAGCAAGTTACTTAACCCCGATTGCTTTAAAAAAAAAAGTTGCTTAGAGGGGCAGCTAGGTGGCACAGTGAATAGAGCACTGGCCCTGAAGTCAGGAGGACCTGGGTTCTGATCTGAGCTCAGACACTTAACACACACACAAAAAAAATAATAGCCACGTGATCTTCGGCAAATCACTTAACCCCAACTGCCCTACAAAAAGCAAAAAAAAAAAAAAAGAGTTGCTTAGAAAACTGAGAGGTAAAGTGACTTGCCCAATTTGATCTAGTAACCAGCCAGTGTTAGAGGCATTGAGTATTTGTATAAATAAAATGAGAACTGATAAGCTCACCAAGCAGGTGCTGAGTTAGGGGCTGTTAGATGTATAATGAGTCATCAAAGGAGACTGAGCAGTATGGGCAAGAGACCCAGGAGAGAAGAGTGTCACAAAAACCCAGAGAAGAAAGAATATCCAGGAGGAAAGGATGACCAGTAATGATACACTCAAAAGTTAAGAATGAGACCTGAGGAAAAAAATCATCAGATTTTTCTATTAAGAAATTATTGGCAAATTTGACAAGAATAGTTTCATTTGAGGTTAAAAGTCAAATACAAAAAGTTGGGGAGTAAAAGAAAAGGAAATGGAGTCAACAAATGTAGATAGATTTTTCTAGAAATTTGGCTGAGAAAAAGAGACATATAGGATGATAGCATGATTGTAGGCAGGATCTAATGAAAATTTTTAAAGGATGGGAGACATTGAGACATATGTTAAGGCAGTAGCAAAAGAACCAGTAGGTAGGGAGAGGCTAAAAATTGGAGAGGCAGGGTATGGTAGTAGGGGCAATCTGCTGGCGAAGACAGAATGAGGTGGGCCCAAGTGGACATGGAGAGAAGTTTACTTTCAGGAGAAGAAGGGTGCCATGTTATCCATGAGTGGAAGAAAAGAATAGTGTGGAGGATAATGTCCAGGAGTTTTGAGATAAAAAAAAAAAAGAAGCTCCCTTCAACTGGTCTCAATTTTCTCAAAAAAGCAGAGAATGCCCATTGCCTCAATCAAACTGAGACCTTTTAAAGATCTTAGCTTAAAAAGGTCATCTCCCACTACCCCCAGAGTCACTTTCAGTCATCCTGATCTATATCTGGCCACTGGACCCAGATGGTTCCCAAGGAGAAAATGAGCCTGGTGACTTTGCTGATGACTTACTTCAATTCAATTCATTTGTATGTCATGGCATTACCTCCTGGATGTCATGGTCCTCTTCCAGAATAAAGGAAAAACCACAACAACCTGAAAAGGAATTCCATCTACTAACATCTGAGAAGTAGTCATTCATCTTGCTTAAAGACCCCTAAGTGACAGGAAACCCAGACAACTCCAAGCCAGTTTTTTTTTAACTTTTTCTTCTTTTCTTTCCTTACTTTAAATCTAAATCTCCTCTTCCTACTCTCTACCCTTTGCTCCTATTTTTTCCCTCTAGGGCCAAGCAATGCTACTTTCAAAGATGATCCTGCTTATTTGCATTTACTTTTGCACAAAAGTTCTAATCATTTCCAGGCAGTTATACATTCACTGGCTTTCTTATCTTTACTTTATTTTTAAATAATATTATTGCTACTCAACTTCTGCCTCCTTCTCAACTTCCCACACAAATATAGAGGGAAAAAAAGGAAAAATAAAAACCTGATGACAAATATGTATAATCCAGAAAAACAAATTCAAACATTGACTGAATCTGAAAATCAATGTCTCATTCTACACTTTGAGAATCACAACTTCTCTTTCAGGAGGTGGGTAGTATGTGTGATCATGAATACTGCTGAACTGTGGTCAGTCATTGTATTGATAAGAGTCTTAAGACTTTCAAAGTTGTTTTTTTTGCAGTGTTTTGGGGACTGTATAAATTATTCTCTTGGTTCTGCTTGCTTCACTCTGTATCAGTTCATAAAGTCTTCCTGAGTTTCCCACTTGGTGCCTCACAGATTGAAATTGCAATATGCTTATCTTCTTCAAAAAGTTTTATCATACTCATCTATCAGGGCTTGAGGAGCTGGACCTATAGTTGTTCATCCTCAAAGCTACCTATGTTCAAACTCACTATGTTCCCAAGAAATGGTACCTACCATGTTGATGACAGTGCTGCCCAAGTCAACTCGGAAATCCTGAATCACCAGCCACTGCTGAACAACATGGACACTCCTACCCCAAAAGTCTTCTTTTCTTCAGGACATGCATTCCCAGTAGATTGAACTGATCTCCACATGACATAAAATTTTAAGTACCTTTGCCATACTAATTTCCATCCTCTGAGCATCTCAGCTTATCAGCATCCTTCCTTATATGTAGCACTTAAAACTGCACACAATGCTACAGACATGCACTGATCAGGGCAGAGGATAGGTATTCCTGGAAATGTATGCTTCTAAATGCAGGCTGAGGCTGCATAAGCTTTCTGGGATGCTGTATCAAATTAATTCATATGCTTACAGTGCTTACAATCTGCTAAAATTCCTCAGTCTTTTTCAAACAAGTTAATCATGACTCCTCTATCTTGTATTTATGAAGTTATTTTTTTTAACACAAGTCAAAATTGTATACACATTGAATTTCATCTTATTCCATTTGGGCCTGTGTTCTAGCCTGTCAAGTTCTTTTTTGGCTACTGACTGCCATCCAGTGCATGAACTATCCCTCTCAGTTTTGTATCATCTAAAAATTTTAATTTTTCAAACATTCTTTTGGCTAAGTCATTGTTAAAAATCTTAAACATCACAGGATCAGTCATAGATCCCTAGGTCATTCTACTTGAGATCTCTTTCCAATTTGATATTGAAATGTGTGACTAATCGTTGGGTCTATACATTCAAGAGTTTTAAATCCACCTAATCAATCATACCAAATCTAACCTATATCTCTCAGTTATTTCTCTAAGAATAGCATGAATTTTTGTCAAATACTTAGCTAACATTCAATTAAACAAAACTTACATTATTCCTTTGGTCTCAAAACATAAATAATATTAGACTGAAATGACCTGTTCTTAATGAAATCATGCTGGCTCTTTATGACAATTACTTCCTCTTCTATCTGTTAATTAGACAGCTCTCCAAAATTATGCTCTAGAATTTTAGAAAGAATCAAAATCAAGCTCATCCTCCTATAATTTCAGATGCTACTGTTCTCCCTATTTTGAAATTGAGGGCATTTGCCCTCCTCCAATTTCATGGCATCTTTCCCGTTCTCTACAATCTTTCAAATATCACTGAATATCACAAATATTACACATCACAATGGCTCAGCAATCCCATCTCCTGGTTATCTCAGTTCCCAGGGATATAATTAATCAGTGCCAAGTAAATTAAACTCATCAATGTCAACTAAGTTCTCTCTTGCCTATCCTGGTTCAACTCCCTACTAGCCATTTTCGTCCTGTCTTTTCCCATCATTCTCATTACCAGGGAAAATAGAAGCAAAATTAACATTGAACATCATTGCTTCCTGTTCATTACCAGTTCTCATCATCCCATCCACCCCAAACATTGGTCCTATCCTTTCTTTGATCCTTCTTTTATTCCCCATGTCATTTTAAAATCCCATTTCTGTTGACCTTAGTTTTCCTTGCAAGTCTAGCTCTTTCTCTCTGAGCTTTAACATTCTTGAAACTGTTTTTACAGATCTGTGCCATGCCTTTATCATCACCCTCTACTGTATACCCTTGCTTCTATCTTCACATACGTCTTTTTTCTAAGTTAGTTGGTGACTTCCCCAGTTATCCACATTGGGCACATTAAACAACTCCCCTTTTTCTCCCCTTGTCAGAAATGTTTCTTCTTTTGCATCCTCAGAATTTAACTTTTAAGAGCTTTCTATCCTTCTTGAGCTGACTTTCTTAATAGCACTTTAATGCTGGGATCATAGCTATACTTTCCCTGAGTCCACTGAAATCTAGGGTACATGTTAGATTCTTACTGGCCTTTCCTCTTCTCTGTCACAAATTTTATGATAGAATGCTCACTTTCCCACCCCCAAAAACAAGTTGTTCCACACTAATGAGAATCTGCTTCAGAATTTCTCCTTGTTTGTTTTCCCATCTTTTAAAAGATAAATTTATCATCGTCAAGTGGAAGGTACCAATCCTTTTCTATGAAAATAGTGTAGAAGAAGAACATTTGTGTAAGGAAAATAGGTGAAAATTCACTTATGAAGAATAGTCTGGTTTGTGCAGAGAAAATTTCAGCAAAAGTTCTAATAACTGAAGTCTCCCAGGGTTACTATGTAATGCCTTTAAGCCAGGCTTATAATATGTTTCCTGAGCTTCTCATACACTTTCAGTCCAGGTAGTCTATTATATAATTCAGTAATAAGATCACTTCTGTTTCTGCCTCCCTTGACCCTCCAAATGTTCTCACCATGTTTCCCCCTCTGGTTCCGGGATTTCCTCACATGAATATTCTTCTTAAAATACAATACTTGCTGCCTCACCCCTTTTACTTATCCTGTTTCTTTTGAATATGACATCCCCTTCTAGAGGCATTCCAATCATGAGTCACATCCCCTCAAACATCCATGATCCTACGAGGTTAAATGTGCCTGCTTGCACAAAGGTCTCCAGTTAATTTTATTTATTGACAGAATATATATTAACCATTCTTTTCCTTTCTGAATGCAAATAAATGAAGTTTATTGAGGACCTACTTGAACAAGATGCTCTACTAATTCTTAGCAGAAAGGAAGGCAAGTAAATAATATTTGGGTCTTCACTTATGAAATTTTTAATCTAGAAGGGAAAATGAGATATATACATATCAGTCATTAATAATTATTTGCATTTATATAGTACTTCAAAGTTTATCAAGTATTTTCCTCAGAACTACACTGTGAGACAGGCAGTACAGTATCACTGTGTTCATTTTCAGATGAGGAAAGGGAGAATTAAAGAATCTAAATTATTTACCCATAGTCACTTCTAATATTATTATAGTTAAGTACACAGAGAGGAAAGTAGGTGGTTCTGTCGACTGACTGATTGTTCTAGGAATCAGGAAAAGTCATCTTTATGAATTCAACAGTGACTTCAGATACTAACTAGCTGCGTGACCCTGGGCAAGTCACTTCACCCTGTTTGCCTCAGTTTCCTCACTATAAAATGAGCTAGAGAAGGAAATGGCAAACCATTCCAGTATATTTTCAAGAAAACCCTAAATGGAGTCATAAAGAGTCAGACATGACTGAACAAAATAAGTATATGGGAGAGATACAAACATAGTGCTAAAAGAGATCTGAGGAAGGAAATAACTTTTGGTTGGGGAGGCTTGGAAAGGAAGCTGGGAAGGTAGATGGATCCCTTAACACAACAACAGCCTTGCTGAAAGTGGTGTCTGAACTTGATTTAGAAAGACAAGGATTCCAACAAGCAGAGACATAGTGGGAGGAGAGAAGGAAGGAGCGAGTTGTGCATTCCAGGTACAGGAGAGCAGCGTAAAGCAAATTCAACTATACTAATTTTCTAACTTAAAAATAAAATTCTGACAGCTTGGTAGTGTGGACAGCCATTTATAAAGTAAAAAAATCTGTCTACTTCTGTTTCTCTAATTCTACAAAAGTAAACCACCCAAAATAAATATGTTAATTATGTTTGAGAGGTTTAGCTCATTCTTAAACACCAAAAGATAAGAATAAATTATGTAGAACCATAAGGCAGGGTTTTAGCATCTTTAAGAGCCACCAGAATGACTCTCAAATGTAAATAAATTTAGCTACCAATCTCTGAACTTGACACTGAGTGGCACACAGTAATCAGCAGCAAGATTAACAGTACCATCAGCCCATTCTCATCTGCCCTAATGATTTCACCAGTCCTGCATAGCAAAGCATCTCTGAACCTTGAGTTACAAGCTGCGTGTTGTTAGCAGGATCCATCATCTCCCTCTCTCCATAAGGGACTGTCACCCTTGTTTATAAAATGAGGAATTGGGATAAGATGATGTTTAAGGTTCCTTCCAGTTCTCTCTGATGATATTGGACATTCTTTCAAGTTCTAGATCAGGGGTTCTTACCTTGGGGTTCACAGACTCATGAATAGATTCAGGTGGGGCATGAATTTGGGGGTTTTTTGTATATATATTTTGGTAGCTATATTTTAATATAATTAATTTTCTTTGTGATTCTGCATATTTTATTTTACATATTTAAGAGCATTCTTCAGACTTCCCATGGGGACCACACTATACAAAAGTTCAAGAACTCAGATCTAGATATTCTCTTTAGGGCCAGTAGAATGATTGCTGGATCTGGAATCAAAGAATCTGTGTTCTGATCCCATCACTGTACTTACTATTGATGAGACCTCAAGAAAGTCATTTAACCTATGTGGGCCTCAGTTTCCTCAGCTGTAAAATGAAGCAATTGTGCTAGTTGACCTTCTTTTAAGGCCCCTTCCCAATCTATGATCCCATAATCCTTATTTTGTTATCACTTTGATGTCACCATCTCCCTCTTACACATCCAAGCACACAATCTTGGAATCATTTTTGCTTCTTCTGACCCCTTTTCTCCCCATATCTATTCTAGCAACCATTCCTTCTGGTTCTTCCATAATACTCCCTAAATCCCTACTCATCTATACCCACTTATTACTGTAACATCTATATGCCATAACCCTGACACCTATCCTTCCAGGCCAACACCTTCTTCTATCCACCCCTTCCTCTCTAGTCTTACAGGAGGAAAAAAGGATACAGCTAGTCCTCTGGCTCTCTTTCTCTCCCCTCCCTGTCTGACTAAGATTGAGAATAGAGTTATCACCCACGATGACATCAGGGCCCCAGGAGTCCCCTCTAAGGCAGGGAGGGAGGAAAGCTAGCTGGGCAAGAACTTCCTTCCAGCTCAGAATATCAAGAACTGGGGGTTTTCCCACAGGCTCAAGGTCAGGTCAGTCAGGCTGTTAGCAGAGAAGGGACTATGTTCTCTGTACAAAGTCATGGGCTGGGTAGAGTCACTGCCTTCCCCTATCCCTTTGAAGCAGGGAGAAAATCTGGCAGATGCCAAGCCAGGGACGTTTTCTACTGAACTTGGGAGGAGCCCATCCACCACAAAGGCTGTTTCCTCCTCCAGGGCCTCTCCCTCAGATGATGGGCCAGCCTGAAAGGGGAGGGAACCGGGACAAAGGAGAATAATTCTTCTGCCGGATTTGTCTTTTAGTAACCAAAGATTTGAAAGTGAGTTCAAAGGGATTCTTAAAATGGAGCATATTAACAATGAAAAATACAGAAGTGTTCAGACCTAGAAATCAAACACTTCTCATTGTTTCAAAGTTCTATGAGGTATACTTTCTTAAATTTTTCACCTTCATTTTTACTTCAAACTCCCAGTGAGTCAATAAGGATTTATTAAGCACCTACTGGGCATCAGGCAATGTGCTAAGAGCTGGAAATAAAAGGAAAGGCAAAAAAACCTTTGCCCTCAAGGTGCTTACAATCTAACTGGGGAGAGAACATACAAACAAAAATATACCAACTATGTACAGTATAAATAAGAAATAATTAGCAGAGAGAAGGTATTAGAACTAAGGGGCATTGGGAAAGATTTCCTGTAGAAGGTGAGATTTTAGCTGGGATTTGAAGGATGCCAAGGAAGCCATGAAGTAGAAATGAGGAGAGAGGGCATTCCAAGCACCGGGGACAGTCAAAGAAAATGCCCACAGTTAGAAAATAGAGTATTTTGTTTTGGCAACAGCAAAGAAACCAGTGTTACTGAATCAAACAGCATTTGGGGTGGTGGGAGGATTAGGTATAAGAAGACTGCAACGGTAGAGGTGGAACTAGGTTATAAAGGGCTTTCAAAGCCAGACAGAAGGTTTCATATTAGATCCTGGAAGATATAGGGTGCCACTGGAGTTTATAGAATGAGTGGGGGTTAGGGATGGATGAGGGGGTAATATGGTTAGACCTGCACTTTCACAGAATGTTAGGCATAAAAGAGATTTTAGAGATATATTTTGGAGATCCTTTGAATGGCATCCCTCACATCGGGTTTATCAGGCTTCCCACTCAAACACTGTTAGTAACAAGTAACTCATTGGCAAATTAAGCCATTCTTTCCAATGTTGGACAGCCCTCACCACTGGAAAAGTAGTATATAGTTTCAGAATCTACTTTCATAACTTCCACCCTCTAGAGCTATACACAGCAAATCTAAATCCTCATCTAAATAAGTAAAGGAAAAACAAAAAAAGTTAAGAAATCCTCTTCTTAGAAGAATTTTTTAAATGCATAGAACAAAATATATAGGATTACAAAGGAAACCAATTACACTGAAATACCATTATAAAATACTTCAAGAAAAAATTCATAGAGCCCACATCAAGGAACTCTGTCTAGCGAACATAATAAGGATGGCTCTTAAAATAGTTAATGATGCCTGTTTTAACCCACCTTGTTGTGGTAAGTTTTTATTCTTCCCAAGCTAAATGTCCCCAGTCCCTTATATAATATGGTTTCTAGATCCCTCATTACCATTGGATTATTAGACCTGGAAAGGTTCTTAGATATGACATATCTAGCCTTCCCTCTCCGAATTTTACATATGAAAAAAAAACCAGGTGAATTAACTTACATAAGTGTAAGGTTTTATAGGTGTCAAACTCAGTTTACAAAATCTGATCCTCTTCCCCATTCCCAAACCCATGAATTCCCAGAGACTGACCAAACATTATCACTCCCAGCCTCTAACTTAGTAAATGACCCAAACTCTTCCTTCCAGAGATTCTCAAGCTTTCTCTATGGACTTTTGCGATTTATACAAAACAACTTACCTTGTGAAACCATGAACCACTCCTAACTGCTTCTACCTGCAGCCTGGTCGTTCCCCCTGCCTTAGTACCCTATATAATCCCTGTTCCCAGCCTCCTCCTTGGGTACCCCACTACTTGCTGTGTGGCACTCCAAGTTGCAACTCACCCTGATTAAAGATATCAGTTTTTCTTTGTTGGCTGTTAGTTCTTGAAATCAGGTTGACAAAGGTAATAAGCACAGCCAACCCTGCATTCTTTCCAGTGCACACTGCCTTCCCCAAATCTATCCCTTTTCTGAAAGTGCCTCAATTTGTCAGTAACCATCTTAAAATGTGACAGTCAGAACTGGGCTCAATACTCTGTGTATGATCAAATCAGCACAAAATTCATTTGATGCTACCATTTGTGTTCTGGACATTGTACTTTGATGCATGCTACATAATATTAAATTAGTTGCATAATGTTTTGTTTGTTTTTCTTTCTGACAGCCATGTGTCACATAGCAAAAACCCCAGTTCTTTCTTTTTTTTCTTTTTTCAAATTTTATTTTTAATTTATAGAATGAAGCAAGCATCTTCATAACACAGTACAATAAAAAAGATGATTGTACGTGAAACTGCAAATCTTCTATGCACGACTTGCTATGCCTTTCAAACATATAACAAAATTATTATGTACATTTTTTTCTTCTTTTTCTTCCCTCTCCCCCACCCTGCCCCAGATGGCTACCATTAGACACCAATAGGTATATTTGTTGTAAAATTATTCTATACATACTTCTGTTTATCAGTTATTTCTCTGGATGCAGATAGCATCTTTCTTCATATGTCCATTATAGTTAATTTGAGTATTTGTAATAGACAAAATAGCTCATTCACTTGTTTTTAAAACAATTTTCCTGTCACTGATCTCTTTCAATCAATAAGCTTTTTTTTAAAAAAAGACCTTACTACATCCCAGACACTAAGCCCCAGAGTACAAAGATAGGCAAATATAGTTCTTGACTCCAAGCAGTCCACCTTCTACTGGTGGGGACAATATGTAAATAAATAAGTGCATACAAGATCTACAGAGTAGATGGAAGATTATCTCAGACCCTATCAGCTGGGAGAACCAGTAAAGGTCTCCTGCTGAAGTTAAGATATGAGCTGGGTCCTAAAGGAAGCCAGGGAGACCAATCAGTACAGGTGATAAAAGCATTCCAGGTACAGGGGATGGTGGAAGAAATGCATGGATGTGGGAAATGGAAAATTGTATGCAAGGAAGCCAGTGGAGTTGGATCATAAAATACACAGAGGGAAGTAAAGTGTAAGACTGGAAAGGAAAGAAGGAGCCAGATTGTGAAGGACTTTGCATGCCAGAGGATTTGATATTTGATGTTCTAAGCACAGCGCCTAACACAACAAATGCTTGTTTACTGACTGATTGATACTGGAAGAAATAAAGAATTGCTGGAGTACAGGAAATACACAAACAGGTTTCCTATGCCCAAACTTTAGGAAAACTACTTTGGATGGGGAAGAGACTTGAGACAAGAAGACCAGGAAAAAAATGTAGCAATTGTCCAAGTATAAGGTGATATGTGCCTGAACCAAGATGGTGGTTGTGTGGGTAGAGAGAAGGGGATGTATGTGAGAAATAGTGCAAAGGTAGAAAAGACAAAATTTGTTAGTACATTGACTATGTGGGGTGAATGAGTGTGAAGAATTGAGGCTGATACCAAAGTTACAGACTGAGTGACTGGGTTAGATGGTGGTACCCTGTAATAAGAATGTAAATTTTAAAGATCTTCCCTGCCCCTAGGCTAATGTGCACCTGAAGCCTGGGGTGGGGGAGGCTTGTTTTTCAGTAGATACTTCTTGATTGGCCAGTGAGTCAATAAGGTTGTTACATTCTCTGAGCCAGGAGAAGGCTATATAAGACCTGATGTGTGGCTTTGTTTTTGGGACTCACTTTGAGAAGTGTTCTGTGATTTGATCTGAATTCTGGGAAGCCGTTGTTGAGAGTCCCCCGGCTTTGAAAAACCCAGAATGTGGAAACCCAGATGTTGACTGGGTATGGATGTAATGATTGGACAGTTTGGAAATCTGTCTACTTGATGTTTCTGTCTTGATAATTATGCCTGTATACTTTGAGGTTCAGGGTGCTGACCTTTTCTCCTGAACAAGGTAAACGATATATGTCTGACTGATTAAAGTAAGCTTGTTAACCCATTTTGAGTTGCTTTCCTTCAACAAAGCAGATCCAAGAACCTATGGTAGCTGCAAACCCTGAGGACGCGCTTGGGGTGCTTGCTGCTACATACCCTCAAGAGTAATAAAGAAGTTTGGAAGAGGGAAAGGTTTGGGGAGAATAATAATGAGTCCTATTTTGAACATGTTGAGTTGGAAATGCCCAGGAGACATCCAATTTAAGATGTCCAAAAGGTGATGCCCAAAGTACTGGAGTTCAGAAGTAAGAATATGTTGGATAGATAGACCTGAGAATCATTTGCATAGAGATGGTGATTGAACTCATGAGAGCTTATGAGATTACCAAGTGAGATAGTATAAAGCAGGAATTCTTAACCCATGGTCCATGAACTTGTTTGTTTATATTTTGTTAACTGAATTTCAATATAATTGATTTACTTTGTAATCCTATGCGTTTTCTTTTACAAATTTAAAAGCTTTATTCTGAGAATAATAATAATAGTTAAGATTTATACAGCTCTGTGCTAAGCACTTTACAATTGCTATCTCATTTGATCCTTACAACAACCCTGGGAGGGATGTGCTATTATTATACCATTTTACAGATGAGAAAACAGATGAGCAAACAGAAGTTAAGTGTCTTACCCAGGGTCACACAGCTAGTAAGTCTCTGAGGCTGGATTTGAACTCTGGTCATCCTAACTTGAGGCAGCTCAGAATCCTCCACCACTGGACTGGTTCATCACTTGATTAATGAGAACTTTCTTTCACAAGAATTGCTATCAAGGGGCGGCCAGGTGGCTCAGCGAGTAAGAGCACCGGCTCCAGTGTCGGGATGACCTGGATCAAATCCGGGCTCCGATACTCAGCACCACACCCAGAAATAATAACTGGCCGTGTAACCTTGAGAAAGTTACTTAACCCCAATTGCTTAAAAAAAAAAAAAAAAAGAATTGCTATCAAGTCAAGTTTCCCTTACGCTCTAATAGCTGATTTTATAAACTAAGTGCAGGCCTGACATTTGGCCCTGCCAGTTTGACCTTCTTGGTGTCAGCCTAGCATCCCAGGCTGCTGGGGGTACATCACCCGATGCATTGCACGACCTTCTTTGTTTTGTGTCCTCTATAAATCTAATGAGCATGTCTTTTTAATGTAACCTAAAGCATTGATTTTTAAAAATGTTGAACAACCAGGAGTTAAGCACAGAACTTTCCTCACAAACATAGCAAAAAAGCAATCACATAAACGTCATCTATATCAATGTTTCTCCGGTGCTGGACACAAAAAATAGAAGTCAGTCTCCTCAAAAAAGGCTTAAAAGGAGTAACTTGAAGACTAAGAAATAACCTGCCTCAAGGGCTCCACCTGCTGGCTCAAATGCACCAAAAGCATGGTTTTTAGAGTAGGATTTATAGAATATTTTTATTTAATATAGTGATTCCTCTTCTGTCCCACCACCCACCCATCCAAGCCCCCAAATTAACATCAAAGCAGTTGTTCTTTTCTCTGACTGTGATGTAAATAAACATATGTATCTTTTTAATTCGAAGCACATATAGGATCTCCTGAGAAGAGGTATAGTATAAAGTGGGAGAACATGAAATGTGGAGTAAAAGAACCTGGGTTCTAATCCAGACTCTCCTACTTCCTACCTTTGGGTGAGACTTCAAGCAAGTCATGTTACCGTTCTAGGATTTCGTTTCCTCCTTTTCAAAATGAAGGGGCTGAACCAGACAATCCTGAAGGTTTCTTTCAGGTTTAAATTCTATGGATGTTTTTTAGCCAAATGTAAGTTGCTTTGTTATTTAGTGGGGTATCCCCCCCATTCCTTAGAACTTGAAGGTCTTTATGGATCAGGGGTTTTTAAGCTTTTTTGTGTCATGGACCCCTTTGGCAGTCTGGCATAGCTAACTTATGGAACTCTTCCCAGAATAATGTTTTTAAATGCATATGAATCATATTAAAATAGTTATTAAATATTTTAAAAGATAATTTTATCTGCTTCAAGTTAAAGACCTTTCTTTTCAATGAAATTTCTTCCTTCCTCATTCTCCTGTAGTTCAGAAATGGGTATCAATAAACCACAGCATGTGATGTTCATTGTGAGAGAGAATGTAGTGCTATAGAAATGTAACTAGAGATATTGACACCCAAGGAAAATTCACATGAGTTAAGGATTTGCAATGGAGAATCTACACTGGTCAGGAGTCACCTTGGGAGGAAGTGGAGGTGGGTTGGGAAGGCAATGGGTAAAGGTAGATCCCTGGACAGGGAAATATCCCTAGCACCCTCGGCCCCACTCCTGATAGCACCAATTAGAAGTCTCACCAATTGACTATTGGACATTTTAAACTGGATGTTCCAGATACATCTCCAACTCAACATGTCCAAAAATAGATCTCATTTCTTCCTTCTCCCCCCAACACTCTCTGCTTCTAAACTTCTAACCATCAGTCTCCCAGGTTTATAACATTGGAATCATCCTCACCTCTTCACTCTTCCTCATCCCCCATATCTAATGGCATCTCATCCTCCATGCCCAAAATGCACTCCCTCCTCGCCTCTGCCTCATAAGAGAATCCCTCATTTCCTTGAAGATGAAGGTCAGGTGCCATCTGTACCCAAAGCCTTTCCTGATGTCCCCCAACTGCTGGTGCTCTCCCTCTTTAATTTCTATGTGCTAAACTATTTTGTCTTTAATCTCTTTATGTTAATTCTGCATATGGAAATATTTGTATGTTATTATGCATGTAGTATGTATATGTACAAGACTACTTGTCTCTCTCCTTGGCTCCTTATGAGTGGAGATTGCTTCATTTATTACAGAGGCAGTTAATTGGCACAATGGATAGAGAACTTGAAGCATTCAAATTCTGCCTCAGGACCCGTACTAGCTGTGTGACCTTGGACAAGTCACTTAACCCCAATTGCCCTGCCTCCCCCCCCTCCAAACAGACCAGACAACAGGGACTTTCTTGCTCTTCTGTCTTTATCCCCAGCACTTAGCACAGTGGTTTACCCATAATACATACTTATTAAGTGCTTTTTTTTTTCATTCATCCTCTCTCTGTTGTTTGTCCTTTGTTGTTGTTTTTTTCTTTTTGCTTTTTGGAGAGGGGAAGGCAGGGCAATTGGGGTTAAGTGACTTGTCAAAGGTCACACGGCTAGTCAGTGTTAAGTGTCTGAGGCCGGATTTGAACTCAGGTCCTCCTGACTCCAGGGCTGGTGCTCTAGGCATTGTACCACCTAGCTGCCCCTGTCCTTTGTTTTCAAAAAGGATCAATGACATCATAAGGTGACTTCTTGACTTGCCTGTGAATTGATTTAAATGAGGCAGAGCTGTACAATCTTCAGCCTCACTCTGTCTTTGAGAGTCCTCAAAGGGCAGTAGCAAGAAAAATGTCAGAATAACTAGAGATGGCCTGAGATGCAGTGGGTGACCTTGGCATCTTCGACATCTGACCAAGTTCTCGGTGTCCCACAGCGCCATGACCATTGCAACAAAATGTTTGAAAGAAGTCTTCACATGCTGGAAGTAGACATCCCCTTAACTCACCAAAGGGTCTGAGGCCTTTCGCTTACCCTCAGCCCGTTTTAGCCCATCTGCCAAGACCATTTTACTGGGGTGTGGCTGCTGTACGTGCTATAGCTTCCTGGAGCCACAGGTGAGACTTTGGGTGAAGGCGGACACCAAAGATAGATGAGTGGTCCTTAAAAGGTCTCAGCAAGCCCTCACACCAGAGGTGCTAGTCTTCTTCCAACACCCCCACACACCCCTCCTCTCTCTAGTGGATGATAAGAAAGTGTCAGACAGAAAAGTTCATATTGTTTGAAAACTGACATTGAGGCAAATGATCTGACACAGGATGTTACTTTTGTAGAATTCCATTAAAAATATACTTTTCAAATATATATGTATGTATGTATATGTATATGTATATATACATATATTTTTTTCTTTTCAGTACTGTTCTAGAAAATTCTGCTACTGTTGTTATATGAAAGAAGAAAGAGTTGAGGAAAGTTGGGTAAAGGAGAAAAAAGAAAGAAAGGCAAATGAGGAAACTGTTTACTCCCAGAGTTACAATGGAAGAAGAACTAGGCTAGTCTCCCTGCTGGGATGTACCAGCAACTGCTAAATCCTCTTCCAAATGTCCCATGCAGTCACCACTAAAGTGGGGATCCTAACAAGAGTGAAGGATTGCCAGTGTGAAATCAATTCATTGTAAAATGGCTTTAAACTTTTAATGAGCACTAACAAAGACTGAAACCATGGAAAGATACCATTTCATTCCTAGATCCCAGGGACCAGACAGGAAGGTATCTCCTGAGGTCATGTTATCTGCCAATAGACCATGACATCAGTGTTATAAAATGAGGTCCACCCTTGGCAGCTATCATTTATATAAACTCCCACATCAAAGCATCTCCACCCCGCCACTGCCTGTGAGAATTGAACCTAGAATCACAAAGATATATTTTTTTTTTAGAAATGTAAGAGATGTTAGGGGTCACTAACTCTTCTCTGAATGTGCCAGGAGACAGTTTCAAGTTTGATTCCTCATTTTCTGGATAAAGAAACTAATGATCAGAACAGAGAACGTGGTAGGTAACAGCTTAGTTATTGGGAAATGGCACACTGGAGTGGAGTGGCAAGGGAAGGAAGCAACTACATTCCTGGCAAACTACTATTCCATTGGCAAAAGAAAAGTAATTTACCAAAGTCAAGTTGTCTTTGGATGCCGGCCATTTTCAGAAGCCTTAGCACAGGGCGGGAAGGGTGGGATGGTCATGGCAGTGGTAGTGTTGATCACGGACTAAAATCTTCCCATACTTTTTTTGGTCAAAGTGTGTAAGGAAGGTAAAGGAGGTGGGTGGCCAAGCATAGATGCACACCTGTAAGAGGTATGAGGGGCAGAATCAACTCTGAAAATACAAACTCTCCTCAGAATACTGGTTCCACCTAAAAAAGCTGGCATTTGGCTCAAAGGCTTTTCCTTAGATCTATGGGTGTGTGGTTGTATGTGTGTGTGTGTGTGTGTGTGTGGGTGGGGAGAGGAGAGGAGAGGAGAGGAGAGGAGAGGAAGACAGAGACAGACAGAGAGATTGTAATACCCCTTTTTAGAGGTTCTGCTATTTAGGGGGCTAACTTATATGTGCCTTGGGGTATGCTATTAGTAAATCTCTCTTGAATGTAGAACTTCAAATGGGTTCTATCCAGTCCTCCCCTTTTAAGCCCATCTGAATAAAGGATGTGTCTCCTATCTCTCCAAAGAGATGAAAACCTTTTCTCCTATCCATCATCTCTAATCACACCAAAGACTTAGTGATCACTGAATTGTCTTTGTTTTAATTTTTTATTTTGGTTTGTTTTTTGGAGGGGGGAAGGCAAGGCAATTGGGGTTAAGTGACTTGCCCAAGGTCACATAACTAGTAAATATGTCAAGTGTCAGAGGTCGGATTTGAATGCAGGTCCTCCTGACTCCAGGGTTGGTGCTCTATTCACTGTGCCACCTAGCTGCCCCTGTTTTAATTTTTATATAAAATGTTTATAGACTCCCCAAACATGAACACATATCTACAAACACTCAAATTCACATCACTCTCATACATACATGTTCTTTTAATTTAAAAGAGGATTTCCACAGATCTGCAAGTGTTATAAATTGTTCTTTTATGAAGTTTATTGGATTATAGACTTAGAGCTGAAAGAGGACTTAGAGGTCACATGCCCAATGCCCTTATTTTATAGATGATGAGACTGGGGCCCTAATTGAGTTGCCCAAAGTCATATAGTTAGTGAATGACAGAGCCATGAACCTAGGCCCCCTAAATCACTCTAAATCTAGTGATTTTTTTTGTGGTACCATGTTTTCCCAAAGGAAAGGAGAAAGGAGGAAAAAAGAGGGTTCTGGGCCCCTACCTTCCTTAGACTTGCTTCTCCTTAAAGCTTTTGTGCTCCCCACATATTTCATCTATCCCTAATCTCTACATCCTATCAGGAAAATAATTCACTACAACAAGATAAAATATATAGAATTTCCTAGTAATTTGTCAGAGAAAATCAGGAATCATTGGAGAAAGATGCAGAAGTTAGGTATTGACTAACCCTTTGGAGTTTCAATTTGTTTAACTGGAAAAATGGGAATACTTACCCTAACTCACAGCTTTGTTGTAAGGATTCAATGAAAAAATGGATACCAAGGTTCTTCTTGGGGGGGGGGGGAGTGGGTGGGACTATAAGGTACTATTTAACTGTAATAAGGATTGTCTTCCTGAAACATTTGGGGACCTTTTGTTAAAACAGTGATAATAGCTAACATGTGGTACCTTACATTCATTTGACCTGACAATGTACCCATGAAAAGTCAAGTGAAAGAAGAATGTCTGGGTTCCACATATTTTTCCCCTAATGTTTTCCTATTAATGTTTCCCTAATGCAAGGTATTGTACATATATAATTTCATTTAATCCTCAAAACAACCCTGGGAGGTAGGTGCTCTTATTATCTCTACTTTACTGACGAGGAAACTGAGGCAGGCAACAGGTGAGTGGTTTGCCCAGAGTGACACAAAACTGTCTGGGGCCATATTTAACTCAGGTCTTCCTCACTCCAGGTCCAGCAGTCTATGCACTGCCTAGAAGTAAAGCTTCTCTACTCATTCCCTGGGCTTCAGTGTCATCCCTCCCTCCCAAGATGGCATGAAACCTGATATAGGCTCTACATACACATTCCTATTAAACATATTTTCACATTAGTCATGTTGTATAGAAGAAACCATGAGAAAGAAAAACAAAAACAAAAAATAGTCTTCTTCATCCTGAATTCAGACTCCATTGTTCTTTCTCTGGATGCAGATGGAATTTTCCAGCATGAGTCCTTTGGAATTGTTCTACAGTCTTCAAATCTTAAGCAGATTTTCTTCATTCTCAACTAAAAAAAAAAAATAGAGCTTTCTCATTGTTTGTGACTCTCTGTTCACTCCCTCTCCCTGCTCACTTGCATAGCAGTCTCATTGACCCTCGTGGCTTTAACTATCACCTTTACAGAAGTAACTCCTAAATCTATATGCCCAGGCCAGACTTCTCTTCTGAGCCTCAGAGCAGCATCTCCACTTCAGGGTCCCACCAGCACTTCAAACTCATGTACAAAGTCCAGTTTATCTTTCCCCAAAACTTACTTCTCCTTCTAATATCAATATTTCTGTCATTGGTACTACCAGTCACTCAGCTTCCCATTTCCAAAACCTCCATGTCATCATTAACTCTTCCTATTCCTTTATCTCCTATTGTAAAGCCAAGCACAAGCAGCTTTCCAGAGGACTACTGCTGTGAACAGCTTCAAGGTTCTGATTACATAGTATAGTGAATTCTCTATTTATTTAGCAGTAAATTAAGGCAAAACATTCACAGAAATCAAAGTACAACATTCACAATGTTATAGCATAACAAGTTATCACTAAAATGGCCACATAGTTTTCACCAAAGTGGCCACATAGTTTTAAACAAAGTACAATCATTTTGTAACTCAATCATTTAGTAAGTACTTAATTCAATCATCCCCCCCCTTAAAAGAGACAAAATAGAATCATTCAGTAAATCCTTAATTCAATCATCCTTAAGGAGGTTTGTCTCCTTAATGGACACAAAGTACAAAGGTCAAAGTTCTCCATCCCTAGGTCATAGTAAATCATAATCTCAATCAGCATCAGGTATCCAAGAAGAGATCTTTTCATCTTGACTTGAGGATGTCTCTGAGTTTCCATGGTTCCTCTCCCATAGATTCCTGCCAGAATCTATCCAACTGTCACCTGAATTCAAAACTGACAGCTCACAGCTCCTTGTCCAGTTCCCACTCCATATTGAAGCTCACAGTTTCCAGTCCACCTCAAGTCCTTCATGGTTCCTGTTTCTAGGAAGACAAAGCTTAACAGAGCCAAAACAGCATTCACACACATTGCTGGCACCACCATCAATTCACTATCTCCCTGTGAAATCAACACAGACCCGCCAACAAGGTCTGAAAACTCAACACAAATCATCAGTATAGTCCCAGGACCTCCAAAACCCTCCTCCAGGACTTCTGTAAACATACAACCAGAAAAATCCGCTTTCAGGGCTTCCAGTAAGGTCCCAGGGCTTCTGTACAAAGTACTACAAATAAACATCAACACAGACAGAGCAGACATACCACAAGTATTCTCCTTCCCTACCACAAGAGCTCCCTTCTCAAGTCTCTGCTTAGTTCTCAGTTCTGCTCTCTCCAGCCTGGGCCTTTCCTTATATATGATCATTAGCTCCTCCCTTTCCTGTTGCATCAGCAACAGGAGTGCATAATTTCTGCGGTTCACAAGCTGTGGAATTCTCAAATTCTGGATCTTAATAGTTGAGACAATCATGAACTGAAACAAGATGTTAACTACTTCTTTGCTTGCCATTACACCTATCTTCGAAAATTTGACAATTTATCCTACCTACTTATCTGTCTGTTTGACTCTCAGTGAGAATTTCTGTCCCATATTTACCCCCTGCTCTTTCATCTCTTCTTCTTCTTCTTCTTCTTCTTCTTCTTCTTCTTCTTCTTCTTCTTCTTCTTCTTCTTCTTCTTCTTCTTCTTCTTCTTCTTCTTCTTCTTCTTCTTCTTCTTCTTTTCTCTCTCTCTCTCTCTCTCTCTCTCTCT
>NW_027186304.1:62762708-62774069 GCF_028583685.1 Petaurus breviceps papuanus | reverse complement strand
TCTCTCTCTCTCTCTTTCTCTCTCTCTCTGTCCCTCTACCTCCCTCCCCATCATTCTGTTTTTTCCCCAGAAGCATTGAATATATTAGATATATTGGTACTTTAAGGAACAGAGATTCTGTGTGGCCAATCCTAATGAGATGGAGCATAATTCCTCTATAATTAATTTTTAGATTGTCTTCAAGAGGTTCTGTGACTGAAACACTCATTACCCAGCACCCACCATGGAGAAAAGTCTCTCTGAAAGTTGCAAGGCTGAACTTCAAACAGCAGATGTAAACTCCCCAAGTCCACCTACAATCCAGGCCCCTACACAGAGCCTTTCCAACCTATGAGGACCCACCAGTGCACATCCTCTGCAGACACAGATATACAGTCGCCAGCCCACCGCAACAAGGCTTCAGAGTAGAACTTCAGTGGAGTCCAAATTCTTAAAATACGGATAACATAGAGAATACATTCTCAAAAGGCTGTCCATTCTTCTAGTCACTATACCCAAAACTAATACCTCTTGTTCTTCCCTGAGTGTTGACTGTGGCATATAGTATTTGTTCATTTAAGATTAGTCAAATCTATTTCTTTCTTTGCTATTTCAGTGTGGATGATTTAAACCCAGGTTGACAATTAACAAATTCCTGAGATCTTTATTCCTTTGAAATGTGTAGCCATCTTTTTGATTTCTTTTATTATTCTTAATGAAATTACCACTAATTACAACCAAAAGGGGCTTAGACTGTTACAAGCAATGGGAGAACACTGGGATGACCCTCCAGATTCAAGCACTTTTCAAAATATCTGCAGTAGAGGGGATTTTACTCGAGTAAGTCATCTTTCTAAAGTGAGGACAGGTCAGGTAACTAAGCCTTGAATGAAAAGGAAACAACAAACAAAATAACCAAAAGGCCAGAACACCCCTTGGGGGGAGCTCAGGTCTTAGGCTGAACTCCAGAGAGTCTTTTCCAACTTCTTGATCAAATATCTACCAAATAATCCTTAAGAGAAACAAGGAAGATTCACTTGGGAATCTAAAACAGTTTCAGAATTTCAAATCTTGGCCAATTGGATAAGCTATCTCCAACATATATACATATACACATACATGTGTGTGCATATATGTAGTTACATACATATCTACATACGTGTGCATGATGTTAAATTCTGTGTGAGCATCATTTGGTGTTAAAGAAGTAGAAATAAGTCAGTTTTATTCAAGTGTTAAAATCATTACATGGAACTTTTTCTAGGACCTAATATAAAGAACAAATAAAATCCTATGCCTACATTGTCCTATGTACATTAAAAACAAGCAATATGTATATACATGATATTTTTCAAGTTTGCATGCTGGACGTTAAATTAACAATCATATCCATATTATAATCAGGGAATTGGTGAACAATGAATAATAAACATCCCCCAAATCCTAATCTCAGTCAATTTTTAACTCAAAGGCCTATAATCCTGTTCTTTTCAATACTGAATATTTGGGTGGCTAGGTGGCACAGTGAGTACAGCACCGGCCCGGAGTCAGGAGGACCTGAGTTGGGTTCCAGCCTTAGACACTTAACACCCACACAAAAAAACAAGCCGTGTAACCTTGGGCAAGTTACTTAACCCCAATTGCCCTCCAAAAGGCCAAAAATAAATAAATAAATTAACTAATTAATTAATATTGAATATTTAAGTAAAGACGCATCATCATGAAAAAGTCATTATTTCCTGTAACATTTCCATTTTCAGAGCCATTAAGGTGGTACCTTACTTAACCTCAAAATCAAAAGTAAAATCTGAGATTTAAGTAACCAAATGTAGTATTACTGTGCAGAACTTTCTTCAGTGAGACACACACATATACACATACATATACAAACACATACATATATACACACATACATATACATATGCATATACATATGGAATGGAAGATGGAGGGGGAGCGGTTCAGTGAGGGAACAGTTCGCCCCTCAGCAATTTGAGTAAACAATGAGAGTGCTCCAAAAAGACAACAAAAATATTTCTAGCAGTCTGGCATCTAATCTCATTGCTTTCCTGAAACTGCTCTTGCCTAAGCTGCCAATGATTTCTTAATTGCCAAACCTAAACTGCGTTTTCCCAGGATTCATCCTTCTTGACATTTCTGCAGAAGCTGACACTGTTGGCCACTCTCTCCTTCTGGATCTTCTTCCCTCTGGATTTTTGTGATGGCCCTCTCTCCTGTTCTTCTTCCTATTGCTCTCACTTCTCTCTGTCCCCTTTTCCAGAGCACCCCCCTCATGGTGAGTGAACCCCAAAGCTCTGTCATTCACCTCCTCTTCATGTTCTCTCTCTTCTCTGCGCTCACTCTCTCAGTGACCTCTGAGTTTATCATCCCTACGCCAATGACTCCTGGATCTATGTATCCAGCCATGCTCTCTCTTGAGCTCTAGACTCACATCACTAATAATCTATTAGACTTTTTAAACTAAATATTGTGTAGACGTCCAAAACAGAACTCATTATCATTTTCTCCAAACCCCATCCACTCCTTTACTTCCCAGTTTCTGTAGAGGAAACCGCCATCGTTCCAATTGTGAAGGTTCAGAACCCAGACAAAACCAGTGACCCCTGACTCTCATTCACCCCATATGACAATCAATTGGCAGACTTTGTCATTTCTATCTCTACAATGTCACTCACATCTAAACTTTTCTCTCTACTCATATAATCACAACCCTAGTTCTGGCCTCATCCCCTCTCACATGGACTACAGTCACCTTCTAATTGGTCTCCTTGTCTCAAATATCTCATCACTCCAATCTATCCTCCATACAATGGCCAAAGTGATTTCCTTGAAGGGCAGGTCTGACCAGGTCAGTCCTCTACTAAATAAACTCAGTTAACTTCCCAATGACCTGTAGGATCAAATGCAACTATATAAAGGCAGTATAATTAGACAAAAGACCTCAGAGTGTTTCTCTTATATCTTGATAGTGTTAAGAGAAGAATGGAAAGAGAAGAAGAGGAATACACTGAAGGGGAAGAAAAAGAAGGTTCAGGAAAATTATCTCACATAAATCAGGATATGCAAGTAGACATCTATACAAACAAGGAGGAAGGCATGGGGGAAGTCGCTGACTCTTCAACCTCACTCTCGTTTGAATTGGTTAAAGGAAGGAAGAAAACCCAATATATACAGATGTGGGTATAAAAATATATTTCACTCAATATGGAAATAGGACAGAAAATGGAGAAGGGGGGAGGAAGAATTAGACAGAGGAGAGGTAAAGGTAGGGATTAGCCCTAAGCAAAACAAACTCTAAGGAAGTAAAAAAATATTTATAATTTTTCTTGAAGTGGCAAAGAATCTGAGGTACTATCCTTAAATTGGAGAATAGATGAATAAACTATGAGATATACATGTGATAAAATACTATGGTGCTGTAAGAAATGATGAAGAAACCTAGGCACACTTGCATGGACTGATGCAGAGTGAAATGAACTGAACCAGGATCACAATTTATACAGTGGCAACAATATAGCAAAGACAGACAACTTTGAAAGAAGTACATGAAGACTAACCATGATTCCTGACGATTAATAATGAAATATGCTACCCAGCTTCTGGTGGAGAAGTAAAGGACTCAAATTGTGGAATGAGGCAAATGCTTTTTTTTTTGGATACAATTTTTGTGGACATTTGTTTTGATTGACTACACATGTTTGTGATGGAGGTTTTTTTTTCTTTTGTTCTGGGGCAGGGAGAGGATTGAGAGGAAAACTAAGAAGGGAGAATTTTTCTGATTGAAAAAGAGGTCTCATAATTTAAAAAAAAAAAAAGAAAAGAATGAGGAGATTTTACCAGAAGATTTCTGGGTGATGTAATATGAGAAGGAGCTCTTGTAGGATACCCTCAGTTTTTTCAGTGAAATACAAGACAAGGATATCAGCTAAAATGGTGGGGAGGAGAGCCATGGGAAGTTTGAAGAGCTATTAAAAGGCTTGGAAAAGTGGTGAATGGGATGGTGAGTTAATTATGGAGGTATAAAAGGATTATCTTGCCATAGTGAGGGCCCAATTGAGATTATGTAAAATAAATTTGTAGGAGACCCAGTCAACATAAATTTCATTATTTTCTCCAGCTTCCTTAAGTAGCATGTGAATAGCAACTAAGGTAGCAGACAGCAGGAGTGATAGAAGGTTGAGGTTTGGCAGGGTAAGATTCACAGTAACATAAGGAGACAAGGAAATTGAAAGAAAAGGACAGTATAGAATTGAGCTGGGTCAATAAGGGATCAGGATGGGGAAGGAAAGAGTGTACATAATGCAGGTTTGATGGCCTGGGAAAGAATGAGGAGTGGAGGGATTGGAGATTATAGGAAGAGGAAGGAGCCAAGGGTTTTCAAGACCGAGAGAGAGGTAGAATGATAATAGATTGTGGTTAGATAAAGGAATTTCAGTGTTCATGAACAGAGAAATGGTACATTTGTGGATGATAGTAAAATCAAGTGTATGACTATCTTTGTCTGTGGCTGAGATGGGGTGGAGGAATAGGATATGTAAAATAAGTGATGGGGGGAGGGAGTTAGGGTATTTCAGGAAGTATCCAATTCCTCACTATGAAGGTGAAAGTTGGAGAAGACAGAAAGATTTAGCTAGGCACTGAGCTCACTGAGGAAAGAATGGGAGTGTTCTGGATGTTGGTAGACAACAGCTATCTAAAATACAAACATAGGAGTCAAGAGAAACAAAAAAGGGGAAACATGAACCAGCAATCACAAGGAACTATGTATAAACTGTTTACATTCTCCTTGAGGGAGGTGATAAATGAATTCCCTCAGAACTCTATCATCATTAGGGGTCATAGAAGTAGCCCAATTAGTCAGAGGGTATGGGAGTGGTTCTGTTATATTTTCATGATCTTAAAAGAAAAATAAAAAGAAAGGCCAGGGAGAGGAAAAGGAGAAGAAGGATGGAGAAAATGATCTCACATAATTTAGGTGCACAAGTAGAAATCTATACAAACAAAGAGGAAGGGGTGGGGGGGAACAGATGACACTTAAGCCTTATTCTCATCTGAACTGGTGAAAAGAAGCAAGAATACATGAACACACACACACACACACACACACACACACTGGATACTGAAACACATTTCATTGAACAGGGAAATAGGAGGGAATTGGGAGAAGGGGGAAGAAGAAAGAGGAGAGTAGATTAAGGGAGGTATTAGTCCTGAGCAAAATAAACTACAAAAAATATTTATACCTCTTTTTGAGATGTCAATGAATAGGAATCTGAGGTAGTGCCCATGAATTGGGGAATAGATGAACAAGTTATGATATACAAATGTGATAAAATACTATTGTGCTGATATCTTATCAGTACAAAGACTAGCAATGATTCCAGAGGATTAATGATGAAAACCACTACCCACACCCTGATATAGAGGTAAACAACTCAGAATGCAAGATGAAACTTGTTTTTTAACATGGCCAATGTGGAGATTTGATTAACTCTCCATGTTTGAAATAGGTTTTTTTCCTTGTGTTCTCAATGGAAGAAAGGAGAGGGAGAAGGAAGATGAGAAAGTAGAACTTGACTGATTAAAACAAATATTTTAAAAGGTAAAAGTGAATTCAAATTTGGAGAAAAAAATTAAGTCCAATATTATACAAACTGTTTGAAACAATAGAGAAAAAAAGAGTTCCTACCAAATTCCTTCTACGATATAAAAATGGTCTTGCTATCTCAACCAGAGAAAATAAAAATGAAGAAAACTATAGATCAATTTCCCTAATAAATATTGATGAGGATTTTCAAATAAAACATTAGAAAGGAGATTATAGCAGCATATCACAAAGATTATACACTATGATCAGACTGGACTTATATCAAGAATGCAGGACTGTTTCAATACTAGAAAAACTTATAAATATAATTATCATTAAACATATCATTAAGGACAACAAAGATCATATAGTTATACTGATCAATGCAAAAAAAGATTTCTGACAAGATGCAATATATATCACTATTTTTTTAATTAAAAGCATAGAAATAAATAGATCTTTCCTTAATATAAGTAATATTTATCTAAAACCAAAAACTACTGATTCTCTAAAGAGAATAAACAGGAGACCTTCCAATAATATCAAGAGTAAAGCAAGGATGTCCATTGTTCCCATTGCTATTCAATATAGTAGTAGAAATGCTAGCTACAACAATAATACAAGAAAAAGAAATATAGGAAATAAGTACAGGAAAAGAAGAAACAAAAGTATTGCTTTTTGAAAATAAGATGGTTTACTTAGAAAACCCTAGAGTTAACTAAAAAAATTAATTGAAACAATACATTCAGCAAAGGTAAACTGACAAAATTTTTGGTGTTTTTCTATATTACCAACAAAATCTAGGAGATTAAAAGAGAAATACTACCATTAAAATAACTACAGAAAAGATAAAATATTTTGAGAATCTACTTGCAATAACATAAACAGGAAATATATTAACACAACTACAAAACTCTCTTCACACAAAAACAGATACAAATAAGTAAAGAAATGTTTTTATGGATAGGTCAAGCCAATATAATAAAAATGACAATACTACTTAAATTAATTTACTTATTCAGTGCCATTCCAATCAAACTACCAAAGGTTTGCTTTTAAAAGCTAGAAAACATAATAACAAATTCATCTGGAGGAACAAAAGGTCAAGAATATCAAGGAAATTGATGAAAAAAAGTGGGAAAGAAGGAAACATAGCAATAGCAGATCTCAAACTATAGCATTACGTAATAGAGTAAATATAAGAAAGCAACTATCATCAAAACAATTTGGTACTGGTTAAGAAATAGATACTGATCAATAGAACAGAATAGCTATGCCTTATATGTTTGATAAACTCAAAGGTCCTGGCTATCATGGTAAAAACTAGATATTTTTAGAAAAAACCTTTTAGGAAAACTGAATAACAGTCTGGAAGAAACTAAGTATAGACTTCCGCCTCATATTGAACACCAACGTAAGCTCATGATTCTAAGGTGGATCTTCTATACACTGTGGCTTCTCTTTCTACTTCTCTCTTTTTCTCTTTCTCTTCAAAATCTCTCTGTGTATATTTAGGAAGGAAATATATACATTTTTTTCCAATACTCCATTTTTTTTAAGAGATCTCTGATTTCCCTCTACCGACAAAGGGTCAACAAGTATTTATTGAGTGTTAACAAATAGCCAAGCATTGGGTTAAGCCCTAGCAATACAAATACAAATGGAAAGGCAGTCCCTGCCCTCAAGGACCTTACATTCTAATGAGAGGGCGATAACTAATTAAAAGGAGATAAAAATAGGAGATAAAGAGGGAGAAGGAGCTTAGTGAGAAAGTCTTTCAGAGTAGAGTTAACCTTGCATCCTGGAGAAGAAAGAAGATGTCTCTGGCCTGGGCCTCTTCCTTAAATGAAAAACTCTGAAAGAAACCAGTCAGTCAGAAGGAGAAGCCTCAGCATCTGAGGGTATACCCAATATGTAGTAGTTGAGGGGTTGAATGAATCTGTAGGATGAAGAGGTTTATATGACATAGCAAAATCTTTGGAGATAAGTCAGCTACGCAGCCTGGAGGGAAAGGAAGACATTGCTGGCCTGGGTCTTCTCCTTACACTGGAGGTTCTAAGTGACACTAAACATAAACCTTCGACAACTCTGTAGATGGTCTTCTACACAAACACACACGAGCACACACACACACACACACACACACATCAAGCCCAAAGCATTTACTAAATGCCAAACACTGTGCTTAGGGAAAGGGATGATAGAATGTTGAAAACAAAAACAACCCCTGCCCTCAAGGAGTTTACATTCTAACAAGGGACCCAACTGGCACATAGCACATATCCAAGTAGTATACAAAACTTACACAAAGCACATACAAGGCAACCTTTAGTGGGGGGGGTAAAACTAACAGTGGAGGGGACAGGAAAGGCTTTCTGTAACCATTTCTCTCAAATCCATCTTCCCTTACAAGGACTCAGTGTTACTAAACTGCAAATCAAGGAATGAATCTTAGACTCTTCCACATATGTACAGTTGTCCCAACATAATGTGACATAAGAGGATCACAGGGCCCTATTTGGCCCTTTCCTCAGCCTCCCCCCCCCCCAAAAAAAGATTACTCCATCCATGAACTATTCCTTTGCAAGATATGCAAATATGTAAATAAAGTTTCTTTTAATTAATGAAAATCTACTTTTTTCTCCCTTTCACCTCCTCTCCCCACCCCACCCCACCCCCATAGAAAAAGAAAGAGAAACAAAGCCCTTGAAACAAATATTTGTTGTTCACTCATTTCAGTTGTGTCCAGCTCCTTGTGACCCCATTTGGAGGGTTTTTTTTTACAAAGATACTGGAATGGTTTGCCACTTTCTTCTTCTGCTTATTTTACAGATGAGGGAACTGAGGCAAATAGAGTTTAGTGACTTGTCCAGAGTCACACACCCAGTAAGTGTGTGAGAGTGAAGTTGGACTCAGGTCTTCCTGACCCCAGTCCCAGAGTTTTATCCACTTCACCTAGCTGCCCAACAAACAGTTATGGTCAAGTAAAACAAATTCCCATAATGGCCAAGTTTCTCTCTTTCTCATGAAATGACCTGACAATCAGTACAAATGCTGCCTAAGGATTACACCTAACTACTCTAGCCAAAAGTTCCAAGCCTAGCTTATATAAAGTGTAAAAATGAGCAATTAACTGACAAATGTCCTTCTTTGGTGCCTCATCAAGGTAGATGATGGCATGTTTATGGCACAACCATGGGGCTACCTTCCCCTCAGCACTCACCATTGCTGATTAGGTCCCTGCAAGGTCACTACTACCCGGGTTCAAATGTACTCTGTAACACTGTGTGATGATCAACTATGATTGACTTAGCTCTTCTCAGCACTACAATGATCCAAGACAATTCCAAAAGACTCGTGATGGAAAATGCTATCCACATCCAGAGAAAAAACTATGGAGTCTGAATGCAGATCAAAAAAAATTTTTCACTTTATTTTTTTGTTTTTTCCCCTTTTGTTCTGTTCCTTCTTTCACAACATGACTAATGTGGAAATATGTTTTCTATTATTGCACATGTATAACCTATATCAGATTGCTTGCTGTCTCCGGGAAGAGGGAGAGTAGAGAAAGAGGGAGAAAAATTTGGAACTCAAAATCTTATAGAATTGCATCTACTGACTCTTCTCTAGGGCAGGGATTCCCACTCTAGGGCATACATACACCAAGGAAGTATGAGAATCTTATCAAGGGAATACAGGAAATATTTGGTAAATAACTGTTAGTGAAAGAAATTTTCATATAACAAGTTGTTTTCTTCAATCTATTTTATTTCTTATGAACACATACATGGTAAACTCTAGAATTTATTTCTTTTGATATTGAATAAAAAGTACCAGAAGGTTTACTAAAAGTATAGTTGGCAACCCCTACTTTAGGGAGTATGGCCTTTAAAAAAAATTTTCCATCTGCATGAACTCTCCTTGACCAGTCAATACAAAAAATAGTTGCAATTTAAATTCCATCAAAGAGAAAGCACTGCAGAAAGGGGTAAGAAAGTGAATACTCTTCTTTGTCAATAGCCAATGGTCAATAAAAGGTTACTAGGCACCTATTTAGTGCTAAGGTAGGGATATGAAAAAAAAAAAAAAGAAGAAAGTCCTTGCCCTCAAGCAACTTACAAAGGAATGGGAGAAGACAATCTACAAAAGTCTGAAAAAATGAGAGGGAAAGATTCCCAGAAAGGTCAGGGATGGTCAAAGAAATCAAGTAACAGGAGCCAGGTGAGAAATGAAGTGTGTCAACTAAGTTCCCTCCTTAAATGAAGGTTTGGGAGTTTGTGGCTCCACCCTCTAATCAGAAGAAAGAGGGTAGTGATAAGTGCCAAGGTTGATCGAATCTTGCAGAATAATGAGGTTTTCCCAATAATGAGCTTCCTCACATACAGTGAAGAAGTCAGATTAGTACAACCAGATGAAAAATTCACCTGTTTAACACATTAACACCCATTTAAAATGGCTCCAAAACAGTATAAAATATCTAGGAACATGCCTGCCAAAACAAACCCAGGAACTATATAAATAAAATTATTTTTAAAATTTTATACAAATGAAATCAGATTTAAATAATTAGAGAAATATTAATTTTTCATGGGTAGGCAGGACCAATATGGTAAAAATGAACCTTTTACTTTTAATCCATATATTCAATGACATCCCAATTAAATTACTGAAAAATTATTTTATTTAATTAGAAAAATAATAATAAAATTCATTTGGAAGAACAAAAAGTCAAGAATATCAAATGAAATAATGAAAAATGTAAAGGAAGGAAGTTTAGCAGTACCAGATCTTAAACTATATTATAAGGCAGTAATTAGTAAAATTATCTGGTACTGGCTAAAAAATAGAAAGGTGAATCAACAAAACAGAGTAGACATACAATTTACAGCAGCAAATAAATATGGTAACATTGTATTTGATAAGTGCAAAGACTTAAGATAGTGGTATAAGAATTCATTATTTAGTTTTTAAAAAATGTTGGGAAAGCTGGAAAGCAGTATGTCAGAAATTGGGCATAGACCAGTATCTTAAACCACTTACCAAGATAAGTAAAAATTGACATATAACCTAGATATAAAGAGAAATATTACAAGAAAACTGGAAGAATATGGAACATATTGCTTATCAGACTTATGGATAGATGATCAATTTATGATTAAACAAGAGATAGAGAGAAGAGTAAAGTGTAAAATGGATAATTTTTATTACATTAAATTAAAAATGTTTTGTACAAATAAAATAAATGAAACCAAGATCAGATGGAAAGCAGAAAATTGGGGGGAGAGAATTTATAGACAGTTCCTCAGATAAAGGTCTGTGATAGTAATGGAACATAAAGATTCCCCTTCATTGGCTTGGTTTTCAAATTGATTGTGTTAAAACCCAGAGCTTGTTAATCCCACCTGTGGGATGGGCTTGTTGATATGAAAAGAAAGTCCTGAACTGGGAGGAGCTGGTGATTTGGAGAGACAAGAGAGAGGCGGAAGACCTTTTTTGGAAGCAGCACCTCATGGAGAGAGAGAGACTAAGAGAATTGCTGGTGGCCACTTTGAATTGCCCTGGACTTTTGAGACCTGCCCCCTGAGCTGCCAAGGACTGAGGAGACATGGCTGTTTTGCTGGTACTTTGTCTGTCTGTTTTGATGTTGTTTTGCCAGATTTGTCCACTGGTGAAAGACAGTCCTGTTGTTGAAGAAGTCCTGGAACCTGGCTTTTGGTTAAGAAGCCCTGAGACTGTCCTGCAGACAGAGAGTGAATACTGTCCATTGGTGAAGG
>NW_027186304.1:62718723-62757708 GCF_028583685.1 Petaurus breviceps papuanus | reverse complement strand
AGAGTGAATACTGTCCACTGGTGAAGGACAGTGCTGTTGTTGCAGGGGTCTGGGAGCCTTTCTGTTGGTTCAGAAGCCCTGAAGAAGGATTTTCTTGTTGTATGTTCACAGAAATCCTGGAAGAGGGTTTTGCTAATGTTTTCAGGGGTTCTAGGACTGTTCTGCAGACAGAGGATGAATTAATGAAGGAACTGGCAATGTATCTTGTGGCCTTGCTAAGCCTTGTCTCCCCAGGAACTAAGATTGCTGAGAACTTGCCTCGTGTCAAGATGAAGAAAAGACCTCCATTTGGGTATTAAGTGCTGTGTTTAAACTTGATGTAACTCTGGGGTAGATTCAATTGTGATCCAGGGGTGGGGAACTTTTGACCTTTTGGTGCTCTGTGATTGACAAATGAAGGTACTTTACTTATGTTTGGAAACTAATCTCCATTTGAGAAGAGGGGCTTTGTGGTGGGCTAAATGAAGGTATAGCCTAGGGGTGGAGAAATATTTAGACCAGGAACTTTGTAATTGATTGATGATTGGAAGGTCCTGGGGTGGGGTAGTCCTTGGAGATTATTTAATCACATTTAGTAAATGCTGTATTTGGAATGATGTCATGTTTTGATCTTCTCTGTTCTTGGTTGGTCACTGAATAAAATGGAGAGCACCTATGTTGGTATTTTGAACCTTGGGAATTTGCCTTTCCTTGGCAATTACATTACAAGGTCTCAGTTTTCAAATATCTTAAAAAAGAACTTTGTCAAATCTATAAGAATATGAGTCAGTCCCAAATTGACAAATGGTCAAAGAATATGAACAGGTGTAAAGGGAATCTGAAGATCTTCCCTGCCTCTTGGCCACCTGATAGGTTTAAGTGAATCTGAGAACCTTCCCTGATTTGAAAATATATTCTGCTCCTTAATAGCCTGAATGTGATCACATAGAGCCTGTGGCAGGAGGTTTGTTCTTCAGGAATGCCCAGACCATGCTACTTTATGATTGGGCAGTGGGTCAAGAGGGTTGACATTCTATATATACCCTTATGTGAGGTTTTGCTTTGGGACTCACTTTGGAAAGAGTTGTGTGATTTGGCCAGATGAGACTCTGGGCGGCCGTTGAGCCTCCCCACCTTTGAAAAACGAGATGTTGGTGCTTCCCTCTCTGGTAACTAACTAGGTATGGATGTAATGTAATGGTTAGACAGCTAGAAGCTCTGTCTGCTAAATTATGTTATTTTCTGTTGTAACTTCTGTTTGTATTCTCTGAAGTTCAGGGTGCTGACTTTTCCCCCTGAACTAGGCAAATGATATATGTTTGATTGATTAAAGTAAGATTGTTAACCCACTTTTGAGTTGCTTTCCTTGAGAAAAGCAGATCTAAGAACCTGTGCTAGCAGCCATCCTGGATATGCTAGGGTAGTTGCTGCTACAACAGGCAGTTTTTCAATGAAGAAATAAAAACAATTTACAGTCATATAAAAATGCTCTAAATCATCATTGATTAGAGAAAGGCAAATTAAAAAGACATTGAGATATCATTTTTACTTATCAGATTGACTAAAATGATTGAAGGGGAAAGTGACAAATGTTGAACGGGATGTAAAAAAATCAGGAGACTAATTCATTGTCGGTGAAACTGTGAACTGATCCAACCATTTTGGAGAGCAATCTGGAATTATGCCCAAAGAGATATTAACTACCTATACCCTTCTATTTAGCAATAGACCACTACTAAGTCTATTTCCAAAGATGATTCGGAAAAAGAACCTATATGTTCTAAAAGATTTATAACAGCTCTTTGTGGTGTCAAAGAGCTAGAAATTGCAGGGATGCCTGTCAATTGAAGAATGGCTGAACAAATTGTGGTATATGATTGTGATGGAATACTACTGTGGTGTAAGAAATGATGAGCTCAGTGATCTCAGAAAAAACATGGATAGGTTTATACAAAATAAGGAAGAAAGAAATGATGAGAACCAAGAGAACATTGTATACAGTAACAGCAATAGTTTTAAGAACAACTTTGAGCAAATAAGTCATTTTGACCATTATAAATGCACAAATTAACTATAAAGAACATATGAAGAAAGATGATATCTCCATCCAGAGAAAGAACTGATACAAAGAAGTATGAATGGAATGATTTTACATATGTATATATATATATATATATATATATATATATATATATATATTTGTGTATGATGATAGCCATCTCTAGGGTAGTGGGGAAGAAAAAAATTTACATAATCATTTTATTATATATTTAAAAGTAACAGCAAGTGGTCCATAACAGATTTGCAGTTTCATGAATAATCATTTTTTATTATACTATGTTATAGAAATGCTTGCTTTTTTCCATTAATTAAACAAATATTTTTAAACATAGTTTTTTTTTAAACCATCCTGTTGTCTGTGTTATCTGTCCCTTCTGTGATTTCATCAAATAGGAATCAAAATCAAGAATGTCTTGCCCAATTCCTATCCATCCCAGAAGAGTATAAGTTTTAGCAGATCCTACCCCAAATGAAGAAGATTCAAATGAAGACACCACCCACAAACCTTGTGTAAAGACCAACTTGACTAAATTCAGACAATCTCATGACTAGGAGACCACTGAGTGATAATTGTTTTTGGCCATATTCATGAACTTATTTCTAAGGGATCAGAGGAGTGGCAATTAGCATTACCGGTGGGAAAATATATACTGATGACACCATAGATCTTTTGGATAGCTGATAGGAAGAAGCAGTTAGCCAAGGTAGATACCCCAGTCTTGTTTTTCTTAGTTTGGTGAGTGATTTTGTTGGCATGAACAAAGTAATTTCTTCAGTACTCCAGAACTGACTGCTTCTAGGAGATCTATGTTGCTGAAAACATACTAACTTCATTATGTGTTTGAGTAGTTTTCGAGGTAAGATGAACTACAGGGCCAATTGCAAAAACTAGATGGTGTGTACGTGTTTGTGTGTGTGTGTGGTTTATTTCTTTGAAGTTACTTTCCCTCAATAAACAATTCACATTAACTGTAGGATGGGGGGGGGGGGGGGGGGGGGGACAGTAGTGGGGAGTAAATATTGCCAACTGGTGTTTGCTATGATTTGAGGTTGGGGAGGAATCAGCAACAAAGTGGTAACTTGGCTTAGGATTCAGTAAAATTCCATCTAAAATAAACTTGCTTCCGCATCTGCCTAAATACACATACACACACATATGACATTTTGAGGTAAATTTATTAGAATTCAAGATAGGAAATTTATTTCCATTTCCTATTTCTTTATTTTATATTAAAATGACAAGTTTTAGCCATGTAAAATAAAATCATTCTAAAGCAGGTATTCTTTACCTGAGGTTTCTGAATTTACTTAAAATATATATACACACATGTCAATAGCTATATTTCAATACAATTGGTTTCATTTATAAACCTATGTATTTATTTTATGCATTTAAAAACATTGTTCTGAGAAGGAGCCCCTAGGTTTCACCAGATTGCCAGAGGGGTCCAGGACACAAAAAGGTGAAGAACTCCTGCTATGAAATAACTCATGTGTTGATGTTTTAATATGATTTGGAATGGTGTGTATGAAATTGACCTGACCACAAAGGATAACTGTTCAGAAGGTCAAATTCTGATTCTGATCATATGAAAAATGGATAGAAAATTTTGTCTTGGAAAGTCCCATTTCAAGAAAGACTCAGGCTGAGAGGTCAATTAATGCCTTCCATTAAACAACAACACAGCTTCCTGTTTTGCTCTGGGGTATCTTTTATCACACTTGACTCATTGACTGCACTATTTTTGTTATGCTTTTTTTTTTCCATCAGCAAAATCACTGCACCTGAACAAGAACCATTTTTTGTTGTTGTTGAGGTTTTTCTCACAGAATCCAGTGACATACCAGGATTAATTGTTTGCTTTCAGCCCCTGCATTTTCCCTTCACATGTCTATTTTTGAGAAGAATTTTATTTTAGGATGTCCTGACTTGGATGATACTAAATTGGAAAGTCTTGTGCAAATTTTATAGAACCCTATTTCCTTCTATAAAGGATGTTCCCCACTAATCTGTCATTTACAGGGCAGACAAAGGTCAAAGGGTGAGGAAGCATGGACAGGTTGTCTGTGTGAGAAGGTTAGAACCTGACAAATATTTTTGTTTGTTTGTTTATTTTTAGATAAATACATGTCTGATTTGGGGAAAAGATTAATGAATGGGCTCTTTTTCATTGCATACTAAGTTAAATTGTCTTATAAAGGACAAGTGCCAATAAATGTTTGATGAATGAGTCAATGAATAAATTTAGAATCAAATGAAAATACCATTTTTTAAAAAGTCACGCAGATCTTCCCTCCTCTATTTGCAGAGGTGGTGGACTATGGATGTGTAATATTTCATATACTGTCCAAGATGATTGCTGTTACATGGTTTTACTGAACCACTTTTTTTCTCTTTCTTTTTCAGTCTTTGTTGACTCACCGGATTGGGGATCAAATATAATCAGAAACAAAAGCTATGTAAAAACAAAAGATGTTAACTTTTTTTTTAACAAATGTCAAGTTATAGTTTTTAACCCTCTAAAAGTTAACATCTTCTCATTAATAAATAGCCCATCTTGGGGCAGCTAGGGTGGCACAGTGAATAGAGCACCAGCCCTGGAGTCAGGAGGACCTGAGTTCAAATTTGGCCTCAGACACTTAACACTTACTAGCCATGTGACCTTGGGCAAGTCACTTAATCCCAATTGCCCCTACAAAAAGAAAAAAAATTAAATAAATAGCCCATCTTACCTGAAAGACAAACATGTCCATGCAACCTACTGTTCCAGATCCTTCAAGCCATTAATGAATTGTTGATCTCACCTCCATGAGAACTTCTACTAGTACAGATTACAACTTCTCCAGATCTTATTCTGTGAAATTCTTGTCCAAGTCTTAACATAAGTCTATCATAGAGAATCCAACCACTAGGCAGGGTAACCCAAAAGTCTTCATGTAGTTTTAAGCAATTAAAGTTGTGCTAAGACTTTTAAAGGTTTGGGAGTTCATGGCTCCACTCTCCAATTAAAGGTAATGATAAGGTGTTATTGTTGAGTTATTTCAATCATGTCTGACTCTCCACAACCCATTTGGGTTTTTCTTGGCAAAGACACTGGATAGTGTCTTTTCTTTCTCCAGCTCATCTTACAGATGAGGAAATGAGGCAAACAGTGAAGTGACTTGTGCAGGGTCACACAACTACCAAGTGTCAGGCCAGCTTTGAACTCAGCAAAATGAGTCTTCCTGACTCCAGTCTTGGCACTCTATCTACTATGCCACCTGTAGCAGCAAGCACCCCAAGCCTCCTCAGGGTCGCTGCCAGCACAGGTTCTTGGATCTGCTTTGATAAAGGAAAGCAACTCAAAATGGGTTAACAAGCTTACTTTAATCAGTCAAGTAAGTATCATTTACCTCGTTCAGGGGAAAAAGGTCAGCATCCCAAACTTCAGAGTATACAGACAGAATTATCAAGACAGAAACAGATCAAGTAGACAGTTTTCCAAATTGTCCAACCATTACATTCATACCAAACAACATGTGGGTTTCAAAGCCGGGGGGGCTCTAGACAATGGCTAGCCCAGAGTTTCATCAAATCACAGAACGCTTCTCAAAGTGAGCCCCAAAACAAGCTACACATCAGGGCTTATATAGCCTTCTCCTGGCTCAGAGAATGTAACAACCTTATTGACTCAGTGGCCAATCAAGAAGTATCTACTGAAAAACAAGCCTCCCACCCCAGGCTCCAGGTGCACTTTAGCCTAGGGGCAGGGAAGATCTTTAAAATTTATATTCCTATTACACCACCTCACTGCCTTTATTGTGTGCCTAGCTCTAGGCTAATACACACACAACACATGCATGTTCATACAACATGTGTTTATATGCATGACTTATTAATGCACAACACATGTGCAAGCATATATATGCGCAGTGTGTGTACACACGTGCACCACACACATACATATATATCAGCAGTTTCTTCCTTAAAAGCTACCCCAGGTACAATGTACATTTCCAGTCATCCTCTCTCTCTACTCAAATACATGACTAAACAGTCCCAAAGTCCTAGGTAAGTAGAAGGCAACTTAATGTATTAAATGAACACAAAGCAAATTCAATTATAAAAGAAATCTCATCTCTACACAGAATCCCTGGATTCCCATACACCCAATAGAAGAGGGAATAAGCATAGTCAGGGGTATGAATGGGAGTCACAGGGCATATATGCAGAAAGCATGAGTGGCTAGAAAAACCTAGAGAAGATACACATATGTGGGGCAGAGTACATGCATAAGGAACACATGTAGCCAGATCAACCCACCTTGCTATCACTAGATCTTACCTGGAACTCCTCTCTGTCACCACTTGGGTTTCCTGCTGCAGATGCATTGAGAGTATATGCTACAGGCTGCTCTTGCAATACTTAGGGGCTGCTTCGTCTACTGCCCTGCTATCTGATGATCCTCCATTACTGGGATGTTCTTGCTAATTCTGCTGATCATCAGCAGCTTTATACCACAAAGACTATAGCAAAATCCCCCCCTTATTCTCACACAAACTAATTGTCTTCTATCTAGCCTTATAAACTAGTCGATATATTGGAACCTTTAGGGATGGAGACAAATTCCATCCCCCTAAAGATGTTCCTTCTCTGATTAGACCCCAAATGGTGAAAAAAAAAGCACCTTAATTTTAATAAGAATAAATGCCTTGTTCATGGATCCCAAAAGAACCAAGTTAATGGAAAGAATGGAAACATTTAGTGGGTTGACAAGTCATTCATTGGATTAAAGGACTCTTGAGGATCCTTCCATACATTATTTTCAATGTTAAGAACAGCTACACTTGGGCAGGGGGAGGGGATGGTAGCTTATGCCTGCTAAATGAAATAGCAGTTAACAAGGCAACACTGGGAAAAGACTGGGTAATTTTAAAAGATTGCATGATAATATTGACTGCCCGTTAAGTTTTCCCTGTGGCTTCCTAATTAAGGAGGTAGATGTGTTGTTGTATTGTTTACTGTTACTCCCAGTCTGTCCAGGATGACAGTCCTCTGGCTGGATTGTGGCCCTATGTTAATTAGCAAAGCCATCTAAGAGTAATCTCCCTAAAGATTTGACTTCTGAACCCCACCAGTATCTGAGCTCTCACAGGCTCCACTAGTCTCTCAGTTTATACACCTGCAGAGAGGGGCTCAGCAGGTTTGGGTTGGCTAAATAAAGATTTGCTTAGGATTAGAGACTAAAGATGCCTCCTAGGGAAGGATGAACAAGGATGGTGTGTAGCCAACTCCTTTCTATTACATGATGGTTGCTTATCACAGAGCACAGCGAGCCTACAGTCAAAGGAAAAGAATTAACTTTGAATAAGTGGCTATGTGTTATGGGCATTCAGTCCAATGCATGAGAAGTTACTTCATACAAAACTATCATTTCACTTGAAGAAATCTGAGAGACATTTAAAACTGAGCTGTCCTCAAAAACAGTCAATTGCAATTTCCTATCACATATACAAGTCTCCAAATGATTTTGGCTGACTAGAAATTGTGCACTTACTAAGCTAAGCTAGCATTGTAACTTCAGGGAAATTATCAAATTTGTAAAGCTCTTTAAAATCTTGGGTATACAGCAATTCTCTAGTGTAGAAAATGAAAAGAACCCACAGGTCATTAGAAAAGTCATTTCTAAGGGTTTAAAACAAAAAAACTAAATCGGGTAGAGATATTCTACCTCATTTCATTAAAGAAAAACTTTGCCTTTGTTCCCAGTTGATCTGCCATCCTAGCCTACTTTTTATGGATTATTTTCATTTTTTCCCATGGTAGATGTACATGACTCTTTTGCTAACTGTCCTAACTGTGCTCCTGCCTTCATAATCCTGGAAAATGTTTCAATTATCTGTTTTTCCTAGAGAAAGGTTGCCTCACTGGTATAAATAAGCATCCCATGAGGAAACATCCTCTAAAAAGTGACTCCAATTAGGGAGGCCTGAGCATCTCCCTCCACCCCCTCCACCTTGTGCTTTTGGGAATCAGCTATTTTGTTTGGTGTGAGGATTTGCTAACCACTGCAAAGCACTTATAGAAACTGACAGCTAAAAACCCAACTTATGGCTTAAATAATGAGGAAAGGTTAAAGTCAACAATTTTGGAACTATTAGTTGTGAAAACACAATGACAAAGTCTGGGGGGCAGCCAATATTATTTCTTTCCAGGTTCTCACCAATTATAGGGGATCCTCTTTCTTTGCCCCAAGGTGCAAGGATTTCTCATCAGTGTGTGTACTTTAAGGATCAATTTTCCTGGCAGTCCAATTACCTGGCCCCCCAGCAATGTATAGAAAGCTGCTGGGTTTTTAGAAATTCTTTTAAAGTATCTGCCTTGTTCCAAGGTTGTTTCTTTGTTTACATTCACAAGCTGAACATATTTTTTTCTTGTATTCTAGGTAAACACTTATGGATCATCAACCCGATACTAAGCATCATCTTCTAACACGACATATTTCCATAAATCTGATTTAAGTGGAAGAGTTTGAGAGGCAGCCAACTTGGCACACAGTAACAGATTTTGAAAAATCTGGATTCATATCCTGCCTCATATTCTTACTAGTTTTGTGACCCTGAGCAAGTAACATAGCCTCTGTTAGCCTTACTTTCATTACTTGTAAAATGGGGGTGGTAAAAATAGTACCCACTTCACATGGGGTTGTTGTGAGGTTCAAATAAGAAAATGTAGGTAAGTGAAGTGAAAAAGCATTTATATAAAACCCACTATGTTCCAGGCACAGTGATAAGCACCTTTTTGATCCTTTCAACTTCTAAGGAAATCCTATTATTATCCCCATTTTTACAGCTGAGGAAACTGAGGCAAACAAGCAGTTACTGGCTCAAGGTCATATAGCTACTAACAAGCCAAACTAGCTCAAGGTCATATAGCTACTAAGAGTCTGAGGCCAGATTTGAATTGACGCTTTCCTGACTCCATGCCCAACACTCCATCTTCTGTCACCAGCTAACTCTAAGTAGGTAACTATTCAGTGTTTCTCAAATATTTTTCTAGTCATAACGGAATACTATTCTTTTTTTTTTTCCTTTTTGGAGGGGTAGGTAGGGCAATAGGGGTTAAGTGACTTGCCCAAGGTCACATGGCTAGTTTTTGTGTTAAGTGTCTGAGGCCTGATTTGAACTCAGGTCCTCCTGACTCCAGGGCCGGTGCTCTATTCACTGTGCCACCTAGAGGCCCCCCCTTCCTTCACCTTCCCCCACAATACTATTCTTTGGAGAGTCAGGAGACTCCAGAATGTGATTACAACTATAAGTTCAATCCAATTCATTTATTAAGTGCCTACTACTACCAGGCACTATGTTAAGTGCTGAGGATACAAATAGAAAAAGACCCTGTCTTCAAGGAGTTCATAATCTAATAGGGGAGGACAACACATAAAAGGAAGCTGAAGGGGGTGGGGGAGGGATGATGGGGAAGACACTAGAGGAATACCTTGCAGTTCAGTAGAATCAAAATCAAGCAGAGCTACTGACTGAGAATGGAGAGGTACCTGAAAAGTTCTAATCTGAGCCCTCTATAAAGGAAGGCTTGGGGAGGAGTTTATTGTTCCACTTTCCAGCTGTCCAATCAGAAGGAAGAGGCAGCTGGGGGAGCTGCAGTATGGCATAGTGATGGAGATTTCAGGGGATCAGTTTATTCTGGGTGAAGTGTTCCATGGAGCTGAAACCAAGCAGGGCTGTTGATGGAAAGCAGAGAGTTACCTGAGCATTCACAAGCAATTGCAAGTTTAAGTCCCACACAATTCCCAACATACCTTGCAGAAGAAACACTAATGGGCCCACGCACAATCTTTGAGAACCACTGGGGAACATGTTGGTTATAATTATAAAAATTAGGCTTTTAGCAAGCACAGGAGTGAAAAGTAAAGTACTGAGTAAAATCACTGTACTACTGAGTGTAAAAATCACCCACCACTGCATTCCTCAGGAAGCATGTAAGTAACATTATGCAAAAAGCAGGGGTAAGTCAAGGAAAAATGTACCCCTGAAATAGCCTCCCCTGTCCAAGTAATGTCTAGGATTCCCGGGGTCCTACTCCACTACAAAATGGCCCCCCAGAGACAGAACTAACCTTAGGTCCTCATAAACTCAGATGGATCCAAAGCACTTAAGACTTTTCTAGGGCAGATCTTTGTGTTTCCATCAAGGTGGCCTCAAATGGCATATGTTAAAGTTGACTTCTGGATTAACTCCTTAATAGACTTAGACACAAACCAACTTCTTGAAAGTTCTTGGACCTAGGTGTAAAGTGACCCAAGAGGGACCAGGGTAGATTCCTCCAGTTCAGGTGTGTATAGTTGTAGAGTGTCCAGAGCCAGGACAGCCACCACCAAAAGAAAAGATAAAATTATATTTATCAGGATCTTCGTGACATGAAGTCATCTTAACTATAGGACTTCTATTTTGGAATCAGCAAGATCTGTGTTCAAATCTTAATTTTGACAATTACTTGTGGTGTGCCATGGGAATTATACCATGTTTGGGCCTCTGTTTGTTCAATAAAATGGGGCTAAAATATTTTTTGAAACTACCTCAGAGTTGTGAGGCTCAAAAGAGACAGGGCAAAATACTACAAAAGTCTGAAATACTATATAAATGCCAGTGATATTATTAGAACATATGTCCAGGGAGATGTATTGAGACCCACATAGAAAGTTCTCTGTCTCTATACACATTTGTTTCAGGCTGTGGAGAACAACTACCAATATGTTTTTTCAGTCACATAACAAACATTTTTGTTCATATTTGATGGGATTTCAAATCCCTAGGCAAGAACACATCAGTAAGTCGATAGGTCAAGGGCCTGAGATTTCAGCAGTGTAAGAAGTCTTGGTTTGAGAACTTCCTCTACCCATGTAAACAGCAACCTGATCTATAACTTATTGTTCTAGAGAATTTTCTGAAGTACATATAGCTTAAGGGGGAAAAAAAATTACATTGTCTAAAGAAGCACCAACAGTTAGAAATATTACCCATTCCCATCCCCAACACCAATTTTTAAATTGTCTTAGCTCTTAAAAGAGTGGCCTAATTTAATTTGAATTCTATCAAAATTTTTGAAACTATTTTGGACAGGAATAATGAGTTCCCATTTTATGGCACTTTTAAGATTTACAAAGCACTTTCTTCAAAACAACCCTGTAAGGTAGGTCACACAAGTATAAGTATTAACTAATTTCATAATTAAAAAATCAACAAGTATTTGTTGATAAGCTTTCCTACCATGTCACTGAAAAAATGTTTAACAGGTGCCAAGCATAGATCCTTGAGGCACTATCTTTGTCACCATTTGGGGATGTTTCTTCTTCTATCCCTGTTGCATTTACTCTGAGATGCTCAATGTAATCTTTGAACTTCTGGTAACTGGTTGCAGGGACTTGATTTTGTTAGGCTCCCATTAGAACTTGTATCATGCAGGAACTAAGACTTCAACATTCTTACTTTATATGTCTATGGAACAAACTTAAAAAAAAATTAATCAGGGCAGCTAGGTGGCACAGTGAATAGAGCACAGGCCCTGGAGTCAGGAGGACCTAAATTCAAATCCAATCTTAGACTCTAACTAGTTAATTACCCTGGGCAAGAACTTTACCCCTATTGCCTCCCCCCCAAAAAAAGTAAATTTTGTTGATATGTTCATGTCACCTAAATTTCTCCTCACCTCTCTCAGGGAGCCAAGATGGACCTTATATGCAGAAAGACTGAGGGCGGGATCCAGTGGTGGTCTAAGGGAGGGGTTTGGGGAGGGTCTTGAGGAGGAGTCTAAGGAGAGTCTTGATGGGGCTGAGGTCAGACTCCTGGGATGGGTTTAAGGGTGGGAAATAGCTGAAGGCTACATGGAGATGACAGACAATGGAAGACTAGGCTAGTCTGAGGGTAACAGATTTGAGTATAGATATTTTGATAGGATTAAGGGTAGGAAGTAGCTGGACAATGGAGGGCTAGGCTAGGTTAAGAGTAATATGGATTTTGGCCTAGCTATAATGAAAGGCTTATGGTTTCTGGGGAACACCAGATCAAATGGAAAGATTCAAGGGGGGTTCCCAAAGCTTAAATCCCATCATTTCAGTACCACCTGACTGCTTAAAATAGTCAATATGTTGAAAAAAAATCTGGAAATATATATAATGTTTCACATTTATGTACACCCTAGCCCCTCTGTTTTTATTTTCTCAAGTCAGACTCAGTAGTTCAATGATTTGGGCTTTATACATGCCAAAGCTCCAACTCCCCCAAATATATGTGGTCAATTATAATATCATTTTATCCCTTTCCTTAGGAACTCAAAACATTTTCATATTAATAATTAATTTTCTCACTAGTACATTAACAAATGGCATATACATAGTGCTTTAAGGTTTTCAAAGTAGCTTTGCTATCTTATTTCATTTCAACTTCACAACCCTGTGAGATAAGTAGTATAAATATTACCATTCCCATTTTAGAGGGAGGAAATTAAGTCTCAGAGGTTTCAAGTGCTTAAACACAGTCATAGGTGATATTTTAACCCAAGTTCTTCCTGATTCCATCTCCTGGACTCTATCCACTTTGTCACATTGCTTCTTATTTGGAGGGGTTAAATCATTTATCTACAGTCATTCAAAGAATCAGAAACAGCATTGGCATTGGAAAAGACCTTATGATATCTCTGATACACTTTTATTTGAACAAGCCTCCCCTCTCTCCACCTTTATAAATCCTACCCAACCTTCTTCTATTAATGCTACCCTTAGTATTACAGTCCACAAAGATGTCTCCTTTCCTCTGAACTCAGAGTACTCATCCTCCATCTATTTGAAACATAATCAGACACAGTTTGCTTTGTGTCATCTCTTGTTGCTCTGTTATGTACGTATAAAAACATGTGTGCATATACCTACACATGTGTACACATAACACAGGCATGTGTGTATGTATATATATTTGTATACAAGATGTCTCAAAAGTCTTAGTGCAGTATAAGTTTTAATAAGCTTAAAACTGCAAAAACCTTTGGGATACCCAGTATATGTGTAACCTGAAGTTCAAAACCCATTTGTATTAGACTCTTTGCCTTGGTGGAGATTGATTACTCAATGTTCCTCCAATGGGGAGAGGAATTGTAGAGTTTGAGAGAATAGAGAACTTAAGTCTTTTGGCTGCTGGTTTCAATTTCAGAGCATGTATCTTCTTCCCAGAGCCTTTCTCTCCTTTCAGGGAAGCCATTCTATACAACAAAGAAAATAAATCCTTTTCAGGATTCTTTGAAGAGAATCAAATTATGCCAATGAGGAGAGACTAATAATGGACTTTTGAGTTTCAGGTTACATATAGGGAGAGATAGAAAGATAGAGATACCATTACCAATATCAGTATTGATATAAGTATAAGTGAAGGTATCGATGTTTCCCTAATCAACCAATCACAAATATATTCTGCACTTACTATGTGCAAGGCACTGTGCTGGGTATACAAAGGCATTACAGTCCCTGCTATAAGGAAGGGGAACTTATAGAAGGAGAACCAATATGTACATTAAAAAGCATAGAGAGGGATACTAGGTGGTGCAGTTGGATAGAGCACCGGCCCTGGAGTCAGGAGGACCTGAGTTCAAATCCATTCTTAGGCATTTGACACTTACTAGTTTGTGACCTTGGGCAAGTCACAACCCCAACTGCCTTGTCTTCCTCCGCCAAAAATTGTTTTTTAAGTATAAGAAAATTAATTCAAGGTAAATTGGATATACAAGGGAATAAAGAAAGTCACAATTTAAGCAGAATTTTGAAGGAGACAAGGGATTAAGAGGTGGAGGAGGGGAGGCATTGCCTAACTATCTAAGCACCTATAGGTGTCATCCTTTGTATCCCTCACAGTAACTAGTACAAGGCTCTGCACTTAATAGGTGAGCACTTCTATCCTATAAGGAGGATAGTGCAAATATTATTATTTCTATGTTATAGATGAGGAAAGTGAGTTCCCTTGGACAAGTCACTTAAGCCTCTCATTGAACCTCAGCTTCCTCCTCTACAGAAAAGGAGGAAGAGGAAGAGGAGAAGGAGGAGGAGGAAGAGAAGGAGGAGAGGAGGAGGAGAAAATGGAGGAAGAGGGGAGGGAGGAGAAGAGGGAGGAGATGATGATGAAGATGATGATAATATTCATACAGTGCCTTAAGGTGTGCAAAGTACTTTACAAACATTGTTTCACAACCCCAGGAGGTAGGTGCTATTGTTATTCCCATTTTATAGATGAGGAAACTGAGGTAGTTATAATTTAAATGAGTTGTCCACTGACATATAGCTATTAAATGTCTGTGGAACAATTTGAACACAGGTCTTCCTGGCTTGAAGTCCATCACTGTATTCACTATGCCACCTGCCATTAACTACCTTGTTGGATTATTAAGAGGAACAAATTAGATGCTATGTTCACAGTAAAGTTCCCAGCATCCATAAAGTACTAAAAGCAGAATGATGAAGTGGATAGCAAATTAGACCCAGAGATAGAAAGACCTGGATTCGATTCTGATCTGTACCAAATACTGGCTGTGTGACCTTGAATAAGTCACTTAGCTTTCACTCTAGGCAGCTCCATAAGACTCTCAGTAGCAGAACAGTTGTGATCTACATTGGTAGAAAACGTTTTCTCATTAATTCCCTGTATCAATGAAATCACATCTGATTCCCCCCAAAAAATATTGAAAGAATAAAGAATTTCACTGAAACTCCATAATCTAAGTATCTTTTCTGAATGACTAAATATTTTACCTAATAGGATGATATTAAAATAAGCAAGTGTTGAATATAATAGGATCTATTTTTTTTTCTAGTTTTTCACTTGTATAGCTTCTTTTAAATCTTTCCTTTTATTCTTTCATTCCCCACTTAATTTCACTGTAGCAATCAAATGCAGGAAATATGCATCCTGAACTGTGTGTCAGGTTGACTTGATCCTTCCCTTTCTTCTCACACATTTACCTTCGACAAGAGATGGATGAGAGGAAGAATGGAGCAGGACAGTGGAACTGAGTAACAATTGTCTTTTCTCTATTGCTTTGATCCAGGAGTAATATAAATTACTTGGATGTCAAATGCAGTCAAATTTCCTTTTGCAGTCTCTTTGTCTAAAGACACTTGAAAGGCAATAAGATAAACAAAGTTGATTATTCATGCAGTGTATTTAAAAACTTGCTCTGCAAGTCCTTAAAACCAATTTTCAACAGAAAGATGTTTCTCCTTTTTATGTATTCTTGCCTATGTGCCAGAAAAATAATCTTAAAGTTTTACTATACGACAATCTCCATGAGATAGAGCTTTCCTAGTTCAAAGGAATCTAATAATAGCACATCCATAGGAATATAGTGCCTCAAGCAAAATAAACAAACACTTCTCTCTGATGAGAGATCCGATGAAAATGGTTTATGTCAGATCTTTCCCAGAATTCCATTGTTGTCTCTCCAAACAGATTTTAAGAAACCCCACCATAACAGGGATTGAGAGCTTTTCTGAAACGTGTTTCCTTTAAAAACATAGGAAAACAGGAATTTTTGCCCCAGGAGGTCAAGGTCAGCAATCTAATAGATAAAAGTCCTTTTAAACTTCCTTTCTAAGGAATGCATCATGATATCTAGAGGAATGTTACAATTAAAATCGGGATTGTACATTGACTAAGAAGAAATGATTAATTTCATGCACATGTGGTAAGGTAGAGCATCAAATCCTAAATACTGTTACTTTGGAGAATAATAAAATGTAAATAATATTCATACTTTTTGTTCAAACCTATTATTATTTTATTGATATAAGGGACACTGTGTAGAAACTTACTCCAATGATGTTGATGGACAAATTGCCTGGAACTTAACATCTTCAAAATTTGTCTGGCACTTCAAGGTGATTTCCTGATGGACACACAGCCCTCTATCTGCTATATCATTCTGCCCCTCTTATAAAGAATGTAAATTTATTCAGGACAGAGATCATTTCTTTCCCTGCTTTATAGTGGCCTTAGGGTTGAGTCCTCTTTGTAGCAGACAACCATAAATGTGTTCTGAATTAAGTATGATCTGTAATTTTACCTACATGGGTACCCCCTCTAACTCCTCAGATTGCAATCTAATCATGCCTTCTTTTTCCTTACAATTGTTATCCATACTTTCTCATAAACCTTTGGACAATAACTAAAACAGCAGTTGACTTTTCAGCCCTTTAAAGTTTACAAAGCACTTTACACATGTTATCTCACTTTAGTCCCCCAACAACCCTAGGAGGTAGATGGTTTTTCTTTTCCTTTTCTTTCTTTCTTTTTTTTTTTTATTAAACTTATTATTTCATTGGTGAAAGGAGCCCCTGTTGAGGAACTTTTTCTTCCTTCACCAACACTGAACAGCATCTTCTCTACAACTTCTAGTCTTGCTTGGGGCACAGAGAGATTGAGTGATTTGCCTGGGATCCCACATCAAGGGTTGGTCCGAGGTTGTATTTGAACCTCGCTCTCTCCCTACCACATGGGCCAGTCCTCAATCTACTATTCCACATGGTCTACAAACAGCAGTAGAGACCTTCTTCTGTTCATCTGCTATCCTTCACTTTCACTAGACAGCCTGTCTCTTTTCCCAATGACACATTTCCTGAATGCTATCTTTTATAGCACATTTTGTGTGCAAATCATCATTGGCAATATGCTGTAGCATCCTTATGCTGTAATGGGAATGTAAATTTTTTAAGATCTTCCCTGCTCTCAGGATAAAGTGCACCTGGAGGCTGGGGTGGGAGGCTTGTTTTTCAGTTGATACTTCTTGATTAGCCAGTGAGTCAATAAGGTTGTTACATTCTCTGAGCCAGAGAAGGCTATATAAGCCCTGATGTGTAGCTTTGTTTTGGGGCTCACTTTGAGAAGTGTTCTGTGATTTGATGAAACTCTGGGCTAGCCGTTGTCCAGAGCTCCCCCGGCTTTGAAACCCAGATGTTGTTTGGTATGGATGTAATGGTTGGACAGTTTGGAAATTTGTCTACTTGATCTGTTTTTGTCTTGATAAATCTGTCTGTATACTTTGAAGCTCAGGGTGCTGACCTTTTTCCCCTGAACGAGGTAAATGATACATATCTGACTGATTAAAGTAAGCTTGTTAACCCATTTTGAGTTGCTTTCCTTTCTCAAAGCAGATCCAGGGGCAGCGACCCTGGGGTGGCTTGGGGTGCTTGCTGTCACATATGCCTACCATGCCTGCCAGGTATTCCTCCTTTGCTCTTTGAATCATTCACAATTTAATTCTTCAACATTCATATCTGTTCCATGATCTTCAACCACATAACATCACTGGAAAAGTACTGATGCTAAAGAGATGGGTTTTAATGTCACAGGAGAACCTTGGGATCATTGAAAGCACAACACAATCTTTGAAAGGCAACATCAGTCCATAAATGAATAGACATTTTCAAAAACGAAGAACAAAACTTCAAAACAACATTGATAGTTTTATCCACCGATGCAGAACACACCTGTCTTCTTAGATATGATTCCATGAGTTTCTCTGGACAAAAAAATATATATTATCCAGTGGCCAACCTTCTAATGATTAACCTCTCTGAGTTAAGCAAGAGTAGTCTTCCAATGACAGATAGGAAGTCCATTGCTAAAGTTCAGTTTGGCAAGGCCTACCCAAGCTTGTATTTTTTGTCTTTGAGAATACAGGGTTACCACTAGAGTAGAACTGACGTGGAGTAGGGGAGAAATCACAGCCACAAGATAGTGAAATGTCACCTGCATCTCCCAAAGACCTAAAAGATTGTTTTCAGGATAGGTTTTCCACTAGGAATTTACCATCACTGAAACTCTTATATAATACTGCCTAAGTTTTATAAAATTTTCAATCCAAGCATTCAGAGTTTTCAAACATATTATTTTATGTTGAGTTTACAGAATACCAAAATGAATTCCTTCTTAGAGATAAGAATACAGATATTATTTGTGGAATGTCACGTAAGAAGTCAGAGACAGAACCACATGTACCCAGAAGCCAAATCTCTTGATTTTTTTAAACTAGCACTCTCCTTGACTTGTCCTGTCACCATTTAAGGTAGTAAAGCAATAATTGTTCATTATATTTGAATAAAGGATACTTATGTCTCTGTGGAGGAGGTTTACTTTCTGTGTAAATTAGGTACTGTGATTCCATCATCTTTAGTTGTGTTTTTGCCTGTTTCTTGGCTTTCTTCTCATCAATTTGACTTCTGCATAAGGAATGCCAAAGTGGGGAGATGGGAAGGGGAGAAAAAAGGAGAGCATACAGGAGAAGACCGAGAATCTGTTAGACTCCCAGGTTTTATTTTCTGGGTTTTCTTTTTTTTTTCCCAGATCTGACGATGCCCATGTTTTCAGCTGACACTGTTGGACTTCCTGCCCACAAGCAGAGTGTTCAAGGAAAACGTCTGAAGCTCATTTCCTTTTACTTTCAACTGAATCATGAGAACTCATAAAGATTTCTGATTCTGCACCAGAAAAAATGAGAATTCCTGGATATTGTGGCAATTCTAAATTAGGAAATATGAAGAGCCAAACAACAGCAGAGCATTTTGTTTATATGAGATACCATAATATTGCTATTCATTACTTGGCCTAAAAACAAAGTTGGCACCTTTCCAGAAAATACATAAACCCATCTGATGGAAGGAAATTTTTGGAGCCTTAAAAAAAATCATTTTTTAACAGTTACTGCCTCATGGACTGCTCAACTTCAAAATGGAAATCATATCATTTGCTACCAGCTTTGGAAATCACACTGCTACACTTGTGGGAGAAGAAAATATTACATATAATTGTTATTTTCTTAAAACACTAAAATGTATCAAATTTTAAGGTTTATTTTTATTTTGAAAATCCAATTGGATCCAACAATTTTATTTTTAAATGAGACATTTAGAAAACAAAAAAAGAGCCAAGTTCTCCTTTATGATTTTTCTATTGTGGACTATCTAACCCCAGGCTTCTTGTTCTTGTCCTTTTATGTGTCATGGTTAATTAATTCTTCAGCATTTATGTTTGTTCCATGATCTTCAACCACATGACATCACTGGAAAAATATCGATGCTGAATAGATGGGTTTTAAGGAAACTTTGTCAAGCTGGTGAAGCCTATGAACCATTTCTCAGAATAATACTTTTAAATGCTTAAATAAAACATGTAAGATTACAAAGGAAACTAATTTTATTGAAATACAGATATTAAAACATTTTGTAGGCCCCAGGTTAAGAATCCCTGATTTAGATAATATTTTTTAAAATCCCCCATAATACCTGCTAGACCCAAGTCCATAGAAGACTATAACCAAAAGGTCATAATGGCACACATGCCATGTTTGGTGGTCTGCTCCAAGAATTCCAATAAAATTGCAGCTATGCTCCCCACCCTGCTTTTCTGGAGGGGAAAACATCCCTGGGGCCTTATGATTTCACAGCCATCTCCGGTCTTGGCACAGTTTCCGAGGCAGGCCTTGGGCCAAGCACAGCAGGTAGCCTTACAGGAAGCTCTGCACTCTATAAGGGCCCATGTTTCCTCTCTCATCCCAGACTCAGAATTCCCACTGGGGTTAATAGAAGTTTGAGTCTCAAGGAAATGAAGAATGAACCTTTAGTGTATCATTGTTCTCAACATTAGGTGGCCTTTCTTTAACAGCCATGCAAATTGATACAGGTCCTTATGGCCCAGGACTATTAGAGAAAAGGGCATCAGACCTATGCTGAAAGGACCTATGTTTTCACTCTGGGATCTGTCAAACATTGGTTAGATTTTCTAAGGAATACGTGTTTGGCAAAATTTGTTCTCTGTGTTTTGCTACAAAGACATCTAGATCTTCTTAGTCCAAAATACATATTCCAAGAGTAATGGAGAAGAGAGGAGCTTGTCCTTCAGACAAGCATTTATTAACCAGCTACTATTCACTTGCATGTCATGGCATCACCTCCCTGACATCATGGTCCTCTGCGAAAAGAAAGGACAAACAGCAGCTGCAACCTCTGTGAGCAAGCAACCATGCACCAAGACACAAGCGAAAATAAACATAAGCCATTCCTTGCCTTCAGGGAGCTTATGTTCTACTGGTAGATGTAACATCTAAACAGAAAAGTAAATGAAAGCTATAAATACAGGCTAATTTGAGGAATATGGAAGGACTCACAACTGAGAGAATCAGAAAAGTCCTTTTCTTAATTTAACAAAGGTATATTCTTACTTGGAGAAGCCCTGGGTGCGTAAAAAGTATAGGGAGTGATTGCTCTAGATAATAAATGCCCTTCCTCTTAAAAATTTTACTTGTGTTTATTTTAGGTATTTTTGCATAAGCTTATTTATATATGTAGATATGAAGGGATATTTCTTTCTGTCCTTTAACAGAATGCAAGTTCTCTGAAGACAAGGAATGTTTCATCTTCGTCTTGGTATCACCATAGCCTACCATGGTACCTAGCACATTTTAGGACTTTAATAAATGGTTGCTGATTGATTGCTATTACAATCTCATAATTACTATCATCACCATCTCATAGCCAAAATACCTGTTCCTCTCATCCAAGCCCCCTTCCCCACTATAATCACAGAATCAGAAATCAAGAAGGGAGTTTAGATTACCCAATCCAACAATTCTTTAAAAAAATGAAGAAGTCATTGGATAGATGACACAACTAATCAGTGACAAATCCAGAATCAGAATCTAGTACCTTTCCCCTATATCACATCACTCCTCAAGAGTGGAGAAAGATGGCATTGGCAAGTTGGCATGGAGTAAATGGGGATTCCATGAACAATTAATTTAGAAAGTCCATAAATTTTCAGAATTTCTCTGTAAGTTTGTCCTTAATTCACTAAAGACAACAGATAGCAAAATTAGGAATATCTTCTCCATTTACACATTCTCAGTTTAAAAGCAATATCCTGCCATATTCTTTGATTGATTATATTATGTTTGATATATCAAGTAGTATAATTAAAACTGTTTAACACTAGACAAATTTTGAAAGTACTTAGGCCTAAACGGAATCAAGCTCTTACCAGGAACACAGAGGGATGGCAGAGAATTTGCCTGTCTTTTCACCTGTTTCCTCCTTGGCATGCAGAAGCAGGCCTGACACGGTTTCCTATCATCCATCAGCAACAGAACTTTCAGTTTTATTGCCACTTTTCCCCTTGGCAGGTGTCTCCATCACACTGCCTCATTTGGAGAGACTGGTACATTGGTGTGAGACAGGAAACCTGGACTCCAGTTCAGTTCTATTAGAGACATGCTATGTGGACACAATAGATATCTTCAAAAATTGAAGGCCTGCCATGGGGGAAAAGGACTAGACTTATTCTTTGTGGTTCCAGACAGCGGAATGAGGACAGTGGAAGTTACAGGGACTCTGGTTTCAGCTCAGTGAGTACTTTATATGGTAATTGTTTTCAACTTTTTTCTTTCACAACATGACTAATATAGAAATAAGTTTTATGTGATTGTGTATATGTATATGTATACATACATATATATGCACATATATTATAAATGTATATATAAAACCTATATCAAATTGCTTACCATCTTTTTTTTTTGCTTTTTTGGGGGTAATTGGGGTTAAGTAACTTGCCCAAGGTCACACAGCTAGTTTGTGTGTGTGTGTGTGTGTGTGTGTGTTAAGTGTCTGAGACCGAATTTGAACTCAGGTCGTCCTGACTCCAGGGCAGATGCTCTATTCACTGTGCCACCTAGCCGCCCCTGCTTAACATCTTAAGGAGGAGTGAGAATAGGAAGAGAGGTATTAAGGGAGAAAATTTAGAATTCAAAATTTTATTTAAAAAAATGAATGTCAAAAATTGTCTTTATCAACCATTCTGGAGAGCAATCTGGAACTATACCCAAAGGGCTATAAATAAGTGCATACCCTTGACCCAGCAATACCACTTCTAGGGTTATATCCCAAAGAGATCATAGAAGTGGGAAAAGGACCCATACATACAAAAATATTTATAGCAGCTCTTCTTGCGGTGGCAAAGAATTGGAAATCAAGGGGATGACCATCAATTGGGGAATGGCTGAACAAGTTGTGGTATATGAATGTAATGGAATACTACTGTGCTATAAGAAATGAGGAGCAGATGGACTTCATAATAACCTGGAGAGACTTATATAAACTGATGCTGCGTGAGGAGAGCAGAACCAGGAGAACTTTGTACATAATTACAGACACATCGTGTCTGTGACAACTAACTTTGATAGACAGGGCTCCTCTCAGCAATGCAAGGTTAGAAGACAACTCCAAAAGATTCATGATGGAAAAGTCTATCCACATCCAGAGAAAGAACTATAGAGTCTGAATGCAGTTTGAGGCAAAATACTTGCTCTCTCTCTTTTGTTTTGTTTTGTTTTGTTTCTTCTTTCTCATTATTCACTCCATTGGTTATAATCCTTCTTTACAACTAATGCTTAATGTGAAGGTATCTATAGAATCTATGTGGATTGCATGCCACCATGGGGGGTGGGGAAGGGGAGAGGTGAGGAAGAGGGAGAACATTTAAACTCAAGGGATTGTGGAACTGAATATTGTAAACTAAAAGTAAATAAATTAATTTAAAAACTTTAATTAATCTTTACATGTTAAAAAAAAAGTAAGACTTTTCTGATTGTTGAAAATGTCCAAAAATGTGATGGGTTGTCCTGAAAAGTAGGAACATAGACTCAGAGCTGTAGGGAATGTTTAGAGATCATCTAGGCCAGAAGGTTTTAAGCTTATTTTATGTCATAGGTCCTTTTGGTAGTCTGGTGAAATCCATGAGTCTCTTAACAAAATGCTGCTTATAGATGCATAAAACATATAGAGTTTAAAAGGAAACCAATTAGATGAAAATACAGTTATAAATTGTTTTTAAAGTTCTACAGATCTCAGGTTAAGAACCCCTGATCTAATCCAATTCCTCACCCCTAGTTTATACTGAGCAAAACCAAGAGAGATAGTTGCCTAAGATCACAGAGATAATTGCACACCAAAACCAGGATTCAAGCCCAGAGCCTCTTACTCTAGCCATAGTCCACATTCTCTTCAATATTGATAGAAATAAAAGACAGAGAGTCTTAGAACTAGAAATGCCTTGAGTGACCATCTGTCAGGGGTATTGGAGAAGGGACAGCTAGAGTAGATAAGACATTGAACTAGGGGAACTTCCAACCCTAAGGACACATTGTTGAATGCCTCAGTTTCCCCACCTTTAAGTAGGAATAGGCAAAGTTTAGCATTTCCTTCTTTACAATTTGGATAATTAAGGAAATAAATGTAATAAAGGATGAGAACACAATAGTTTTTGTTATGGCTATAGGACAGGAAAACTATCTAGTTTTATACTTCTTATTCTTCAATGCATGGTTTTTCATGATTCATGATACTTCTTATTCTTCAGTGCACTGAAAAAGATACCCCTTCCATCCATTTGGGTCACAGTCTTTCCATCTTGTGCAATTCTTGTCTAGTGCCTTCCATAACTACTTCACAGAGGATCTACCCAGTGGTAGATAGTGGTAGATAGGCTTTCCTCTAGGTCTTCTTTCATCCCATGGATACTAGTATATGACTCAGATTATCTGTCATTTTTTAATTAGTCTTTTAAATAGTCATTATCTCCTTTTCTTTGGTGATTTCAAGAAAATTTCAAATATTGAGTAACTTAAAATATATTGTCATTTTTAAAGAGAATAAGAGGATGTCAGGAAGTCAAAAGAAGGAAAGAAAGAAGGGAAAGTGGAAGATTAAGCAAAGCAAAATCATTACAGCATTAATTTAAATCTATTTGTGCTTCTTCAGGTTTCAATCAGCCGAAGGGATTGGACTAGTTGATGTCTAAGGTTTTTCTAGCTCTAAATTCTATATCTGAAGCTTAAAAAGTGTGAATTAAATACTGTGGCAACCCCAGTAGTGCATCATCAGCTACCTGTCCAACAACTCCTCCCAGATGTCCCCTGGGCAGCCCAAATTCAGCAGACCCAATTGGACTTCTTGTCTCTCTCACTAAACCAGTCCCTTCTCCAGAAGTCCTGTTTCTCTAAGGAGGGAGCCTGGTGCAGGGAAAGAGCAGTGACTTTGAAATGGGAATGTCTCAGTTCTAATCACCCCCAACCCAGACACTCACTACCTGTGTGAACTTAGGCAAATGACTTTAGCACCTTGGGCCTTCCTTCTCCATCTTTAGAATGAAAGGGTTGAACTAGCCTGTCTGGAAGGTCACCTTCCACTTCTAGATCTGTGAGCTTTTTGCTTCAGTTGAGAACACTACCATCCTCCCATTCATTCAGATTCACAACCTTAAAATCATCTTTAAATTTTCCCTCTCCTTCACTTCCTCATTGCCAAACAGCCAAATCTTCTCAATTCAGCCTCCTTACCTTTGTTACTCACCCATTTCTCTCCATTCAGCCACTGGCCTTATTCAGGTTTTCATTACCTCTCACCTTCTTTAACATAATGTCTTAATTAATTTCCTAGCTTTCTTGCCTTTCTAATCTATTACTGCTTCCAAAATAATATATAAGGCACACCTATATGTTTCCTGCTCTGAAACCTTCAGTGGCAGCCCTGGGTCAATAGGCTCCCTAGTCTGACATTTCGGGCCTTCCACAATCTTGTTCCCACCCTTTCCAATCTCATTTCATACTACTCCATTTCATGAATTCTGTCTTCCAACAACAGTGATCTGTGTACTGTTCCCTGACTTATACTTCCATCTCTCAACTCTATGCCTTCTCTTTCCCTCCTCAATTTTCTTTGCACTGTACTAATTTGTATGTGTGCTACATTCTTCCAGGAGAACACCAGCTCTTCAAAGGCAGATGCATCCCCCACATTTAGTGCAGTGTCTATAAGAGGTGCTTTGTTGTATTGAACAAAACCTTCTATGTCAAGCCATTGTTGTTACTTCAGGTCTATGCTAACAAGGCAAATGGGGCATTTTCTCATCAGATTATAGACTAATTCCTAATTTAAGTAAGGAACCACTAAATCCTATGTAGTCCTTCCCCTCTGCAGCCTCCACTTTTTCCACCTTTTCCCTAATATGAACAGAGATAGGGTTCAGCAAGGGCTATGTCTAAAAGGGTTCAATTGTTTTGATGGAAGCCTTCCCGCATTGGAAGTAAGAGATTTCTGCCATCAGGATTTTATGCCCAGAGGATTGGGGGTGGGATACAAATTAGCAAACATCGGTGGTCATGGATGGGGGTTCAGAAACTGAAAGGAACCATGATGGTAACAGCATCTGAATCAGAAGCCAAAGTCTGTAGCACCAGAACAGATCACAGGACTGAAAGGGCCCAAGGTAGCTGTGGTGTTTGAAGTAAAAACTGAAAATATGGATAATGGCTAAGTCTAAAAAAATCTAGGACACAGGGTTCACTGATCCAATACAGAGTGATCAACAGGGTATTGAGAAATAGAAAGAAAACTAAAATTCTATATGTTCACTGTTAAATGGATACATATGAGGTTTTAGGTCTGGCTATGTGCACATAAGCCCCATCCTTCAGCACCCCTTAAGCTGGAGAGTTCTCACCATTGCCCTCCTTAGTTGCCATAACAAAATTTGTTTCTACACGATGGCTGATACTTTATTTTCAAATGGTCTCTAACTCTGATGCAGTTTTGATATATCATATGAGATCTTTCCATCACCAATCATTAGTGCTTTTAGTTATTATCACCCAAAAGTGATCATCCTTTCTCTTATTTATTTAAGAGTTTATTCAAGAAGCCCTATCTATACAAGGGAAAAGGGGATGCCCAAATATTTTGCTTTCCATCTTCTTTATATGTCTATTTTTCAATCTCAGCAAGTTCCTTACATATCCACATTAATCTTTTTCAACTACTGCCATTTTTCTATTTCATTACACAGGTTAGTATATTAGATAAAATGCTGGAATTAATGTCTGGAAAAACTGAATTCAAATCCAACCACTGATATTTATTAGCAATATAATCATAAGCAAGTCATTTAAATTCTCCAAGCCTAGTTTTCCTCATCTGTAAGAAGGGGATTATGATGCCTATAGTGCCTAGCTCACAGGATTGTTGGGAAAGTCAAATGAGATAATGCAGGCAAAGCATTTTGAAGCTTTTAAAGTACCATATAAAGATTGAGATATTATTATTACATGAAGCAGTTACCTCCTTGCCCTTTTCTGTATATTTCCTTCACCCTTCTAGTGTCCTCCTTCTACTGGTGAGTTCCTTCCCCAGTCTCCATTTGGGGGACAGGCCCAGAATGGACATGTTTCACTCCCCTCTCACCTCTACTTTTGACTACTACACTGTTACTGTGCCCCCAAGTCTGTGCTTCCTCCTTCCCTCTTTTTACATGTTATCTTCCCCCATTATAATTTAAACTGTTTGAAGGCATGGCCTGTCTTTTTGTTTGTTGGTATTTGTATTCCTGGACCTTAGCACAGTGTCTGGCACAAAGTCACCATTTAACAAATATTTTTTGCCTTATTAGTTCTCTATCAACAGAATTAAATTTTATTGTCTTCAAAATTTCATCCTAGAGTTTTCCATCCATAGATGGTAGATATAGATGAAAGTCAGGTAACAAGGTGATTAAAAATGTTTGTGTTAAAAACCATATGCTTCCTGTAGAGTTTTCATCCTTTGGATCTCACCTATCCTTCTTCTGCTTTGAAGTTTGGTCTCCCAGGTCACAATATCAGAACTTGCCAAGCTGTCTTGTATCACATACTCTACACTAGAGTGAATGCTTTCTCCATATCCCTCCTTCTACCAAAGTTTCCATTATTTCTACCCTCAGAAAACAATCTGTGCTTATTGGTGATAAACAAACTGAGAGCAGAAATTCCCCTTGTCAGATTATCTATTTTTTTTATATTATCATTCAATTAGATCAAGAAATTATTGTTGATTTGCTCTGGGTAGAAAGAGAGCTCCAGCAGACGTCCAAATAATTGGAGTCACCTATTACTACTATATTATGTCTTTGTGTCAGACCTGTGATCCGTTTCCAGAACTTCTCATTTATCTCCCCTTTCTTCCAAGGTGAACTATAGAGCATATTCTGATGACAATAATGTTTCTGTTGCAGTCTCCATTAATCTTCACCAAATGTTTTTAACCATGCTCCCCTACTTCTGGTACCTAGATTTCCTCTACATCTACTTAAAATGTGAATGCTACCTGTCTCCATTTTTCATCTGTCCTATTTCTTTTCAATAAAGTTCCCTTTTCCGGAGTCTAGGAATGGATATCCATTATCACATCCCATCCCATGCCAAACCCAATGAACATATTGTAACACATATTCAGTTGAGTGTATTGGAATGGTATGTATGATCAAAAGTATTTGAATATAATTTATAAATGTTTCAGAATATATCTGGCAAGGCACCCTAGTATAAGTGAAAGTCTTTTTAGGTTAGAGAAACTTACATTGGAATTCTCTCTCTGATACTTACTGGTTGTGTGATCATGGGTAAATTATATAATCTCACTGAGCCTCATTTTCCTTAACTGTTAAATGGATATGATAAGATCTGTGCTACCTACTTCAAAGAGTTATTTTAAAGAACAAATCATTGGATTTAATATATGTGAGCTGTTTTTGAAAGTCTCATAGCACTATATAATGTCAGTTTTTATTTAATACCTAAGTTTCTTGGGAAGACATGATGATAAGAAACATTTACATGGAATTATAAAGTCTGCAAATTGTTTAACATATATAATCTCATTTAAGCTTTACAATAACCCTGTGAGGTAGGAAATACAAGTCTTCTTATCCTCCTTTTATGGATGAGATAACTACAGCTAAGGGAGATTGTGACTTTCCTATGGCCACAGGACTACTTAGCATCTCAGGTGGAATTTAAAACCATGTCTTCCTGACTCCAAGTCTAGTACCCTATGATATTTAAACACACCTTTAATGAGCTAACTAGAAAGCTATTTGAAGGCTACTAAAAATTCAGAAAGGCTTTATCTAATAACAAAGGTTAAGGAAAATATTTCATAGATACCTACATCAACATTGTGGCAATAAGTATGTGTATGATCAACCATTTTTTGATTGACTGGTTCTCAGGTTAAGATTTGTGGCTTAAGAATAGGAACTTTCAATACTTCATTTAATTTGTCATCTCATTGATTTGGCTCCTTATTCTGCAAAGGCAGAGTAAAACTCCCTCATTGGACCTCATTTTTCCTTGTCCTTCCATCATTCCTTCAAAGACAATCCATACAACAGATTGAAGGCCTTCTCTGTTCTTTGAGGTCTCCGAGGCTTCCAATATGGCACTTATATTGTCCATCTCTTTTCCTCCATTCTCTGCATATGCCTAGACTACCAATTTTTCTGATATCATTAAATAAATGTATATATGATACTTCAAAGTCTTGCCTGAATTCTGAAACTTCAAATTTTCCTTCAATTTGTGTGCTTTAAAATTCCTATCATATCATTTTCAAAATAGACATACCTGATGATTCATTTAAGTCTCAATCACAGAAAGGCTTGATTTGTACCCCAATAATGGGCCTAATTTGAGGAAGCACCAAATACCAGTTCACCTTTTCAGCCCATACTAAGAAGCAACCATTCATGGTAAAATGCATATTTTAGTATTTTTTATCTCCACCAAACAGTGGAGAAAATTCTGCTTTAAACAGGATGTGTGCAGGATAAATTTTGTTTCTGAATGGCAATAACAAGAAGCTTTAAAGTAAATCAGACACCATGGAGTAATTCTACAATGCCTTGGAAAGAACCCAAGATCACAGGCTCCTAAATAGATTCTCCCTGGGTAAATGGAGTTGCCACCCTCCACATGAACAATAACTTTATTCCCTTGGTAACTCCACGAAATGCCCTCTGAAATGAGTTTTTGGTCCGATAAGAAAGAGTGGAAATATGTTCAGGTTTCTTCGAATTGTTATTTTCTTAAACTACTGTAGGCAAGTTGGATTTTTTTTAAGAAGTGTCCCTCCTTAGATTCCCCCCCCCAAGTGCTGAGTTTTAGTCTCTCCCTCGATTCTAATCAAACTAATAGACTTGTTATCCCAACATATGATTAGTTTGCTCTTGCTTCCATTCCCTGGTATATACCATTCCAAGCTAGAATGTAAACTACCAGAGGTTAAGGACTAGTTTAAGTTTCTCTTTGTATCCCTATAGCTTAACAAAGTGCCTAGCAAATAGTAGGAGTTTAATAAATGTTTGCTGATTAATATTTTTTCCACCTAAAGGAGTCTCCTCTTCCTCTGCTAGGTAGTTATTGTATGTGTGTGTTTTTTAAATCAATCATCATGTATTATGTGCCTACAATGGTGCTAAGTGCTGAGGATACAGAGACAAAAATTAACAGAACCTGCCTTCAAAGACCATGCATTCTAATGAAGAAAACAATTTGTATGTATGTATATATGTATGACTGTTCCCCAAGCTTCATATTTATATATATAATGATGTATAACAGATAACATGTGCAATATATTACATATATAATGTATATATTGTGTGTGTGCATATAAAAGCTTAAGGAATGGTTCTCTTGGTACTTTCTCTTCTTGCCACTCTCTTTTCTCCAGGTTTCTTGGGACACTACTCTCTCCTGTTTCTACTCCCACCTATCTAACTGTTCCATCTCAATCTCTCCATCTCAATTCCAGGACAGGATGATAAAAATGTATGTCCCCTAGTGCTCTGTCCTGAGTCCCTTTCTCTTCTCCTCTAAATTATTTCATTTGGTGATCCTACCAGCTCCCATGTATTCAATTATCAACTCTATTGTGATTATTCTCAAATCTACTTAGCCAGCCCTAACCATTCTGCTGACTTCCAGTCTCACATCTCCAAAGGGAGCATATATTTCCTTCTCTCCTCTGACATTGCCATCACCTTGGTGCTGGCTCTTATCACTTCTCTCCTAGACTATTGCAATAGCCTGCTGGTTGATCTCCCTGTCACAATCTCTTCCCATTAAAGTCTATCTTTCAAGCATCTGTCAATATAATCTGCATACATCTTTTCCCTCTTTTTAATCACTTCAGGGCAATAGTGGTATATGAAGGGTCCAAAGCTATTCACAGTTTATTAACTTTGGGGGCAGAGTTCCAAACTACTTCCCAGAATGGCTGGACCAATTCACAGTTCTATCAATAGAGCACCTCATGTGCCTGTTTTCTTGCAATTCCTCCAACATTTGTCATTTTCCTCTTTTGTCATCTTGCCAGTCTGAGAGATGTGAGGAAGAGCCACAAAAATTGCTTTGATTTTTATTTCTCTAATTACTAGTTGTCTAGGGCATTTTTTTTCCATGTGACTGATGACAGCTTTGACTTCTTCCTTTGAAAACTGCCTGTTCAAATCCTTCAATCATTTATCATTTGGGAAATGGCTCTTGTTACTCTTCGAATCAAGTCCTTATTTGTCTTGGATATGGAACTGGCAATATGTTGCATATTTGCTACAAGGTTTCTTTTACCTAGTATGGGGACATAAAAGATTAAACAGATTTTTGTTAATTGAAAATAAAATTTAATTTAAAAAAAAGAAGAGGAGGGTATATTAATGTACAGAATTAAAGGGATCAGGAGGAAAAATAATAGTGGAGAGAACTTTGGTGAAGATCAGTAAAGGGAGAAATAAAATTTATTTAGACACAAGCCTGGCACAGAAACTTGTACAGTAGTGCTGGGGGGCTGGGAGGAGATAGGAAATCCAGAAATTGGGTGGAGCTTTTCTACCCAAAGAATAGCAGTCAATAACTTCTTGACTTGCTTTAATGATAATTTTACCCTTCAAAATGTAGAAGAATCAGAGAAAGGAAAGGCCATTATGGATCTGATTCTCATTAAGAAGAAGGTGTAGCTGGTGTGGAAAAGATGAGAATGTTTAGATAAAAGTGACCAATACCTCCTAGAATTTGTGATAGATAAGGATAGGAAGCTGGGTGTGGTAAAACATTCACCCTGGATATTGAGCAAGCAGACTTCAAATGGTTCAAAGAAAGGATAGATGAAGTAGATCCTACAAAGGGCAAAGTCTATGAATGAATGGAAAATAAGCATTTATTTAGCACCTACTCTGTCCAAGTACTGTGCAAAGGACTGGAGACCCAAATAGAAAGATGAAACACTTCCTGATATTGGGGAACTCATACTTTAATTGAGGAGAAAATATATAGGAAGGTTCATCTGTAGGGCAATCAGAGGAGCCTGGAAATGAATCTCTTACTTTTCAAAAATAAAGCCCTTTTCTCAATCCTCATCCTTCTGCAGCCTTTGACATTGTTGATTACCTTCTTCTCTGATGTTTTCTTCTTTCTAGGTTTTAAAGACACTACTTTCTTCTGGTTCTCATTCTACCAATCTGACCACTCCTCAGTACCATTCAATGGATCTCCATCCAGGTCACCTTGATAGCCACAGCTGTCCCTCAGGGCTCTGTCTTGGGTCCTCTCTGACCCCATACTATTTCATTTGATCTCATCAGCTCCTTTAGATTCAATTATCACCTCTATGCTAATCTAGTTTTGCAGCCCTAACCTCTCTGCTGAGTTGACCTCCAGTCTAACATCTCCAACTGTCCACTAGACATCTTGAACTGGATATTCTTTAAACATCTTGAACTCGACCTGTCCAAAACTAAATACCTTACTTTTCTTCCCAATACCTATCTTCTTTCAAATTTCCTATTACTGTAGAGCAGTGGCATCAAATTTAAAAAGATAGAGATCCCTGAGGCTGCACATAGACTTAGAAAACCACAAATTAACATTATCTACATTGCATTGTATTTTTATTTATTTTGTTAAAACATTCATCAGTTGCATTTTAATGTGACTTGGGCAGCACTAGGAAGTTTTTTAGGCCATTTACTAACAAACTCAATACCTCTACTGCAGAGGATACCATCATACTGCCAGTTACCCAGGCTTACAACCTGGTTGTCATCCTCCACACTTCACTCTCTCCCATTCCTTAGCTAATTTGTTGCCAAATCCTGCAGATTTCATATTCATAACCCTCTTGAGTAGGCCACCCCCATCTCTCTTCTGACACTGCCACCACTCTGATGTAGATTTTCATCATCGGATACCCCGAATATTACAATATCCTACTGGATTGGTCTCCCTGCCACATCTCTCCTTAATTCAGTCGATCAGTCCATCTCCCACTCACCCATCAAAGTGATCTTCCTAGAGTGTATGTGTGACCTTGTCACCCTCACTCAGGAACTCCAGAGGCTCCTTATCACCTCAAGGTTCAAATATACAATCATTATTCAAAGCCCTTCATAACTTGGCTTCCCTTTATCTTTTTTTCCACTCTTCTTATGCCTTACACTCTCCCCATCAATTCACCCAAGTGTCTGCGATTCAGTGACACTGACTTCCTTGATGTTCCTTGAAGAATCACTACTCCAGGCTTTTCATTGGCTGCCCTGCATGCTTAAAATGTTCTCCTTCATTTCCTCTCCTCTTCAAGTCCCATCTAGAATCCCACCTTCTACAGGAAGCTTTCTGATTACTTCCAATTTACCCTGTATGTAGATTGTTTGTACATGGATGTTTGCATGTTCTCACTCCCATCAGACTGTAAACTTGAGATTAGGATCATCTTTGACCTTTCTTTGCATCTCCAGCACTCGATAGGTACCTGGCACACATCAGGAGCTTAATAAGTGTTTATTGACTGACTGAAATCTTAAAGATGCTGTGGGCAGATCAGACAGCAAGACCAGAGGGTCCTTAGGCTGCAGGCACAAGTTAAATGGCACTACCTGGGGTTTGAAAGGATAGAAACAGGGAAAATAGTAAGTATTCAAAAAACCTTAAAATGTAGTAGCAGTAAAATGGTAATGCCTATTGGTCTTCCGTCCTGTCAGGATCATAGTTGGTGACTCACCCATTTGGTGTGAGCAGCCATGTCCACTCTACAGGGAGGAGGTAAGGGGAAACAGCAGGGTGAGTCATAGTGAGACCAGGAAGGCAGTAGTGAGCCCGAGGGTCTGAGTGGGGCAGAAATTCTGACAGGAAGTGGCAATGAGCAAGGGGGTAGGAGATGAGCTAAAATACAAGAAGAAAAAGGGGGAGAGAGCTTTAGCAGGAAGGTTTTGGGAGGCAGCCCCCTGTTACTTGCTCTGATGGGCCCTGAATGGGTTCTACATGATTAGGACAGGGGATGTCTATTGGGGAAGCAAGTTGACTGAGGAAAAATGGGGAACGCCTGAGAATGAAATTCTAAATACAATGATAAACATTTCAAAAATGTGACCTGTCCAAAGAAATTGATGTGAATACATAGCCAACTCACCAAAGAAATTAGATTTTGCAAAGATATGTACAGACCATAGAGACAAAGGGTACTATAAAATAGTGTCAGGAATGCTAGAACTCAGAATGACCTGAATTTGGAGAGAAAAGTTAAGATGAGATGGCACCACTCCTTGGGTGGATGATCCATCCACAGAAGGCTGCACTATTTATGCATTATGTTTGGCAACGATAATGATCTGGAAATGAAAGAACAAAAATGGTTAGCAGGGAATTGGTACCTAAACTAAATAAAGAGACAGTATGGGAGTACCTAAAGGCCTGATCTCTGGTACTTCAAGAAATGCTTGATGTAATTGGTGAGCCAGTTCATGACTTTTTATAGGTGACAGAAAATAAGAAAGGCACCTCAAAGGGACAGGATGGTTTAATTATCAAGAGGTCAGGCCAGACTAACCAGTAGCTAAGTTGGAATATCAGGGGAATGTTGTAGATATATTTTACTGAGCTTTTAGAAAATACTTGATTAATAATTAATAACGATGATGATGATGATGATGATAGGTAGCATTTATATAGTGTCTTGAGGTTTTTAAAGTGCTTTACAAATATTAACTCATTTATTTCCTTACAAAAACCCTGGGAAGTAGATACTAAGATTATCCCCATTTTACAGATGGGGGGAGGGGAAGCAGAGAGATGTTAAGTGACTACCCCAGGGTCACACACAGCTAGTTAAGTGTCTGAGGCCACTTTTGAACTCAGATGTTTCTGACTTCAGGTCCACTGCGCCACCTAGCTGCCAAAGCATGATAATGAGATAAAATACCTTATTCGATCCTTGTGGAAAACATGGAGAAATGTGGGCTAGATAACTGTCTCTCTTAAAAATAAATATACTTAAAACAACTTTGTACAAGGAAATTATAATAGTTAGATGGATATGGAACTACCCAAATAATGTCTAATGACTCAATATCAACTTTCCTTGTCATTATATGTCCTTCACATTTTTGCCAATGACATGGAAAATAGCCTATTTTGAATGTGCCTATAGGATTTGCATATGGCTTCGACCTGGGAGAGTTAACGTCATGGATAACAGGGACAAAATCCTACAAGATCATGACTGACCACAAAGAAGAGCTAAGTTGAGCAAGATGGAATTCCAGTAGGGATAAATGTAAATTCCATCCATTTGGGAGAACAAGAAATTGATTTCACATTTAAAAGATGAGGGAGACATTGTTAGACAAAAGTTTATTTTTAAAAGTATAATCTTGGGAATTTTGTGCACTGCAAGATCACTATGAATGAGAAATATGAGGCATAAGTCAAAAAAGCTAAGGGATCATTTTTGCTTTTTGGGGGGGAGGGAAGGAAGGCAGGGCAATTGGGGTTAAGTGACTTGTCCAAGGTCACACGGCCAGTGTTAAGTGTCTGAGGCAGGATTTGAACTCAGGTCCTTCTGACTCTAGGGCTGATGCTCTATTCACTGAGCCACCTAGTCGCCCCTAAGGGATCATTTTCAATGACTTTCTTTTTATCAAAGCATGAAGAAGAGCTTTATTCATCCTACAAAAGTCACTTAATTTAGAAGTCCAGAGTTACTGTACTTTTTTTCAGAATGAATGCTTCTTGGCTGACCCAAGTGGCACCAAAACTCATGCACAAACTTTCCTGTTCAAATGATAACAGCATACAAATCTGACATTTGAACTGAACTACACATTAAACACAGACTATGCTTTCTATTGTACTGAAGCTTAATTTAAGCTATTTTGAGTCCAACAAAATGATTCCCTAGGTTTCAGTAAGCCATCTATCAAAACTAGATTGTTTTCACAAATCCTGAATTGTTTTGAGTGAATTACTTTTGTTAAGCAGGCTGGCACAGTGAAAAGGCCACTGGTTCTAAAGTCAGTGGACCTAGATTCTAATTCTATATCGAGACTTTGAATAAAACACTTAACCTCTATGGGTCAAGTCAATAAATATTTATTAAAGGTCTATTATGTGCCAAGTACTGTAGCACTCACTGGAGATGGGAGTTGGGGGAAGGGACACAAAAAAGGGTAAAAATAGTCCTTGCCTTCCAGAAGCGTACACTCTAATGGGGGAATACAACATCCAGACAGCTAAATACAAACAAGCATACATACAGGATAAAATGGTTATCACCTCAGGTGATAGCATTAAGGGAGACCAAGAAAGGCTCCTTGTAAGTGGTAGAGTTTTAGCTGACACTTAAAGAAAACCAGGGGTCAGAGGTGGCAGAGAAGATTCCAGGAATGGAGGATACCCAGTGAAAATGGACAGTTTCTGGGGCATCTAGGTGGCTCAGTGAACAGAGCACTGGTCCTGGAGTCAGGAGGACCTGAGTTCAAAGCTGGCCTCAGACACTTAACATTTACTAGACATGTGACCTTGAGCAAGTCACTTTACCCCAACTGCTCTGCCTTCCCCCATACAAAAAGAAAAAATAAATGGACAGTTTCCTAATCAGTAAAATTAAGGGATTATATAAGTCTCTGGGGGAGAGCAACTAGTGGTTAGAGCACCAAACCTGGAATCATGAGGACCAGAGTTAAAATCTGACCTCAAGACACTTATTAGCTGAGCAACCCTGGGCAAGTCATCTAACCCTGTTTGCCTCAGTTTCTTCCTCTGTAAAATGAGCTGCAAGGGAAAACTGCAAACCACTCCACTATCTTTACAGAGAAAACCCCAAATAGGGTCATGAAGAGTTGAGACACAACTGAACAGTTTAAGTCACTGAGATTCCTTCCAGCTCTAGATTTGATTCTAAGGAAGATCCTAACATCCAATGAAAGCATGATTCCCACAGCTTCAGTTCAGAGGCAGTTGTCTCCTCTGAACTGCAGCACTTAGATTTTTCTACTGTGAACATAGCAATGTCTCATGACATGTTATGTCTGGTATTTTACTTGTTTTTTCCTTCGTAACTACATTTTAAACTCTGTGAGGGCAGGATCTTTGCAGACTCCTTTATATCCCTCTTAGCAATAATCAAGGCCCCTACAGGGAAAACACAGCATCCCATAGGACCTGGAGGGTGGAGAGATGGGAGAAGGAAAACAGCATTTATTAGACTCCTATGTGCTAAGACTGTGCTAAATGCCTTCTAAATATTATTCTCTTCTGATCCTTACAACCCTGGAAAATAAGTGCTATTATTATCCCCATTTGACAGTTGAGGAAATGGAGGCAGACTGAAGTTCAAGTAATTTGTCCAAGGTCATACAGCTAGTAAGCACCTGAGGACAGATTTTTTAGCTCAAGTCTTTTCCAACATTAGGCCCAAAGCTCTATTCAACGTACCACCTATTTGCCTTACACATAGTGGGCTTAATATTTGTCAAGGGATTGTGCTAGAAAGGATGGGAGGGAGATGTTGCAGAGGAACCCAAAAAGGAACTCATATCTATAATGAATTAAGGGTAGCTATCTCCTAACTAGAGAATTACTGAGGTGGAGTCATTGTTGGAGAAGAACCCTTGTATGCATGCACAAGACACCTGTGGTACCATTTACCATGGTATGTGTGGAAGGCAAAAGACCAGGAAAAGACTCTAAGAACTAATAGTACCATGATCCTATTGTGTTTCTGATGATCCCACATATGTATGTTTCCTGGATGCCTTGTGTGGGTCCTTGGCCCATCCTGCATGAACATTAGGGTTGAGGTGATGTATCTTCTTTATTTCCTCTGACAAAATCTTAGTTTCTGATGTTTTGACAATTCAACAATGATAAATACTTTGGTGATAACTTTATTTTGCTGACTTTCCAAAAACTAAGCCTTACCTTGACAGATTTGTTTCTTGGAATGATGGCCGATTTGGAAACAGGAGAAATGGGGGTGGTGGTAGGGCAGGATGATCGCACTTCTAAGATTTTTGGGCTGACCATACTCTCTAGCATCAGTTGGTCAGCAGCTGCTATTGGTAGTGACACAGAAGGTGGACCCTTTTCCCACAGGGAGCGCCTCAGTTATAGCTATTAATCTACTGTTCTACTAGATTGGACCAAGGGCATACCAAAGAATGGGTTCTATGGAGTGATAACACATGTCATAGATTCAAGCCTAGAGATTCTCCTCTGACCCTAAGGAACTGAGTTCAATATGTTATTTCTAGGGAGGAAGTCTCCCTATAATGGGTACTAACATATGATAGAAAGGATTTACTCCAAAAAAAAATCACATACCCCAAGAGTTCCACTGATAAAAAGAACAGCTCCATATTTACTTTCAATAAAACATTCTTTTAGTAGCAAAGAATTAAAAACAGTAGATGTCCATGAGTTTCAGAATGGTGGTACCTGAAAACAAGGGAACATTACTATGTGGTAACAAATCATGACTATGAAGAATACAGAGATGTATGAAAAGATTTCTACGAATTGATGCAAAGTAAAACATAATTGACACAAACAAGAAAACAATATGTATAGGGACTATGAAAAAATCAATGGCAGAACAAAAGCACAAAACCAAAAGTAAATGCTATAAACTTTTGAAAGTTATGAGAAGGCAGATCCCACAGGGGATTATGGGCATGAAACACTTGCATGTAAAATGTCAAACTTGGTTGATTATGTTGGCAAATTATCTTTCACATTGTAATGTAAGGGGAGTTTTTTTTAAAATGCAGATGATTTAAAAGCCAAAGATGAAAAAAAAATTAATGATACGTAAGCTCACATTCATGTAGTAAAATATGCATAGGAAAGTCTTGATTATTATTCAACTCCGTGCAGTGATGATGAAAACAACCCCTCATCAAGTCTTTCTTTTGAGGATTTTCTTTAGAGGTAGAGAACACTTTTAACTAAAATCTTTGAAGCTAAACAGGTTAAATTTCCTTAAACTTTCCTGAGAAAACAATGCTTTATTTTAAGATTCACAAAATTCTAAAAAGTGTAGTTGGAAATGGAAAATTTTTATAAGGAAAAAAAATGGTTATACAAGTTTATCATTATTTTCTTCAGTAAATGCCCAAAGGAAATATGAAGACGCTAAACATAAATAAAACTAAAAGAATGCCCATACAACTGGGAAAAAAATTGGGCAAAGTACATCTTTAGTTTGCCTTTATTGGGAAAGATATTGCAATAGCATTTATATCATTGGATTCAATCTGTGAGGAATGCGGAGCTTCATATGTTTTGATAGTGATGGTAATAGACTGCAGAACTGGCATCTGACATGACAGGGGAGATAGTTGAAGGATTATGGTCACCATCATGGCCAGGAGAGACAAGCCCTAACTCTGCTTTACATAAGTGGTGAAGATACTGGTCAAATTCAGTGTGGATTCCAGCTTCTTGAACCTCAGTGGATTGGACAGCAATGAGGCCTTCTCTGCAGGACAGGGCCTCTGGAGGAGGAGAGGGCTGACTAGATCCTGGCTGATGCTGCATCTGGAAACCTCGGACATTGCCCCCAGCCTGGGGGGAGCCCATGGGACCATAGTACATATGCAGAGGGTTGGAGGGGCCCATCAGACCCTGCAACGAGTGGCTCAAGGGTTCCTGCATGTGTCTGTGGTGCACAGGACCTGGGTGAGAGTCAGGATGCACAGAGTACTCAGAGGCTACAGGATAGCTGT
>NW_027186304.1:62683616-62718713 GCF_028583685.1 Petaurus breviceps papuanus | reverse complement strand
TCTGGTCGTCACTGGCGTACCCCGCATCCGGACTGCTCATGGCTCTCCTGCCCAGACCTAGCGCCCTGCACCCCGCCCCGCCCCCACACCCTCAGCCGGGACCCGACGGTTCCGCCAGTGGCTGGTCGAGGGCGGGAGGAGAGCGCGCTGGCCCTCGGGAATCGATCGGTGTAGGTGGATTGCCCTGACTCCCTGCCTAGACTCCCAGGGCCAAATCGCAAGAGGAACAAGGCCCTGAAACGACGGGTACCCAGTGCTAGCGCTCTCCTTGCAGCAGCTCTCCTTTCTACACCCACGCGACCAATAGAGCTCCGGGGGCGGGGCAACTCCCCACTGGGTGTCAACGCCCCGCCCTGACCAAGGCCCAGGGCCTCCTCCCAGCTCAGGAACTAGCGCGGCAACTGCTTGGGCTTTACCTGAGCAGGTGTGAACTGGAAGGAACCAGACTTCCAGGCACCGAAAAATCGGGACCTCGGACTTCGCAGTGGTCGGATTGATTGCACAGGCTGTAAAATTTTCAAAGGTTCCCACTTGGAAACCTTTTTCTTTTTTAATGCTAGCACTGTTGGACAAAAACTCCTCAGCTCCCTTTTTAGTGAAAATGCAGAAGCACTTGTATTTTCCTTTTAAGTAAAATACAAAATAATCTATTTGACCGACCGCAGGATGTCTCCATTCCCGCAGAGGGAATAACTTCTGTCTCTCCTTCAGAGGTACCTAGTCGGACATTAAATTTTTTGTGGCTTCCCTTCGCCGTTTCCGACGTTGATTCATGTCATTTTACTAAAGAATAAAACGTAACTAATCTTTGGTAGACCTCAACCTTTCTCTTCCAATTCAACTGAATGCACATTTATTTACTACCTAGGATATTCAGAACCAGGAAGGAGAAAAGGTACAAAGTTTGCCTAAGATTGTTAAAGAACTGCATGCCCTTTTGCCAGGAAAAAAAAACAAACAACCTTTGTGTCCTGAAATTATTTTGAGTGCTTTCCTAGATGTAAATTGACATTTTCAAGCTATTTCTCCCGCTTCTCTAATAAATAAAGCGAATCTTACCTTGAGAATCTGAAATCCGAGCCAAACATGTGCATTTTATGGGGCTAAACTTGAATATTTTCAAATGTTACTCCTGGCTGCTATTAAATCCATTGCTTATCTGGAAATGTCCAGGTGTAAACAGGAGATCAGAGAGCCTTATTTGGGTAAGGACAAGTTTGTTTGGATTACAGTTATTACAAACTAACTTTGCCACTCAGGGTGGCTTTCAGTAGTCAGTCTTGCAGCCAATGTCTGCTACCCATTGTTTTTTGAAGGTATTTAAATATGAATGCCTTTGTTAAAGTAAACGGCTCAAAAAAAAAAAAAAAAAGCGGGGGTACTGGGGCCTGGAAAGGACCGGAAAAAGAGAGAGAGAGAGAGAGAGAGAGAGAGAGAGAGTGCGTCTAAACTCAGTTTGAATTAAAGATTCAGTGAGTCTGCCTCACAAACTACAACCCTTTCCTTCAGTTGCTAATACTAATCTCAAAAAAAGAGGGTTTTTCTTGCTTGATAGTGAAAAGCCATCTGAAAATGAAAAAAAGCACTGAATGCTCTTAAGTCCAAAAGCTGAAGTCATCCCGTTTTCTGTGATGTTACGAGACAAGAGAGAACCAAATTCATCTCTTCAGAAACTCACTGTTCTGGAATGTCTACTGAATCTCAAAATACTGTGGAAGGGGCTTTTACTCCAGTAGCGTCAACTCTGTTCGATAAACAACGTGTTTCTTTAGATTCCCTTCCTAGAAGTAGTAATTCTCCCACTCCATTTCCCATTGCCGTGTATAACAGTAGCAAAGGTGTCACTTCAGAGAAGTTAATTCTCAATTGAGTTATTCCCCAGCAGCTTTCTCTCCCCACTTCCTCTCTCCAATTCAGGATGAGAGTTTAAATCTGATTTTAAGAGATGTTTCTAAAAGAAAGAAAGAGAACCAGCAAATAGTTTAACATGTGTTCTTAAACTGGGGTCCCCGAATTTTTTTTTAATTTCGATAACTATTTCAATATAATTTGTTTCCTTTGTAATCCTTTGCATTTCACTTTATGCATTTAAAAGCATGATCTGGAGGGATCCAAAGGTTTCAGCAGATTGCCAAAGGGGAACATAACACTAAAAAGGTTATGACCCCCAAGTCGGAAAGTAGAGACATTAGCTTAAAGAATCACTGAAGTATTTCAACCAGGTGAATTAGAAAAGAGACAAATTTCACAATGGTGCTTTTGTTGCCTGGTTTTCTAATGAAATTTTAAATTTTGTTCTAAGTTAACTGAGAAACAAATCCTAAAAGCATTCTCAGGACTATACAGATAGAAAAGGCAAGGCATTCAAATTCACTAGGACCCCCAGCTGCTGCCTATGACTTTTAGAAACATCACTTTTAAAGTAATATGTTGATTTTTTAGATTGGGGAAATTTAAACATATAATTGATTCTAATTTAACGAACTTATTGTTAATCTGGGTAATGGTAGTTAACTTTGGGAAAATTTCCCAAGAGAGCAGGTGAACTCAAGAGAATTATCCACACATGTGGAAAAAGGGAAATCATCCTGCATTCAAGAAAGGAGTAATACATTTTAACTAGTTCCCTTAGTTATCTCTTTTGGTGAACCTTTAAAAAAAAAAAGGCAACTGGGCATCAAAAGTAAATATTCCCAAGGTGAGAGAACAGCTTCTTACATCCATTAACTTACATTTGGAAATTTTCTTCACTCTTGTGCTCTATTTCAACCAACAATCCTAGAAACAAAACGAAACCGCCTAGAAAGGAAATTTTTAAAGAGACAGAGCAAGCTTGATAACCAGCAAAAGTTATTAGAATCTTTCAACTAGCCAACCGATACAAAATCTTTGCCCCAATTAGCTTAGTGAGAAATCAAATGGAATTACTGTAACAAAACTTTATCGGGATCTTCAGCTTTCACCTCCTTCCTATAACACTATCATCCTTCCAGAGGCCTGCACTGATTTCATGAAATGCTTGGGAAGGAATTCCCCGTGCCTGTTTAACCCTGGCTCTCAAACCCTGCTCCTTTTGGCATTAATTCCTTTCTGAAAACTGTACCGAAGTTTCTTTTGGACCTTATCAAACCCTGTCGTTTGTTGCAAGGAATCATTTCTATTTCAGTCTCATTGCTAACCGTAGTGTTGGAAGTGGTCAAGTGTTATCACAGCCAGCCACAAATGCCACATGAAAAGCCGCAAACATCCGGAGCGCTTCCTGAAACCCCGCTTTTCTCAACACTGAAGGATTTTTTGTTTTGTTTTGTTTTGTTTCTTTGGTGAGGAAGGGAGTTTCATAAGGAAAGAAGAGTGTACACCGTACACAAACAAAAGAAGACATTTTTCATTTGCACCCTCCTGCCTCTTCACAGGTGGCTTTGAGAGGTCCTCAGTGAATAAAGTCCCTTGAAGACGCTACTGTTGCAGCAAGCCCATGCTGCCATGTCTGCCGCAGTGTGGGAAACAACTGGTTCGTGAGAAAAGGGGGTTTAGAGGAATAACGTCAGCAAATAGCCCCTGTTAACGATCAGTGGTGCTGAGAGGAAAGCCCTGTGCACACCTGGACCCGCCTAAATATCGAGGAGCTCTTGGGGAAATGTCAAACAGGTTAAAAAAAAAAAGGCATCGGGACAGAACCAACACGAATTTAACACTTCCCCCAGGACTAAAAGAAAAAAAAAAGCAAAAGCACGGTGAACCTGGGTGCACTTTGTGTTTTTGCAGTCGCACTTTGGGTGTACTTCGAAGCAGCTCCGCCGCTCTAACCCCCACAGAGTGAGCAGGGTTGGCTCAAGATTGTTTGGAGAGGCTACGCAGAAGCCTCACAATGACAAGCCGAGGCGTGGGAATAAACAATAGCCCGCTAGGAAAAGTAAAACAATAAGGTTTTTACGTTTATAAATTGTGGGATTTTTTTTTCTCAGCAAAGCGCGATCAATCTCTTGGGGACGGCAGCAGGAGAGCGCTTACTGAGCTCCGGGGTTCTTTTTGGCGTTTCTAAGCCTTGGCAGTGGTCTCCCTCCACCTCCCAGGTAGGAGCCAGTCGCCCTACGTGCAGCCTGGAGCAGGGCAATGTTAAGCTGCGGTATAGCGGTGGCGCCTGGGTGTCAGCCCCCTTTCGCCCCGCCTCTCCTTGCTCTAGTCCCCTTCCTCACTAATCACCCCACTTTCCTTTCACTAGCACACCCCAAAGTGCGAGACCCAACCCGCGGCACTTTAGGCATGGTGGAAACTGGGGGCATCTGGTGGGAGAAGAAGGGTTAGGCAAGGAGCTGACTGGGCAGAGGGGAGAGCGTGGAACGAAAAACTCCCAAAGAGACATCCTTTGTGTACAATAGGCGGGCATCCTCGGGATCCCCGACTCTCCAATTATCCCCCGTAGCTCCTGCACTCCTGTTTTAGTTTTTCATTTAAACTTCCAAGTTCCTAGAGACCTAAAAGGCTTTTCCCTTTTATCCCACTTCACTGTCCCTCACATACACTATCCGTTCCCCTTTGCCCCGCTACTCCAGTCTTGTTCGCTCTTCCTTTTGCTTGATTCCCTACTTTTCTCTCTGCTAACCTTTGCTAGGCCCGCTCGCAGTTGCGGAGGGAGACGACTACAGATCTGCATCTCTGCTCTCCCTTGGCTCTGTTGGAAGCTTGTACTCTCGAAGCAGGAAATGCGTTATTCCCTCCAGCTTCCCCCACTCCGAAACTTTTCAGCTTTAGGACTGATTCTCACCATCACACTGCCTCATTTAACACACATACCCAGTAGTTCCTGGGATGCTATTTGGTCTCCTTCGCTCCCTTGAGTGTTGGGGGGCAGGGTGGGGGGTGTTATGAGGGAGGGTGGGGGTGGAGAGTGTGCCTTTCTGTGGTGCATATACCACCTTGCTTCCTCTGTCGCTTCCCAGCTGTGGGCTCCAGTGGTTTGGCCTTCCATTTCTCTGCCAAGTATTTGCAGGGACTCCGATCGAGTCACTGGATGGAGGTAGAACAGGCAACAATAGGGAAATTCCTAAGGCTCAGAAATGCCAAGGCAACATCCATGATCGTGTTATGCTTTAACATTATGAGTGTAGGCACTCCCAAGAAAACATTTGCAGTTAGAAGTTCTGAACTTTCCTAAGATCAAATATAAAGGGGTCAGGGCCAGGGGGGGGGGGGGAAGGAGGAGGAGGTTCTAAGCGTAGTATGTAGGGAGGACTTGCTTGCAGTCAAGATGACCTGGGTTTGAATCCTGCCTTATTCAACTAGCTTTACAACTAGGTGGGCCTGGAATTCAACTTGCCTGAGTTTCAGCTTTCTCATCCGTAAAATGAAGGATGGACTCCAATTCTGAGCTATATTCCAGTTCTCAATCTATGATACTATTGTCTTACTTATTTTAATCAATATTTTATACAACCAAATTTCAGTGCAACTGAAAACTCCTGGCCATTCCTTTTTTTTATCCAGAGGGCTATAAAGACAAACTTTAAACTGTTCTTAAACATAAGAAAAGTCAAAATCCAAAAAAGTATATATAAATTTCCCCCCTAAGGCAAATGGAATTATTTTAATCATTAAAGTTGCCTTAAGAATCTTTTAAAGATCTCCTTTGCAGTTTTTAGGAGTAGTATGGTTTTCATGGAAAGAGTACTGGAGAAAACCACTAGATTCAGTCATAGACTGAGGTTTTGGGTTCTATTTCAGTGCTTCCAGTATGTGGGCATGTAGCGTTACCTCTGTGATTCGCAGTTTGTTTGAAATGGTGATAATCATACTTTTACCTGTGTCAAAGGGTTATTGTGAGGTTTATATATTATAAACCTCAAAGCATTATAAAAATATCATCTACTATTACCAGTGAGCCTTGAGATTGGCAAACTGATTAGATGACCTCTCCAGTTCCCTTCTTATGCCATCCAACACTCTCAAAAATTTTTTTTCCCATTCTAAGTTTCCTTTGAAGAAAAATAGATGGTCAATGCTATCAACCTCTTTTATCCAAAGTAAGGAGATGAAGATTCAGAGTAATTCTGTAATTTTCTTAATCTTTTTTTTTTCAGCAAATAAGCATTAATTTTCCCCATCCTTCCAAAACAAACAGGAAAACAAAATCCTCAAAATAAATATGCAGAGTCAAAAGCATTTCCACATTGTCCATCACCAAAAATTCATGTATCACATTCTACGTATTTAATCCATCTGTCAAGATGTGGGTAGCATTCTATATCAACAGTCTACTGGAGTCATGATTGGTCATTAAATTGATGAAAATTAAATCTTTTTTTTTGCTTTTCTTTGGAGGACAACTGGGACTAAGTGACTTGCTCAAAGTCACATGGCTACTTTTTATGTTAAGTGTCTGAGGCCGAATTTGAACTCAGGTCCTCCTGACTCCAGGGCAGGTGCTGTATTCACTGTGCCACCTAGCCACCCCAAAATTAAATCTTACAATGACATTATTGTTTAAATTGTTCTGATTCTTCTTACTTTGCTCTGTATGAACTCAAACAAGTCTTCCCAGGTTTTTCCGAAACAGTCCTTTCATCATTTATTACACAATATTATTTTATTACATTCATTTTTTCAACTTACCCTTTTCAGTCATTCCCCAACTAAAGGACTTTAATTTCCAGTTTTGTGACACTACAAAAAAGAGATATTATAAATATTATGTATTTATAGGCCTATCTCTTTCTTTGATATACTCAAGGAATAGACCTACTGGTGTTATTTATGAATAAAAGGATATGCACAATTTAATAACTTTGGGGACATAATTCCAAACAGATTTCCAAAATGGCTAGACCAATTCATAGTTCCTCTTACAGTAATGTGCCTGTTTTCCCATAGTCTTTCCAACATTTTTCTTTTTCTTTTTTTATCTTTATTGACCTGGTAGTTGTGAGATAGAACTCAGAGTTTCTTTTATTTGCATTTTTCCAATTATCAATGATTTGAAATATTCTTCATATGATTATTAATTTGGATTTCTTCCTTTGAGAATTACTTGTTTATATGCTTTAGCTATTTGCCAAATGAGGAATGGCTCTTATTCTTATAACTTTGAATCAATTCCTTATTATCTTGGGAATAAGAGCTATTGGAGAAATTAGCCAGAAGATTTCTTCACGGTTTGCCTTTAAATCTTAGTTGCATTAACTTTGTTTGTGCAAAACTTTTTAATTTTGTGAAATTAAAGTGGTTCATTTAATTGTCTGTGATCCTCTTTATCCATCTTTTGTTGGAGCACGTTCTCTTTGCTATCCACAGATGTGAAAAGCAATTTCTTCTTTGTTCCTCTAATTTATTTATGATATGACCTTTAATATTCACATTATATGTGGCAAAATGAATAGAGCACTGGTCCTGGAGTCGGGAGGACCCAAGTTCAAATCTAGCATCAGACACAACACAAAAACTAGCCGTGTGACCTTGGGCAAGTCATTTAACCCCAACTGCCCTCCAAAAAAAATCCATATTATAGTCCATTTGGAGTTTAACTGAATATATGTGAGATGTTGGGCTAAATCTAATTTCTGCCAAACCACTTTCTAGTTTCCCAGAAGATTTTGTCAAATTGTAAGTTTTTCCCCAGTAGCTGGGGTTTTTGGAACTATCAAACACTAAGCTACTGATTTCATTTGCTTCGATATGCTATGGACATATTCTGTCCCACTGACCAATCCTTCTTTTTTACAAAGTTATTTTTGATGATTACTGCTTTGTAGTATAGTTTGAGATCTCTTATTCCTAGGTCTTCTTCTATCTCATTTTTTTCATTATTTACCTTGAGATTCTTGACATTTTGTTCCTCAAGATCAATTTTGGTATTATTTTTTCTATCTCTATAAAATAATCCTTTTGTAATTTGATTGGTATATCATGGAGTTGGCATATCATGGCATAAATCATGGAACTCTCACCTGTGGCTCCAAGAAGCTATAGCATATGCAGCAGCCATGCCCTGGTAAAATGGTTGCAGCAGATGGGCTAAACCAGGTTAAGCACAATTGAGGTTTGAGGCCTGTGAGTTAAGGGGGTGTCTATCCCAAGCATGTGAAGACTTCCCCTGGCAGAATGAGCAAATGAGAACAATTTGTTCTAACAGCCATGAGGGTGCCTGAAGTAGACACTTTGGATCAATTAGAGCTTGGTCAGACAGACATTCAAGGGATCAAGGTCATCCCTGGTCCGTTACCAATCATCTTGACTTTTGTCCCATCTGTGGACTTGGATGACTCTGGAAGAGAGAAAGAGGCTGATGACTTTTCTTAACTCTGCCTCACTTAAATCCAATTCATGTACAAGTCAAAACAACACCACATGATGTCATTTGTCCTCTTTGAAAATGAAGGATGAACAACATATCACGGAATATGTAAATCACTTTAGGTAGTATTATCATTTTTATTTCACTGGATCAACCTAATCAGGATTATTAGTATTTCTAAAAATTATTTAGATTCTATTTCTGTAAAGAACTTTTTTGTAGTGTAGTCATATAGTTCCTGTGTATATCTTCATTCATAGATTACCAAGATTTTAATATATTCTATAGTTGTTTTTAATAGAATTTCTTTTTCTACTTCTTCCTGATGGATTTTGTCAGTAATGTATAGAAATATTGATAATTTGTGTGAATTTATTTTATACCCTGCAACTTAGCTTTACATTACTGTTTCAAATAATTTGTAGTTGACTATTTAGGATTCTCTAAACAAATCATCTACAAAAGTAATCATTCTTTTGCCTATGCTTATTCCCTCAATTTCTTTTTCTTGTCTTATTGCTATAGATCATATTTAGAAGACTTACATAATAACAATTTTCTTGATGTCCTCCATCAAGACAGTGCTAGTAAGAAAAAAATCATTCGTTCTTTTAATAAACATGTATTTATCTGCTTTGTGCTCGGCATCTAACTAGGTTGCCAGATTCACGAGTGCAAATTATAGAAATGAGTTCATTGAAAAAATTTAATTGCTTTGATTTTTATTACCATTGAATAGGTAGGGTCTACCATTGAAAGAAAAGGGAAAACTAATAAGATGTTCATTTAATTGGGTCATTCCACCATATGTCCTAAGCAGAAGTATGTTCTTATGCTTTTATATATAGCTCAACCCAAAGCAATATAGAATGATGCTTTTATCTAAACTCTTTTTTCCCTTTTTCCATGCCTTTATCTGAGTTTTGTGAATTGAGTGGTTTTAGTGATCAGTGCTTGGTACCAGGATCTAGGGCAGGAATGAAATAAGAATATTTCTTATGGAAAACATAGCACCATTTATTTCCTCCCATCCCACCTCCCATTAAAAAGAACTGACTACAGTATAGAGAGAACATTGTTGTTGTTGTTCAGTAATTCAGTTACGTCCTACTCTTCCTGACCCCTGGACCAGAGCACACCTTCTATTCCCCACTATCTCCTGAAGTTTGTTCAAACTCACATTCATTGCTTCCATGACACCATCTATCCATCTCATCTTCTGCTCTCTCTTTTTCCTTTTGCCTTCAATCCTTCCCAATATCAGGGTCTTTTCCAATGAGTTCTGTCTTCTCATTTTGTAGCCAACATTATCTAATACTATATTAGAGGCTCCAGAGTTAGAAGAGACTTTTGAGAGATCATCTAGTCTGGGGATGGGGAATCTGCCCTTAAAGTTCAACCCTCTCACTTTAAAAAGGTGGTAAAACTGAGACCTAGTAAGATCCAGGACTGGCCAAAAATTCCAATAGGCTCTCATGTCCATCCAGTGTCTTCATCAGATTTGCCCAAGTTTGAGTGGAGGTGCCAGAGAACTTCTGGGAAATTCTGTCTTCTGTATTAGGGAAGAATAGAGATTAGCTTTAGACTTTGTCTCTAAGATCAGGGTTGGGCATGATGACTCCACGTCATGGCTTTTGGCTCACCATGTCAACATTGATCCATTTTTCTGGTGGATGATGAGCAAGTATCTGTTTCTTGCTCTGTGCCTCATATTCGTGTAATTTAACAGCATGTATAACCACCCAACCACTACTTTATACCTGGACCAGTTCCATTGATGATACACAGGTCAAAGGCTCTGAATTCTAATTCCAGCTTCTTCGCTGAAATCCATGGAATATTGGGTAAATCAGCTAAAGTGTCCAATCCTTAATTAGCTCCTTCTGTAAATTGTGTAATAGATATCTAGCCCCCACTAGCATAATGAATTAATTGATTGATTAATTTGTCATTTAAGAGTGTCAAGTAATATAGATGTGACTGAGTTCATGGAAGACTGCAAGTAGTATAGATTAATTGGTAAATTGAGAGGAAATGAAAATAGGGCCAGCAAGGAGGCTTACCCTGCTATCATCCACTGGTTAATTTCATGGAGCTTCTTCTGTCTTTTCACCCAGATCCTACCTCTAGTCCAGAGCAATGAAGATTAGATCTCTTGAATTCACTCCTTTATTACCAAGAATTCAGACCCACCTGTTCACCATTATTTAGTAAACCAAAGAAATACACTTCTTTTTTTTCATTTTTAAGCTGTATTTTGTAACTGGCATCCAAATAAAGGACAACAGGAAGTACTATTTTAGCATTTTCCTTCACTAAATGAAACTTTTCCTGAAAATTGGATAGTACTTATGAATTCTGGGGCTGGATAACACCATCAACTTCTTTGTTCTCCAGTCTTCCATTGGCAAAGATGAGCAAACAATGGTCAGATAAATTGCTTTCATGGAAGACTTTCCATTTCTGAAAGATTTCTCATATAGTGCATAAACATACACACACAATCACATAGACTTCCCTGATACAAGTTTTCACCTTGTTTTCCTTATATAGTATATACAGTCTTCTGGAATGAATTAGCAGCACCTGCTATGGTTTTTTCATTTGTTTTACCTATTAATTTAAAACTACTTAGCAACTAGTTTTAAAACTACTAGCAATCACACATTAAAATTACACATTCTAATTCAGAAAGTCTTAACTTTTTTTTGTCAAGGGCCCATTTGTCAGTCTGGTCTATGGTTAAGTCTATGGTTCTCTTCTCAGAATAATGCTTTTAAGTACATACATAAAATATATAGGATTACAAAAGAAACCAATTCTATAGAAATAGTTATCAAAATATTTTTAGATTCACAGAAGCCAGGTTAAGACTTATGAGCCTGTAGACATTTTGTCTCCATCTTACAATAGTTTTGAGCAGTTTCTTTTAACCCTGCTATCCATTGGATTATGAACTCAGTCACTATATTAGTTGACACTCTTAAATGACTAATCAATCAATTAATTCATTATGCCTGTGGGAGCTAGATAGCTATTACTCAATTTACAGAAGGAGGAAATTAAGAATTGGACACTTTAGCTGATTTGCCCAATATTCCACAGATTTCAGTGAGGAAGTTAGAATTATAATTCAGAGCCTTTGACCTGTGCATCATCAACTGAACTGGCCCAGGTGTAAAATAGTGGTTGGGTGGTTATTCATGCTGTTAAATTACATTCACATAAGGCACAGAGCAAGAAACAGATACTTGCTCATCATCCACCAGAAAATGGATCAATGGGGCAGCTAGGTGGCACAGTGAATAGAGCACTGGCCCTGGAGTCAGGAGGACGTGGGTTTGGATCCAACCTCAGACACAACACAAAAACTAGCCATGTGACTTTGGGCAAGTCACTTAACCCCAATTGCCCTCCAAAAAGCAAAAAAACAAAAAGAAAAAAAAGAAAATGGATCATTGTTGACGTGGTGAGCCAAAAAGCCATGACATGGAGTCATCATCTCCAACCCTAATCCAAATTCCTCATTTCTACAAATGTGGCAATTTTTGCCAAGAGAGATTGTAAGCACCAGAAGAAGATTAGGATCCAGGTCCTCTGATCTTGGACCCAGAGCTCCTTGCTCTGCACCTAGCCTTGTATTTCTGTTCAGTCCATCTCACACTGAGAACAGAACTCCCATCTGGCTTCCATCCTGAACTAAAACAATGTTGTACAGAAGGGTCAGAGTTAATAAGACTTCCTCTGTTCTCCTTAAAACTAAAGAAGGAACAAGTTTAGAATGAGATTGCCAAGATTACTAATTACTCACTATTCTACAGATTTGCAGAGTTCTCCAAGTTCTTCAAGCCTGCCAACATCCCCAAACAGAACAGTGCTAACTCACCATTCTTCTATCTATGAAGACTTCCTCCTATGTCATTGGTTAATAAAACATAAAGATAATTCTTTTCCCTCTTCCCTAGTCTAGTTCAATTTTCATTACTCTCTTGAAGTGGAAGAAGCAAGCCATATGTTTAGCATTGCTTCATATGTGCCTAAAACTAGAGACACCAACTTGGGCTCAATGGTTCACACTTTGGAATAAGCAATAACCATGTTCAAATTCTACCTCAGACACATACAAGCCATGAGACTAATGAACAAGTTATTTAATATCTCATTTATTAAATAGTCTCAGGAAATTCTCTGAGATTAGAAATTATAGGTGAGTTGTGATCTGTATTGGTGGATCCCTCCAATATAACACAATTTCCACACTGGGAGTTACTTGCATCTATAAAATGAAAAGTCTAGAGTGTGTGTGTGTGTGTGTGTGTGTGTTATAAAACAATCCCTGCATCTGAATCAGTTCATGTATTGCAATTAATTTCTAGTCTTTCCAATTAAATAACTCCTCCTCAAAGGTTCCCCAACCTAGTTTGGTGGTCATAGTGAAATCAAAATGATATTTCTCTTGAAGAGTGATCACTGAAATTAGGTACCCTACCAAAAGAATGTACTTTATTAACAGACATTATCTCACAGAGTAATCAATGGTCATAAGAACCTTCCAAATAATTTTGACTGATTAGGTATCTTAATCCAGTTGCCAGTTAATTGTGTTTACTTGTGATTAAGAATATGATTTTCACCTACTCCCCCTACACAGTCTCTCTGTTTGGAGAAAGCCAATCTTCCTACCCACTTCATATCTGCAACGTTCTCTTTGAAGGTGTTTGCTGAAGGGATGAGACAATAGCTATCACCTGGAGTCAGGAGCTGGAAAGAAGGCATCTTAGCCAACCCACCTGCAGTTCAGCTAAGAAAGATCTCTACACCCAATGCAAACAACCTGCAAGATCTGAAGGCAGGCAAACCCTCCCCACCCTAGCTATCTTCACCCAGTTTACTATCTCTACAGAGAAAATGACCTACCTAGTTGGAATAAGGATTAAATTATTTATGTGTTCCCTCAGGGACAGAGTGGCCTTTTACCTTTGCTGTTGTAGGTACTACTATTGTTAAGGTTGTGAATATAGAATATAGAAAAATCAGATTTCAAAGCAAAATCTAGAGCTATCTCTTACGGAAGTAGACATCCACCAATGCAAAGCGACTATTTCGTGGGAGGACATGACTACTGAGTGATTAAGCAGTTAATCATAGAACCTCAGAGTCTATCAGACTTCAGCTAGTAGAGATGAAGTTAGAAGTGAGTTTCTCTTCTAAAATTTGTTCAATCTTGTTTTTACATTGATGGGATTAAAGAACTGGAAAAATATAAGATCTAGTGAGAGAAAACTGGTCTCATGGTAGTTTTTACATGTGCTACTATTTAAAAACCCTTTTGGATCCCAGGGAAGTGAATTCATTAAATTACCAAGTGTTTTGTGACTAATAGTATTGGTGATTATTATTACTTATGATTAACCATTCTCTCAATAGCAAAAAAAATATTTTTGCCATCTCACTGATGAGAAAAATGAAGCAAAGCCAATGTTGAACAATGACTTTATCAGGAGGCATGAAGACGCCAGAAGCCAAGGTTTTGGACTTCTAGTTCTTTGCCTACCCTGTCAAGCCAGATTGGCTGTTATACACAGCGTTGTGTCTATTGAACAACTTTAAGAAGATCAGTTTCACTCTTTCAGGTGCACTTTTGGCACAGTCATACTGAATGAACCTTTTGCACACAGGGATTCCTAGGTCACCATCTCAATACCAAACACATACCAACACATTCTCTGTTTCCTCTGCTGTCCAAACTTCAAGGTGGAAGGGGAGAATGAAGTGGGACCTTGGAACTAAGATGGTGTTAACTTTAATGCTCTCCTTGAAATCCTTGTTCCTTTTCATTTAATAGTGCCCCTGACAGAAGATTTCCTGACCACTCAACAGCAAAATACTCCCATAATTCATAAACCAGACGATGAACTCATGGAACTCCTCTATTCATAGAGAATCCTGGGTGTTAGAAATTCCTTCACCAAGGACACACTGTAACTCAAGCTTTATTATTAGATCATAAGATGATAGATTTAGAGCTAGCAGGGAAATTTAGGTATCTTCACACTCTTTTAAAAAAAGTATTTAGGACTCCCCAAAGAGCTTTTGTGTATATATGGGTTATATGTCTTAAAAATTTAAAAACCTTTATATTATTTTGAAAATAGTTTGGATCTCACAGACTGCTAGCAAGGGTCTGGAGAATCCCAGGGATCCCTGGAAAACACTTTTAAAATCACTAATCTAGTCCAGTCTAAATCCTAGAGAGTATAGGTTTCCACATGCATGTTCATTTTTTTTGTTATAAACTCAGTTTTTCACATATGTTTCATGAAGTTGTGATTTCCTGTTGGTAGGAAAAATCTAAGGTTCATCAATTAACCAATCAACAAGCATGTATTAAGCACCTACCATATGCCAGACTGTGCTAGGCACTGGGGATACAAAGACAAGGAATGAAGCAATCTCTTCTTTCAAAAAGTTTCTAGTCTGACAGGTAACATTCCTTTTTTATAATTTTATTTTTAATGCATGGAATAAAGCAAGTATTTCCATAACACATATGAAACATTATTTCATACCAATAATAATAAAATAAAAATAAATAAAATTATAATAATTAAAATAATAATTTAAAAATTGATTACATGTAAAACTGCAAATCTATCATGTACAATTTGCTATTCCTTCTAAATATATAATAAAACTATCATGTAAATTTCTTTTTTTCTTCCTCCCCAACTCTAGAGATGGCTACCATTAGACACAAAATTGTGTGTATATGTGCACGTAAAATCATTCTGTACATACTTTTATTTATCAATTCTTTCTCTAGATTCTAACAGAAGTTAAGTGACTTCCTGAAACAACAGGCAAGACTCAAGTTAAGATTTTTCTGATTCTAAACTCAATATGCTATCCATTGTTAAAATACTGCAAAAATAATTAAGACAAAATTAGGTGAGGAAAAGAATTGCTAACTATATTTTATAGCCTTCTAACTAAAAGCCAGTTAGCACGTGATTGTTCAGAACCCCCTGGAGACCTATGTCCCTCTCCAAATTACACAGCTGTTCTTACGGTGTTTCATATGTGGGATGGTAAAGTAGATAAAGTATTGATTCTGGCACTAAAACTTCTTTGTCTCATTGATAAAATATTACCATGATGAAGCCTTTGCTCTGTAGGAGGGGTTCAAAGCTGTTTTTGTAAAATTGTATTTTACTTGCCAGAGACCTAAAATATGCTTTATTCTCTATAAAATTTACCTTAACTTAAACTCTGAGACCAGAGACTCATGAGCTGTAGACATTTTGTCTCCATCTTATGATCGTTTTTAGCAGCTCCTTTTAACTCTGCTGCCCATCAGACTACATAAAATGTGGTTGTGTTATCTGTCCTTTTCCTTCTCTTTTTCCTCCTCCTCCTTCTTCCCCTTTGTTTTCCTGTTCTTTCTCCTCCTCTTTTCTTTCTCCTCCTCCTTCCCCTCCTTTTCTTCTCCTCTTTCTCCTTCTCCTTTTTCTAACCCCTAAGTCCAGCATCATAAGTAACATGATAAACCTTTGTTACTAAGGAAAACAAAACAAAAATTAAAATTCCAATCCCCTTTTAAGGAAAAAAAAATCAGCGTGTTGATCTAAAATGGTAACATCCATTTGTTTGGGATCTAAGCAAGCAACATCACACAGGTAATTGGTGGCAGCATAGAGTACCAGAAAACAATCTTTTTTTTTTTTGTAGATTGTTCAAAATTTTAACAAATTCTATAACCTATGTCCTTAAACAATTTTTCAAATGTTCTTGATTACGTTAGTAATGCCATTTTACACTTGATGGCAAGACAGATTATAGTTGGTATATTAAAATGAATTTTGAGACAATTCACAACAATACCTCTATTGATGAAAAGGAATCAACCTTTCCTTGACTTCATTCCTTTGAGGTTAATTTTATCAACAGGGAATAGGTTATATTCATGTCCAGGTTTTGTCACTGAATACATGTAAATGAAAAGGCAGAAAGTGGTTCCATTTGTTAATACAGGGATGGCTATTTATCATGAAAATTTCCAAGTCACTCTGTTTCTCAGTAATTTGCTCAATATTTTCAACCTTGAGACAGCTCAGGGAGACTAAGGATTACTGACTGAACAGCATTAAAGGGAATGTAGTAGGCAATTACAGTTGACCAGACCAAGAAACTTGCCACCTCTTATAATTCTGAGACGTCAACAGACCTATATACTTTTAAAATACCATATTGCTTGGGGTAGTTACATAGAGCAATGGATAGAGCACCCATGCTGGAGTCAAGAGGACCTGAGTTCAAATCCAACCTCAGACAGTAGCTGGGTGATCCTGGGCAAATCACTTAATCCGGATTGCCTCAAAAAAAAAAAAAAGATGCCATATTGCTTTCACAGAATAACACTTAAACTTAGGAAGTCATTCAGAGTCCCACAGATCCTACTACTTGAAAAGAATCCTCACTACAATATATAGGAAAAGTGATCTTCCAATCTTTACTTGAAACTGTCTTGTGGAGGGAAATCTATTATCCTCTAACACAACCTGTTCTACTTTTGGACAAGTAATTATCAGGAAACAAATAAAGCACAGGGTTTCACCTTTATAAGACTTCTTATCACATGAATTGTCCTAGGTTCTCTAAGTTGTGTGCATTGGTTGAAGGGTTTTCTATGCTCATTACATTCATAAAGTTTCTTTCTCCCAATAAATCAGTCAAAAACATCTATTAATTGTATATTATTTACCAGGCACTGTGATGGGCATTGCAGATATAGAGACAAGTGAAACAGTCTCTACCCTTATATTCTGTCACAGCAAATAACATATACATAATAATAATAACAATAACAATAGCATTTACATAGCACCTACTATGTACCAAGCACTGTTCTGGGAGCTTTATAAATGTTATCTCATTTGATCCTCAGAACAACAACAATAGTATGTGCTTTAGCTTCCCCCCATTTTGCAGCTGGGAAAACTGAGGCAAACAGAGGTCAAGTGATTTGCCTAATGTCACACAATTAGTAAGTGTATGAGGCTAGATTTGAACTCAGGTCTTCCTGACTCCAGATCTGGTGTTCTATCCACTGAGCATATGAAAATATACATATATGTGTGTATATGTATATATTTATGTCCACATACATACATATAACAATTATGAAATAATTTGGGGGGCATTAGCATCTGGGGGGTTCAGGAAAGGCCTCATGTTTTTGGTGGCACTTGAGCTGATCTTTGAAGGGCACTAGGGTTCTAAGAGGTAGAGGTAGGGAAGGAGAGTCTTCCTGAGGGCAGCTTGGTATGTTGAATCAAGTGTTTCTTCTGGAAGAAAGGACTTCCCCTCAATCATTGCCTTCATAAAGTTCCTCTCCAATATGAATTCTCTGATGTCAAGCAAGTTGTATCCTCTAGCAAAAGGATTCCCATATTCATTACATTTATATTTTTCTCTCCAATATGAATTTCCTGAAGATGAGTAAGTCCTATGCTGAAGCAGAAAGTTTTCCTAATATTGGTTAAATTACATTGGTTAGTTTCTGTCCAGTATGAATCCTGTTTCTTCATAAAGAAAACTAAGGTAATTAATGACACTATTTTAAAAGGAAAGTAGAGCTGTGGATGTGGAGAAATTTTTCTTACTGATTTGCTTCCTCATTCAAATAGGTTTCATTTTAACATGAATATCCTTTAAACTATCCTGGGCTTTTTTAAAGATAACTTTTAGAAATAATTCCAAGTAGAGATACATTGAATATCTAATATTAATTGACTGGATAACTGAAAATTGGGTTTTGGTATAATGAATAGCAGACAGGAATCAAAATTAAAATGACATTTTAGTAACTTTTATATAACTTGTCATAGAGAGTTTCTTTTTCTCATTCTTCCTTTCATTTTTGTTTCCTCTATTCACTTTCAATGTCCAGTCATTTTTGACCTTAAACTCTTTTCTACATCCATGAAGCTCTTTTTTTAATTCTTTTCCTAACTCTTACTTTTAGCTCTTTTCCTTCTTGACTAGGTCTCCCTGAGGAATTTTTATATTGTGAGATTTTGTTTATATCTGTCTGTGAATAATTTGGAGCCACAAAGACTTTAGTAGGTTCCAACCAACATCTTTCTTACAGGAAAAATGTTTGGGTTCTAATACACAGCAAAATCCCAGTTTCTGTTCTGCCCACGAAGGACCTTCAAACCAACCAGTCTGTGTTCTGCTCCTCCCTAAGCTGTGGACAAATTGATTGTAAAAAATTAGGGAACTGTCTTCATCTACTCACTTTTTAACCCTCCATAGCCCCATGGGAAATCAGTTATTTCTGGTGACTGTTTGATCTGAGTCTTGTCTAGAAGAACTTATCATAGTCAGTCTTCATATGTTACTTTAAGGTCTATAAAACACTTTACTTATGTTGATCCTGACAACAATGCTGCAAGGTAAGTGTTATTATTGTCCCCATTTTACAGATGAGAAAACCAAGACTGAGAAAGATTAAGTGATTTATACAAGGTCAAACAGCTAATGTCTGAAGGAGTATTTGAGTCTTTGTGACTCCAAGTCAAACACTCTATCTATACTACCTAGAGCTTACTGCAATATGCTTTAAAACATTTTTTTAATCTGTGCATAAATGGTCAAAGGATATGAACAGGCAGGAAATCAAAGCTACCTATAGTCATATGTAAAAATACTCTGAATCACTATTGATTAGAGAAATGCAAATTAAAACAACTCTGAGGTACCACCTCACACCTATCATATTGGCTAATATGACAGAAAAGGAAAAAGGTGAATGTTGGAGAAGATGTGGAAAAATTGGAACATTAATGCATCGTTGGTGGAGTTGTGAACTTATCCAATCATTCTGGAGAGCAATTTCAAACTATGCCCAAAGGGAAATCAGACTGTACATATCCTTTGATCCAGCAATACCACTACTAAGTCTGTATCCCAAAGATATCATAAGAAAGAAGAAAGGACCTACAAAATATTTGTAGCAAAATATTTATAGCAGTTCTTTTTGTCGTGGCAAAGAATTAGAAATTGAGGGGATGCCCATCAATTGGGGAATAGCTAAATAAGTTGTGGTATATGAATGTAATAGAACATTATTGTGCTATAAGAAATGATGAGTAGGCAAACTTAAAAAAAATTTTGGAAAGACTTACATGAACTGATGCTGAATAAAGTGAGAAGAACCAGGAGAACATTATACACTGTAACAGTAACACTGTGCAATGATCAGCCAGGGTGGACTTAGGTCTTCTTAGCAACACAGTGATCTAAGCAATTCCAAAAGACTCATGGTAGAAAATGCTATCCACATCTAGAGAATGAACTAATGGAGTCTGAATGCAGAACAAAGCATACTATTTTCACTTTTTGTGGGGGCGGGGGGAATTAGGGAGGTTGTGTTTTTCTCCCTTTTGTTTCTTCTTTCACAATGTGACTAATGTGGAAATATGTTTAACATGATTACATATGTATAACCTAGATCAGATTGCTTACCTTCTTGAGGAGGAAAGAAGGCAGGGAGACAGGAAGGGTGAAAAATTTGAAACTCAAAATCTTTCAAAAATGAATGTTGAAAATTATCTTTACATGTAATTGGAAAAAAAAACTATTTTAAAAATTTGTACAATGATATTTTGCAAATTTTAAATCTTTTTTAAACTAGACTACATTAGCTAATTCATTTACACACTAAAAGGGTGAAATTATATTGGCCAAAATTATTGGGAGAGTTGCATAGAAACTACTAGGAATATTTTTACTGCTGCAATTCTAGTTCCAACTCTAGGTTTACAGCCCCAAATTCAGAAATGACTCCTTTAGTTCTCCATCCTCATTATTTGCAAAATAAATATATCTATCAATCCCTACTTTCATAAGAAAGCCTCCTTGAGTTTTATTTCTTTCATTTCTCTGGATAGCATGAAATCCAACATCGTCTTAATCTCATTGGCCCCCTTCATTTCGGCCTCAAGAGTCATGAGGCACTCATGCATTTCTCTACAGAGCACGACCATTATAATACTAGATAGATAATCAAACCTGATTAGCCAATATTGAGTATACATTTGAAACTGAATTTCCCTATACTATTGTTTTCAAACATATTTCTCCTTCCATTACTCCAAATATGGACATACAAGCTTTTATAAAAAGTTGCCATCCACCCCCTCCCATGAATTTGATGTAAAAATACATTTTTTTTTTATTAAGAAGCCCAAAGTTTACCAAGTAAGAAGGACAACTAGACTTTTGGGGCAACCAGGAAAGATGTTCTAGAAATAAGTTTTTACAGACACCAAAAACCTTAAGGTATCAGGAAATGCAGCTGAAAGACGAAGACCACTTTTTTGAGCACTCTCCCCTTCCCCCCAATATCTGATTCCACTACCAAAGTAAGTAGATTTTCTGGGAGAGTATTTAATAGTCAGTCTATGATGTGATCAAGGTGTCTGTCACATTTAAGTGTTTCTAGGAGATCCATGATTATACATAAGATAATTTTAAAATAATTAACATCTGTAAAATTAGACGCTTAAAATTCGAGTGTAAACAGGACTTACAATTTTGCCTGCTGGGCTCTATCTTATTTTCATCCTGAACTCTAAAACACCTCTGACGCATTCTCTACCCCCACAGTATTACACAGATTATTTCAAAGTCCTACATAAAATGACTTGGTGCTCTCCTTCCACCCCCATGCCTATGATCAATTTTAAATTAGAATGGGTAAAATGCTTCGGAGGACAGCTTCAGCTTTCACTCTTTCCTTCTTGTTCACAGTTAGCAAGATTAGGTAACACAGATCTGACTGGTGTGGGGCCCTGATGGACTTTTTAGAAAGATAAGATAAAGTTTAACTTGAGTTAATCAAGTTTATAAATGGCACGTAGGCACTGGCAGGGGGTTAGAAGGAAATCCCCTTAACATTTGCACCTTTATCCTAATTTCAATTGGATTAGGGTTTATTAGTGTGTCTACTCTGACCATCTTTTTCCTGTTCAGTCTAGGAGACTATGAAATAGATATTTGGTGGAATTTTTGGCCCTATCAACAGTAATATAAAGGTGACATGGGTATTGAATAGGCATGTGCAAGTCTTTTTAAGTCATTTAAACTTTAGAAGTGTTGTTAGGAGGGGATTGTGGATTTCAAGGCAAAATGTTTTCATTAATAATAAAATATTTAAATCTCAGCAAATTTCTTCACAATATGAAAGTGTGAAACTTTGTAATATATAGTTTTTAAATCCTAGGGATTTGAGAAAAATATATTTTAAAAGTTTTCCATTACATACTTAGATGTGTCCAATACTATATTATTGATGCAGTGATATGAAATATGTATGCATGGTCTAATCCAGTTCTTGTCTAATTAGAGATTTTCACAAATTAAATATGATAGCATATCTGATATGTATAACATAGGTAATCATAAGAATCATTCACATATTAGGTGGACAGTGTGTTGCAAATAGCAGGACAAATATTCATGAAAATATTTATAGCATTCCAACTAAACCAACAATTAAAAAAAATCAAATTGTGTGTTTTGGGTTTGGGACAAGTTTTTCTGTTTGCTTGTTTTTGGCCAATTGTTCCTTAAAAACTTTTTCTCCCTTTAATGTCTCAAGCCAAAGGAATATTCTGAGGAATTGGCATCTGAGAAACATTTCATGGAAAATAAAAATATGCATTTAAAAGATGATAGGTTAACTTGTTACAATGTATTCTGTTCCAAACTGAAATATCTGTAACACAGATATCATAAGAGATTCAATCAAAATAACTGACTTTAAAAATCAATATTCTACCTTTTGGGTTATTCCTATCATGGGCACTGCATCTATTTAAAATTTCTATTACTTCATATACTTTAGGGATTTTAAGGGTCTTTTTTTTAAAAATGGGCAGGATCAGCGAGTTTCAGTATTATCTAGAATCAGATTTCTTGATAAGTGGAAGTAGATGATTCACTGACCCAACCAATAAAAGCTTCCATCCACTTTTACCAACTTGTCTTCTTCACATGGGGTTTGTTTACTAGATTAATGGCAGATCTATAAAAAAGGAGTATTCTGACTAATAAATCAGTATCTGAAAGAAGACTCAGTTGTCTCCATACATTCCCTTATTTTGAAAAATACTACATTTATGTCTGAGATTTGGGATTTTGTCATTAGGACATTGACCATCTACCCCTTGCCCACCCCCACAAACTAAACCCCTCCTAAACCACAAAGAAATACCATTTCATTAAAGTTTCTGGTAAATTGATAGATTCAGGCCAGGAAAATAAACAAGGAGAAAAAAGTCCTGCTTTTGAAGAAAAAGAGAGTTTTAGATGACCTAATTTGGTTGTCTATGTTATTTGAATTACCCATATAAGCTAAACTTTCTACTTAACTTAGCTTCTATAGTTATAGTATGTTAAGTTTGATCTGAGAGAATAGTTAAGAACATGAATCTCCCTCCCTGTGGAATACTGCTTAGACTAGTTGATATGTTTGATGGTTTGCTGAAATTCATTTTTTTTTCTTTTTAAGCTTATTATAAGGAATGGATCCCCTGGGTAGGGGAAAAGGGGTATATTTGGAAATGGGAGGATATAAGCAAAATTAATAAAGTCCTGGTCCAATAATTAATTTCTAATATAGGCAACTAGATAAAATGTTTGTCAAGCATTTACTAAATGCCAGGAATTGTTATAAGCACCAAGCACACAAATATAACCCCCAAGGAGCTTACATTATAATGAGGGAAGACAATGTGTGTGTAGAGAAGTAGCAGAAAGTGGGGAAGGCTGCCCATGGAGGAGGAGGAGGCAATGTAACAGATGAGGAGAAGGAGATGGTGTCCTGAAAGAGCCATGGCAAGAATAGTGTGAAAAATGACTGGGATCCTTCCAACAATGATGGTTCCAGGGAGGAACACCCAAAGAAAAGAAAACACTGGGCACTTGCCCAAGAGAAGAAGTTGCCCAGGGTGGCAATGTGGCAGGTGAGAAGGAAGTGGCATCTAGAGAGAATGAAGGAAAGAATTTCTTCATTCATTGACTTAAGGAGGGAATAATATACACACTCAATTGGGTATCTTACCCTACAGGAAAATGGGGGGGTAGGCGATAAGAGGGGGGATGATAGAAGGAAGGGAAGATTGGGGAAGAGGGTAGTTAGAAGCAAACATTTTTAAAAGGGATAGGGTCAAAGGAAAAAATATAATAAGTTGGGAGAGGCAGGATAGGATGGAGGGAAATATAGTTAGTCTTTCACAATATAACTACTATGGAAATGACTTGGGAAACTACACATGTACAACCTATATTGAATTGCTTATTTTCCCAATGGGGGTGAGTGAAGAGGGAAGAAAGGAAAAAATCTGGAACTCAAAGTTTTAAAAACAAATATTTTTTAAAAATTGTTTTTTACATGAAACTGGGAAATAAGATATACAGGCACTGGTGTATAGAAATCCATCTTGCCCTACTAGAAAGTTAGGGGGGTGATGGGGGAGGATATAAGAGAAAAGATTGGGGGAAGGGGTATTCAATAGGATAGCTATTTTGGGGTGGGGGTAGGGGAAAGTCGGGGAAAAAATTTGCAACTCAAAATCTTATGGAAATAAATGTTAAAAACTAAAACTAAATAAATAAATTTATTTTTAAATAATTTATTCATTCAGTTTAGTTTAATCATATGGTATAGCAAAGATATCATGCTAGAGCTGAAAGGCATCTTAGAGATCGTCTATGGACAATATATCCTTATAATGTCCATCTACTTATATACAATTAAACTGAGTCTCCAAAGTGAACTTGCCCAAAGTCATACAAGTAGTAGCTAGCCAAAGTGGAATTCAAATCTGGTCCTTCTGACTCTAAAAAGAGTGTTTTGTTTTGATTTTCTGGTGCATCATCTTATATTTTGAATACAAAATGCTGGTCTTATTTAAGAACACAAAAATATGCAGCATGTCCCAAAAGTCTTAGTAACATTGTAAGCTTTTACTAAAACTTTTAGGACACCCTCCACAAAGACTAAAAAAAAAAATTGGGTGTATCATAACAAAAAGCTTTAGAATTTTATTTATAGAATTTCCATCGCCTATTTATTATTAGTGCATGTTAATACTTATGATGACCCCATTCTTCTAAAAGAAAGCAAAAGAGGTTCACATAGCTAAATTGGTTCCAAGACTTATAACACTTTTCTCTGTGTGTGACACATCTTATTCATGTCCATCAGGTAGCTGAGATGCTTGAATATCTATTTGACAGGTAGCTTGGAAGTGAACTAACTTTTCTCTCTGTTGGTGGGAATTTTAAACCACAAAGAAAGAAAAGGTAATGCTAGAGTAGGAACTGCCTTTTAATCTCTAGTCTGCCAGTTTGGGTCCTGTCTTCTACACTTCTTCATTGCTGCTGTGTTCTGGTTTATAGCTCCTAAACCTCATTTTTGATACAGTCAAGGAAGAGAATTTTTTCAAAGGCTTTTGTGATTTGAGCACCTTTTGTCACTTCAACTAAGTGCAAGGATGTCACACACTCTCAGAGTCAGTCCACTTTAGTCCACTTGAACTTACCATGAATGTTGAATGCACCTAAATTTGTTTCATTCTTCTAAAAAGTCTCATTCTTCTAAAGAACTCATAGTAAGTATTCAGTTTAAAATGAAGAAGTGGATGTTAAGCAATGATCTATTTGGGGGTATCAAATTTATTCTTTACATTTTAAAGAGTTATTTTTGTTCAAAGGCAGCATTGTTTAGTGACTAGAGAAATGTCTTACAGATGAGAATATGGCAGTTCAAGTATTACCTCTCACACATACTGACTGGGTCACCCTGGGCTAGTCACTTAATATTCTGGACAACTCTTTAAGACTATAAATTGTAGCAAAGGCACCAAACTGCACTGGAAGAGAGAGTTTCCTCACCTGAGAGTACTCTATGCCAAGGAAATGACAGGTCTAGTCTCTAGCCCCCATGTTTCATTTCTTCAGCTTAAGTGACTTTATTGAGTTACATCAATCCCATATATATCACCTTAGCTAAAGACAAGCACAGTTGGCCCCAATGGTTATTTGTGAATCTCATTATAAACTTCACAAAGTGTTCAAAGTTACTTTTTAATTTACTTCAGCCAGAATCAATAAATCTCTCACCTGGTTTCTTTACTGTACGTATTGTACTAGTTAATCATGTATACAGCATTGCACAGTTCAAGTGGAGAAAGAGTTCTCTTATGGGAGCCAATTTTTAACCACTGTACTGTTGAAATTGGAAACAAAAGAAAACCGCTCTTGTGTATTATTAAGGTGTGATGGGGACTAACAGACATAAATAATCTTGCTGGCCATTCTCCAGAAAGAGGGAGAAAAAGAAAAAAAGATTATCTGTATACAGAAGTGGTACACTGAGGAACTTTGAATCTCGTGCTGTACATAGATATAGTTTATTGAAGGTTGTGTGTAACTAATATAGAAACAGCTGGCAAAAGTCTGAATGGCAATGGAAGTGCTCTTAATATAAAAATTGTAAAATGAATGTAAAAGAAACCAGAAGTGTCTTCTAAAAGGTTATGCAATAAAAAAAAAGTTGATGACAGTAATACAGAAAAGTCATGGCACAGGGCAGGGGAGGGAAGTATAGTGATGGGGGGAGGGGTTTAGACTACTGGTTCCTGATTTTATGGGTGCAAGGAACACCTGATGAGGAATCTCTGATGAGAATCTGCCAATGCAGATCTTTTTTTTTTTTTTTTAAAGCAAACCTTGCTCAAGGTTACACGGCCAGTTATTATTTCTGGGTGTGGTGCTGAGTATCTGAGCCCGGATTTGATCCAGGTCATCCCAACACTGGAGCCGGTGCTCTTACTCGCTGAGCCACCTGGCCGCCCCAACCAATGCAGATCTTTACCTGCTCTGGGGGAAAGGAACGCTGATTGAGAGGTTAAGTAACTTGGCGAGAGTCAGGACTTGAAAGAGAAGGGGGAAAAGAGAGACAGAAAGAGATAAAGAGACACAGACGTAGACAAAGAGTCTGAGAAATTGAGAAACAGAGAGAAAGTGAAAGGGGGAGGGAGAGAAAGAAGAGAGAGAAAAGGAAAAAGGGAGGGGAAGAGAGAGAGAGACAGAGAGAGAGAGACAGAGAGACAGAGAGAGAGACAGAGAGAGAGAGACAGAGAGACAGAGAGACAGAGACAGAGACAGAGAGTGAGAGAGAGAGAGACAGAGAGAGAGAGAGACAGTGATAGAGAGACAGAGAGACAGAGAGAGAGAGAGAGAGACAGAGAGAGAGAGAGACAGAGACAGAGACAGAGAGACAGAGAGAGAGACAGAGAGACAGAGAGAGACAGAGAGGGAGAGAGAGAGAGAGAGACAGAGACAGAGGTAGAGTTGTAATTTATATATACAGTCAATAATATACTTAGCTATTTTTCACCTCTAATAGCTCCGTAATCACCAAGTTTGGGCGGTTGAGAGTGGGGGAGGAGGGAGCAGGATTGGTTAATGTCCCAGAAGAGGTAGACCTGGATGGGACAATCAAGTAGGTTATAATTTATTTTACACTCCATAAGCATCCCTTATCTAAACAACTCTTTCAGCCCTATTGTTTCCTTTGATAGTTATTATTATTTGGTGCATTTGTTAAGTACGTCAAGAGTTTAAGTCCTCAACAGAACACAAAGTTCTGGTTAATTGGGGTTCATATTTTTAAAGTTTGTATCTTCAGTAGTGGGTTACTTTTTGTTTTGAAGGTCCTCTCCATTTGAATTTTCACTTAACTTTACTTAGTTGAATCTTCAGTCTGAATGACCGCAAATGATTCTCAATCCATTGTTCCAGTTGTAAAGGAGGATCCTTCAAAGTAACTTTGTGTGTGGGAGAAGCAGCCAAATCGCCTCATTTTGATGTCATGTGGAACTCAGATGTCCATTAGATGATTTAGTGCCATCTTACCAACACTGTGGCTAATTATGGACAGGTGCTGGTTTTGCACTTGATTCTACTCTGGACTAAAAACCTAGGAAACCGAAGTCGACTGAAGGAAAGCTCCAAAGCCCTTGCTCCTTGACCTGTCAAGAAGATAGGATATTGTTTTACCCAAAATTGAATGATGTAATTGTCCTTACAGTAGTTCTAATGTAGGAAGAAAATAGGTTAAAGGCAACAAGTATACGACAAAATGGATGATGGATAGAAAGCTTGCCTGAGCAATCAATCTATCAAAATACACCTCTGGCACATATCAATTGTGTGACTCTGGGCAAATCATGAAAACTTTTAGAAGTTCAGGAATATTTTTAAAGCTTTTGGTTTACAGAATAGTTGCATTTCTTTTTTTTTTTTTTCTTTTTTTTTTGGGGGGGGGAGGGCAGGGCAATTGGGGTTAAGTGATTTGGCCAAGGTCATATGGCTAGTTTTTGTGTTAAGTGTCTGAGGCTGAATTTGAACTCAGGTCCTCCTGACTTCAGGGCCAGTGCTCTATTCACTGCTCCACCTAGCAGCCCCAATAGTTTCATTTCTGTGATACAGAGAGATTTACCTAAACTAACAAAATTCTATGTAAATCTAGGCAAAAATAAAATGAAATATTGATTTATAGACCATCAAGTAGGATTGCATTTTCTCCATTGTAAAATGAAGGGGAAAAACTACATAATGTATAATTTTTAAAAGACTAACATTTTTTCTGACTCCAGGGCCAGCGCTCTATTAGCTGCGTCACTCAGCCACCCCAAAACTAACATTTTTTTAAAAAATAGATTTTATGGATACTTGTATTTTACATAACCTACATTTCCTAGTGTTATAGCAAAGGACAGAAATGAGGGGGAAGAAAAGTTCAGCAAAATTAACCAACATATTTCTTTAAGTATGGTATTATATATATACAATGTTTCACACCCATGATCTCCTGCCTCTTCAAAGAAGCTAGAAGTACCCTCTCCTATTTTTTCCTTGAGGTCGAGTTTGGTCATTATACTTTCATAGCATTCAGTTTTAATTGTTATTTACATTGTTGTAGTCGTTGTACACATCATTTTCCCAGTGCTGCTTACTTCATTTTTCATCAATTCATGTCTTCCCATGCTTCTCTGTATTCATCACATTTACTGTTTCTTATAGTAAAGTAATAATCAACACATTCATGTATCACAACTTGTTTAGCCATTCCACACTGAACAATATCTGTTTTATTTCCCATTCTTGACTACCACAAAAAGAACTGGTATAAATATTTTAATGTATATGGGGCCACGCTTTTTTGTCACTGACCATCTTTGCAGCAGAATCTCTGGGATAAAGGGTATGAACATTTTAATTAGCTACTTCATATAATTCCAAATTGCTCTCCAGAATATTTAGATTATGGGGTGGCTAGGTGGTGCAGTGAATAGAGCACTGGCCCTGAAGTCAGGAGGACGTGAGTTCAAATCCAGCCCCAGACACTTAACACAAAACTAGCCATGTGACCTTGGGCAAGTCATTTAACCCCAATTGCCCTCCAAAAAGCAAAAAAAAAAAAACCCCCAGAATAATTAGATCACTTCATAGCTCCTCCAGCATGGCATTAGAGTGCTCATCCCCTCCATAACCCTTCCCATATTTTCTAATTCCATTCTCTGTCATCTTTGCTAAATTATTGTTTGTGAAGTAAAACCTCAGAGTTGGTTAGATGTGCATTTTTGTTAGGATTAGTGGGAAACTTTCTTTATAGTTTGCAGTTCTTCTGATACCTTTTGACTACTTGAGTTATTGAGGAATGGGACTTGTTGACCATTAATGTCCCTTCTGATTTTAAAGTATAGATTCATATGAAGAGTTGACTGGAAGAAAGGGATGTGGTTGGGGGTGGGGGTGGGGGAAGAGAAGAAAGGAGATTGTTTGATTTCCTGCTTATTCAAGGAGCCTATAATTCTCATTACTTTCAGCATCTTATTTGTTTTCTAGTTTGTTCATTATGTAACTATTTTTTTCTTGTCAGTGACTTGTAATGCAGCTTTCTTGTCTAAACTGAAAAAACTTTAGTGAGCAAATGGAGATTGTCCTTCTGGTACTGGTCCATATTATTATCGCTAATAATATAATGATGGTGATATTTATTGTATAACTTAATTTATAGTGCATTTGCAAACATATTATCTCATTGTATGTAATAATGTAGGAAATCATTCAACTTCAATTTGCTTTACCCAGCTTTAAAAAAGACAGAAAAACAAAGTTGTACCCTGTTTGGTAATGTCAAAGTTTATTGCTTAGCGTGTTTTTAAATTACATTTATTATTTAACTACAAAAATAAGTCTTCATTTCAGATTTATCATTATAACCTCTTCTTGCTGCCTCTCTAGGGGAATTTCTCGATTCCTCTTACTAAAGGTGTACTACAAACACATGCTTGACTTTGTAGAGATATTGTTCAAATGCCTTTGAGTAGCTTAGAGGGAAGAATGGCTTTATGTAAATTCCAAACGTTGTTGCAAATATCATATAAATAACATTTTCATTTAAACCTAAGGAAAAAATAATCTTTAGGTATTCTCTTAGCATAGTGTCTGGCCATAGCAAGCTCTTAATAAATATTTATTGAATTAAATTGAATTCTTCCAGTCCTCAATGTTTCACTGGGAATATGTATGTCCCTCCTGGTAGATCACATTCAGTATTATTGTCCACCAATAGGTGGCACTGGACATTTAGTCAGGATTCTGGTAATTATTGCTTTGGCTATATGCACTATCATGAAAATTTTTATCAGAGTGGCAGTGTAGTATAGGGGATAGAACACAAGGTAGTTTGGAAGTATGAGGTCTCTCACCAGCACAATTATCCCCGAGTAAGATGTAATAAATTATTGGATAGACTTAGTGTTATAATTAAGCTATCAAATAAAATGTACAGGCAATGGGGTATAGAAATCCATTTTGCCCTACAAGAAAGTAAGGGGTAAAGGGGTAAGGGAAGGGATGGGGGCAGACTGGAGGAAAGAGTAATCAGTATGCTTGCCATCCTGGGGTGGGGGGTAAGGAAAAGAAGGGGAGAAAATTTGGAACTCAAAATCTTGCGGAAAAGAATGTTGAAAACTAAAAATAAACAAATAAATTCAGAAAAAAATAATTAAGCTATAAAAAGGTGTGTTTACATTAGCACACAGAAGGTTGGGGGAATGGGCTACAGGGGACTCCCAATATCCCTAACTTCCAAAGTTCCCAAGAAATTATTTTTTTACCTGAAAAACACATCTCTCTGTCTAACCATATGCTAAAAAATATTTCTGAATTTATGTGTGTGTGTGTATCCTGAAAATATTTCAAATTATTGTAACTCCAAAATGAAACAACTTCCTATTTTCTAAGTGGTAGCATTAGTACCAATATTCTGCTGTAGAAATGCATATCCTGATACATTTTCCCAGGAATATATGAATCTGATAAATCATTTTAGTGTAGTATTAGGCAATGTAACAGATGTGATATCTTCCCAATTTTTATTTTACTGGCATTAAAGGAAATTGAAAACCCTAACATGAGAAGTGAAACAATTTTAATTTAACAAGTGAAATTTTCATAGCAATTATATTTCAGTTTTTCAAACTAATAGTAACAATAATTAACATTTTAAAAGGCAACAATCAACAAGCATTTATTAAACTCTTATTATGTGCCAGGCAATGTCTAAGCACCTAGAAGCAGAATATAAGCAAAAAGAAAGACCGTCCCTGACCTCAAGGAGCTTACATTTTAATGGGGGAAGACAACACATAAAAAGAAGATGAAAAGGAATGGGACTGTGGTGGGGAAATGGGGGGGGGGGAGAAGTCTGGAGAGTCAGAAGGAGGGGCTGGATAGGAATCAAGTAAACATGACTAACCTGGGGACTTACTTAAAATAGAGATTCTGGAAACTAATGACAGGCCAGAGGAAGGGTCCAAAAGTCCAGAGCTATCTTCCAGGGCAAGAAGGCTACTGTGAAAAATTACTTTAAGGTTAACAAAACATTTTCTTTATGACAGTCTTGTGAGGTAAGTAGGGAAAATATTTTCTTCACTTTACAAATGAGGAGACTGAGACTCAGAGAGGTTCCATGACTTTTCACTGCTCACAGTCATTCATTCAAACAATAAACATTTTATTGAACACCAGCACATGCTAAACACTGGAGATATTAAGAAAAAATGAAAGATTCTACTGTGAAGGAGTTTGCATTATATTAAGGAAAATAACATGCATAGAAAATTCAATAAAAATATGTATATAAAGTAATGGGGGGGGGGGTGGCCAAAAGGTGCTAATATCAGGACATACAGTCAACAGGATTCTATGTGCCTTCCAATGCTGAGATTTTCTGATTTTTGTCAGAGCTGGGATTCCAAACCAGTTCTCTTGTTATCAGGGCTACTGTTGTTGCCAAAATACCCTTTTGTTCCTCTTTTATAGAGTAAAATCAGCGTATCCCTAAAAATACTGTATTGAAATTATTTGATATTTGATATGAAGACCAGTGCTCTTACCTTTGCATGATTCCTCTGGATAAAATAACAAACCATAGTGAGGAACTTGATAGGGAACAATATATAGATAGGAAGGTTAAATTGATAAGAAATATCCAATGAGGTTATAGTTCTTTGCAACTTAACTAATGTTTAATGTGCAGGTATTTGTAGAACCTATATCAGATTGCATGCTGCCATGGAGGGAAGGGGAAGAAAATTTGGAACTCAGAACTGCTGTAAACTAAAAGTAAATAAATAAAATTTTAAAACATTCAATTACTTGTAATATTGCTTATGAGTTTGAGTATTCTAGTCTGTTTTTATATGAGTAGTCATCTTATATCATAGGATCATAGCCATGGAGTTGGAAGGGATCTTAGAAGTGATCTACTTAATTTTACAAATAAGTAAACTGAGTCCCAGAGATTAAATGACTTATCTGAGGTCACAGAGGTAAGTAAAGATTTGAACCCAGATTTTTTAGACTACAGACTCAACTCTCTTTAAACTATACCACACAAGAAGAAAACACTATGCTTTAGAAACATAGGGCCCTAAGTGAACATATTCCCAGAATTGATAAATTGATATACCTTCTCTATTTACTGCTGCTAGGTAGAGCTCTGGGCTTGGAACTGGAAGACCTAACTTCAAATCCAGCCTCTGACATATAATAATAAAACTTAACTTATATAATAACAAATTATATAATTATATAATTTAACTATATAATAACAAAATTGTTAATATAATGACAGAAATTGTAATTCCAAATGTAATATGTACTGCCACTCCCTTAAACGATCCTTGTAACGTCAGAATTTCAGTAATATCCTTACATTCCTACTCTTAAGATATTTACTCTTGATTAGGTTAAATTGAACTGCATCCTAGCTGTTCCCCCTTCCCCACTAGGGATGCGGCCTAGTGGGGAGCCCAGCTCAACCTGGATCTCAGCTTCTGACTTCCTCACCCCCTTCCATTAGGGTTCATGGTATGAAGGGCAAAACAGCCAAAATGAAGTGGCTTTCTTTGCCGGGATTGCCAAAGGCCACTGCAGTTTCATGACCAGGCCTTGCTACCTAATAGTGTCTCCTCCCCCTCTCCTAAAACTATAAAAACTTTTTCATGGTTCTCTTTGGTTGGGAAATCCACTGGACATCCCCCAGAGTGGCAGTTTTGCTACCCTGTTATCTCAATTAAAGATGACTGATTTCTCAACTCACGTGTTTGATGTATTTCAGGACTTGACAATAACCATGGGCAAGTGACTTAACCTGTATCTGCCTCAGTTTCCTCAGCTATAAAATGATAATATCACCTAACTTAACTGAGGAAATACTTATAAAGCACTTAGCACAGTGACTTAGCACATAGTAGGAAATTCATAAATGCTTCTTTCCTTTTTCCTTTTTTCTTTCTTCTTCACATTTGAAAGGAAAATTAGAGAAGAATCTATTTGCCTTTGGAGCAAGAAGCCACAATGGCTTCCTATTGCTTATTGGACCAAGTCCAGAGTCCTTAGTCTGGAATCCTAGGTCCTTTATCAGTTGGCCTCACCCTACCAGTCTAACCTTATCTCTCACTAGTCCTCCAATATATATCTGCTACTCTTCTTAGACCCATGTCTTTATTATTCTCCTCTAATCCCTACATTTCTTCAAGGTTCAAGGTAACTCATCTTAGGTCCTAGAATCCTACATTTAGAGTTGAAAGGGACCTTGGTGATTATTGAGCCAAACTCCATCACTTTATAGATGAGGAAAGTGAGGCCCAGAAGGATTAAGGGACAGGCCCAAGGTCATATAGCTAGCAATGTCTGACATGGGCTTCACACTCAGGTTTGCCTGACCTATAACAATCTATGCACTATACCTCTATCCTGAAATTCTCCTAAACCAAACCCACAATGAAACAGTAATCATTCAGTCACTAAGGAAGCAAGCAAAAAGATCTCTTAGAAACTTATATCCATTTACAGAAATTCATTAATATATGAACTCCTTTGATCTTTACTCAGAGCCTATTCTTTTTCTTTTTTATACATTGATCTAATAGGTTTAGCTGTCTTCCTCAACCCCACTGTAGATTTGAAGTAGCAAATTAGAAATGGGAAGAGGCGGCTAAAGGGTAGCAAATTAGAAGTGAGAAGGGGGCTTTTAGAGCAGCAGTGTCAAACTCAAATAGAAACGGATCCCTGCAGGCTGCATATTGACTTAAAAAATCACAAATTAACATTATCTATGTTGCATTGTATTTTTATTTGTTTTGTTTAACATTTCCCAGTTACATTTTAATCTGATTGGAGTTTTTTTTAATTAGTTTAATTATTTAGTTTTTAGTTTTTAACATTCATTTCCACTTTGAGTCACAAATTTTCTCCCCATCACTCCCCTACCCCCCCACCCCAAGATAGCAAGCATGCTGAATACCCCTTCCCCCAATCTGTTCTCTCTTATGTCCTACCCCAACCCCTCCTTACTTTCTTGGATTGGGGAAGTTTTGAGTGCAATGAATTTGACACCTCTGTTTTAGAGTTAGAAAAAATAATAATAGTAATAATAGCTAATAGCCTGGCAGAATATAAGAAGAAAAGAACAACAAAATCAGACATTAATACATAGTAACCTAAAAATCTTTATAATGTTTCATATAGTGAAAAAAAACAACCCACTAGGTCTAGACTTAGAAGATCAGGGCTCAAATCCTAGCCTTGCCACATCACTTGTGTGACCTTGGGCAAATTAGTTTATGTCTGTGCGCCCTCATTTATAAAACTAAGAATTTAGATGAAACAATGTCTTAGATCTCAACCAACTCTTTATTTTAAAATCTAGTACATTTCACATTATACCATTCCGTTTCAATATTCTCAGTATTCAATATTGTCTATAGGCTAAAGGAAAAGTTCATTAGACTAACAACTTTAGGACCCACTATTCCCCTATAAGTACCTTTCAGCCCAGTTTGACTGGTTTACTATACCCTGAAATCTACCTCTTTGATTTGCTCATACCAATTCTCCTTGCTTAAAACCCAAAGCAATGCTTAGCAGAGTGCATGGCACATATTAAATATCTAATAAATGATTGATAGATTGATGTCAAGACAATATCAAGACAAGCACTTAGCATAATGCCTGACATACAGTAGGACTTATAGAAAGGCTTATTCCTTTCCTGCTGTCATCTGTGAATCTATTTGCTATGTATCTTTCATCTATCTGTTTATAACATTGTATCTATCTATCTATCTATCTATCTATCTATCTATCTATCTATCTAT
>NW_027186304.1:62623288-62683606 GCF_028583685.1 Petaurus breviceps papuanus | reverse complement strand
TATCTATCTATCTATCTATCTATCTATCTATCTATCTATCTATCTATCTATCTATCTATCTATCTATCATAACTCCCCTCTGAGTTTAACTTTCTTCAGGGCCTAGTACAAATATCACCTCTTCCATTACCCTGACTACTATATCCCATAATGAGCCCTCCCTTGTTTGGTCTATGAAATTTTTGCATTTTAAGCACATAAGTGTTCACAGAGAAGCTAGATAACGACCTTTTGGGGGAAATATGTAAGAAAGTCCTGAGTTAGGTAGGGACTAAACGAATTCTAAGATCCCTTCCAAAACAAAGATCTGATTGATGTCCTCCCTTCCTGTCCATGAATTTTCAGTAATTTGTTATAGCCTAATAGGCAGATTTCAAACTCCCTCTCCTATCTGATCTTGAACAATCCTCTTTCCTTCACCTAATATTACTCCTTTTCATACACTCTATGCTTTAAACAAATTGAACTACTCTCTGGCCCTATATCCTATACTTTCTCACTGTTAATTTCAAAAAACGTTTTTGGAAATACATATTTCTCCTACCCATGCCTTTGTTCCACTTCTCCTTATAGCTAAAATGTCCTTCCTCCTCCTTTTTTACTGGTGAATTCCAACCCATCCTTCAAAGTTCAATTTAATTCCACTTCTAGAAAGCCTTGACTCACACACTTTCTTAATGTCTCTCTCCTAGACCTCAATAGAATGTTTGATAATTGTAACAACTATTAATGTACTCACTCTGCAATATTGTGATCATGGCTGTTTGGGTTTGAGCCTTTTGAGCTCCTTGATCAGGGACTACTTTCACCTTTCTTTGTATCCCCAGTGCTCTGCACAGTTTCTTGGCACATAAGTGCTAGATAAATGTTTGCTGTATACCACTACTAGGTCTATATCCCCAAAAGATTATTTTTAAACAGGGAAAAGAACTTATTTGTTCAGTCTTTTTGTGTTGGCAAAGAATTGGAAATTGAGGGGATGCCCCTTAACAGAGAAATGACTGAACAAGTTGTGGCATATGATTGTGATGGAATAATATTGTACTATAAGAAATAATGAGCAGGATGATTTCAGAAAAGCCTAGAAAGATTTGCATGAACTAATGCAAAGTGAAGTGAGCAGAACTAGGAGAACATTGTACAGAACAACAGCAATATTGTATGATGATGAACTGTGAGTGACACAGTTGTTCTCAGCAAAATTAACAATCTAAGACAATTCTACAGGACTCATGATGAAAAATGCTATCCACTTCCAGAGAAAGAACTAAAGAAGTTTGAATGTAGATCAAAGCATACTATTTTTCTTTTTTTGTGGAATTTTTTATTTTTTGGTCTGTGTTTTCTTCCACAATATGACTAATATGGAAATGTTTGCATGAGTACACATATATAACCTATATCAAATTGCTTACAGTTTCAGAAAGGAGGAAGGGGAGGGAGGAAGAGAATTTGGAACTCAAAACTTTAAAGAATGAATGTTAAAATCATTTTTACATGTAATTGGAAAGAATAAAATATTCAGAACATGAATATTAAGCAGCAAAATAATGATAATGATGATAAATGTTTGATGTCTTGACATCCCCTAGTAGAACTTAAGTTCCATGAAAACAGGGACATCTCATCTAAACTTTGTATCTCACCTAATTCCAACAAAACAATTTTAATCAATATTGAATGAATTGCTTTTCTGTAACATTTGTTTGGCATTTATCTATTATCTTGTTGGGAGTTGAATATACCAATAAAATCAGAGGTCTGCTCCAAAAAACAATAGTCTTAAATGTTAAATGTCCTTCTATGTCAACAAAAACTGAAAGTTAGATGAGCTAGTTGATTTAGGAAAACATGGAAAAGACTTGCACCTCTGAAGGAAAATACCATCCACCTTCAGACAAAGAAATGACAAGTGGGTCTCTCAAGATGGCGGACAAAGCCACCCACGGAAAAGAAGGTCAAAAAGGAAAAAAAAAAAGAGAACAAAAAGGAAGATGTAGCTGAAAAAAGGTCAAAAAACCTCGAAAGCATTGCAGTCGAAACCCAGTCCTGGCCCAAGGGATTGGTAGATACTCCAGGTCTGCAATGTATTCCCAGAGAGCCATGTACAAGTGGAAATACGCTGCCCCAAAAACCCGGATTGAAAGGAAGAAGAAAGAAAAAGTGCCTGCTACTATCTCAAAGCCTGTTGGTGGTGATAAGAATGGAGGAACTTGAGTGGTAAAGATTCGAAAAATGCCTAGGTATTACTCTACTGAGGAAGTGCCTAGAAAGATGCTAAGTCATGGCAAAAAGCCCTTTAGCCAGCATGTGAGGAGACTCCGAGCTAGCATCAAGCCAGGTACCATTCTGATCATGCTCACTGGCCGCCACAGGGGCAAGTGAGTGCTTTTCCTGAAGCAACTGGCTAATGGCTTGCTACTGGTGACTGGACCTCAGACCGTCAACCCTGTTCCTCTGAGAAGGACCCATCGGAAATTTGTCATTGCCACTTCTACCGGGGTTAACCTTTCAGGTGTGAAAATTCCAAAGCATCTTACTAATGCTTACTTCAAGAAGAAGAGGCTTTGTAAACCTAGACACCAAGAAGGAGAGATTTTTGACACAGAAAAAGAGAAACACGAGATTACAGAGCAGCGCAAGGCTGATCAGAAAACAGTAGACTCTCAGATCCTACCCCAAATCAAGAAAATTCCTCAGCTCCGTGGCTACCTGCGTTCTGTCTTCTCTCTCTCCAATGGAGTTTATCCTCACAAACTGGTGTTTTAAATGCCTTGCAGAGAATACTTATTAAAATATTTGCAATAGCTAAAAAAAAAAAATGACAAGTGGAATATGTATAGTATGGTCTTACATACATGTGTATGAGTGTGTGTATACACACATACATAGGGATATATGTTCATATGTTTACATTTATCTATGTATATATATATGTTTAATTGTAGCCTACTTCGGGGGTGGGGGAGGGAAAATAAAGTAAAAAGTGAACAGTAGAGAACAAAAGAAAACCTATAGGAAGCAAAATAAAGCTGGATAGCTTTGAAAATAATATGTAGTATTTATTATATAGGTTTTCTTGAAATAGAAATTTATTGCTTTATATCAAATCCTCTCATGTTCGGCTGAGTATGTGGAAATGATCTTTTTTTTTTCTTATTTTGTATCTACATTTAAAATGAATAAAAATGTATCCCCCAAAACCTGAAAGTTATCCTCAAATTTCTCCTATAATTTCTCATAGCACTTTGCCTGGACCCCTCTTGGACTTAATTTTCCTGGACCATAATTATTCTGTACACATCTCTCTTCTCAGATTACCCTACCCCAATCTTCCCCCATTAGATTGCTAACTACTTGAGATCATTATATCAATCTAATGAGATAATATGTGTAAAGCACTATATAAATGCCAATTATTATTATTATCTAATTGCTAAGTATTGTGCCTTGCACATAGAAGGCTCTTGGAATTGAATTTATGGAATTGAAAATTAGTCTTCCCAAGTCAACTGTAAATTTGCTGAAGTCAGGGGTTGTTTCTTATTTCTTTACATCACCCTCAGCCCCTAGCCAAGTACTATTAAGTGTCTTTCCGAAGTATAGCCCCTAATAAATACATACATGTGGATTCAATTCAATGTGACACCATCATTTCCAGATATAAAGGTAAGTACACTGTAATTGCTGAGCAGTTCTAAGGGCCACTTTCAAGTAGTAAACAATTCAGTGAACTCAATTCAGTCTCTGATGTTACTGTTTCTGTATCCTGCTGTAGTTTACTGAGAGTACTTGTTTTCTTTCAAGCACGAAGAGGAAAGCATTTAGAAATAAATCAGCCGTGGCCTAGTAACCTTTTGCTTGTAATCCTGTTTTAGTGTGGCTTTATTGTGTTGTTTTGTTTACCTTTGAATTTCTCTCCTCCTTCAACTACCTCCTTCCCCCTCCCCCCATTCCTACCTCATTTAAGAGAAAACTTACTTTAGAGAAAACTGACTCATTTAAAGCAGTTTCTGTTCTCAGCAGACAATGTATAAGTTCAGAGACCTGCCTTATATTTTGCTGTCAACAGGACAACGTGGCACTTTGTACTACGCCTGGAATTTACAGAGACCTCCCTAGAAGAGCTCAGGTGATTCCCATCATCTGAATATTTCAACCCAATGAACTGAATCAAGCTTCAATTATTCTGCTGTATTCTTAGGTACCGCTACAGAAAACACCCCAGCACCCACAGGCAAATAGTTTGAACAACAGCAAACAAGGAGTGAATGAGAAGTTCTGCATCAAAGACCTTTGGGAGAGTTATACCTTAATAGAAGCTTTGAACCCTGGGTTAAAATGTCAGTGAGAGGCTACCTGGAGGTGCATTTATCATTCTCATTTCCCTAAAGTCAATAACACTTCAGCTTGACAGGTTCATCCATCGATCTGACCATTTAGAGTTCCTAAAATATTTTGGTCATATTTAAAAATAATATACATAGAATCTTTTAGAAATCATTCCATTAAAACAAAATTATTTAAAAAGAAATTTCGTGAGGGGGCAAAAATACCAGTTCATAGGCTTTTCAGAACATAAAGGGGGGTGGGGGGTGAACATGCTCTGGAAATAGGAAGGCAGGGTATATTTTAATTGATAAGGAAATTCAGTCCTCATAGTTGCAGTGTGCCCATCACAGCCTTTCCTTGTTTCTGGAAAGACAATAAATGACAAAAATTGTGGAGTATCAAGGCTGATAATAATATCTGGTGAGTAGGAAGAATATATATATTTTCTTAATGAACACAGCCAAAAAAATGCCACAGCTCTACCCTATGTGACAAATTCCCTGCCCTTCAAAGTAACCTCTGTGCCTGCCAGGTCATCAAAGGATGGACAGACAACACCAGGAATTGTTTTTTCTCTTTGCCTGACATTGTCTGAACTCCAGTAGATAAGAATATCGCCTTGTGCTGTGTGCAGGGAGCAGGGTGGGGAAAGGGAATGGGGCGCTCCTTTCCCATAACTGTAGGGAGCACGGGAAGGAAACCAATAGCTCTTGATGCCTTTGGGGACCACATGTTTGTGAGTTAAAAATAATGAAATGCTGGCTTGACGTGTGGCCATGCTAGGAAAGAAGCTGAGGTAAAGAAACCCTCAACATTTAAGGAGAATTAGCTCAGTCACCATAATATTTAATATTCCCAGTGTAAGGATTGCATTCTCTTTCCAAGATTCATTTAGTAGGTCCCTCCCTGTAACACAATGGAGTGAATCACACACACACACACAAACACCCCCCCTCCCCACTCCTGTTCTAGATGCAGGCTTAGTTACCAGGACCCAAGCCTCACACTTTACCAAGCATACTAAAAAGGTAGACCTATCTAATATTTTCTAGTAGTATCTAGAGCTGGAGGAATAATGGAACCACAAATTTAGAGCTAAAAGAGGCTTCTGAGGCCATATAGTACAACCCCCTTATTTTACAGACCAGGAAACAGGCTCAGAGAGTTTAACTGACTCAGCCAGGGTCCCACAAATATTAAGGGGGCAGAGCTAGATTTCAAGCCCAGGTTCTCCTGTTTCAGACCCACTGCTGTCTGCTGTTTCCTCACATTGCCCCCCCCACTTTTTATATAGCAACATTTGTTACTATGAGGTTTTTTTTTCCCCCTACAAATGATTAGTAATAGAAATCTAATCTAATCAATGCTAGATATCTCTGTGTACTTTGCTGGATCAGAAGTAGTCAGTTAAGAGAGATATTTTCTATAAGCATGGCTTTCATTCAGTCAGGCAATGAACATTTATAAATCACCTACTATGTATCAGGCACTGTGCTAAGCTTTGGGGATACAGAGAAAGGAAAAAGACAAATCCTACTATCAAGAAATGGGGCAACTAAGTGGCACAGTGGATGGAGTGCTTGGCTTGGAGTCAGGAAGACCTATCTTCCTGAGTTCAAATCTGGCTCCAGACATTTACAAGCTGTGTGACCCTAAGCAAGTCACTTAACCCTGTTTGCCTCAGTTTCCTCATCTGTGAAATGGTCTAGAGAAGGAAATGGAAAACCACTCCAGCATTCTTGCCAAGAAAATCCCAAATGGGGTCACAAAGAGTTGGATACAACTGAAACACAACACAAACTATCAAGGAAATCACAATCTAATGGAGGAAACAACATAAAAATGTAAATATGATGTGTACAAACAAGCTATGTGCAACACAACTTGGAAAGAATCAACAGAGAGAAGACACTAGAATTAAGAGGGAAATCAGGGAAAACTTCCTATAGAAGGTAGGACTCTAACTAGGACTTACAGGAAGCCAGGAGATGAAGAGGGAAAGCATTCATGCATGGGTGACAGCCAGTGAAAATTTTGGGGCTCAGAGATGGAGTGTCATGTTCAAGCAATAGAAAGGAGGTCAGTGTGACTTGATCTCAGATACATAGGGTGTAAGGTTTAAGTAGATTGGTAAGAATCAGGACTGCTAAGAGTGGGTGAGGGGAGCAAGTTATAAAGGGCTACTTCTAAAGAGCTAAATAGCTAAATGCTAACTGACTGAATGACTCAACTTGCCTAGATGGGTAGGGAGAGGTCCAAGAGTCTGACCAAGAAGGAGTCTAGGAGATATAGGAAACCTAAATAATGCAAATGTTAGGAGGCAAAGTCAGGTAAATCAGCTAAAACAAGCAAAAGCAAGTAAATCCATGCAGGCAGGCAGAGTCCAGAGTTTAGACAGGAAGAGTGATTGGGAACAGCACTTTAGAAAACAGCTGAACTCTGGTCTTAGGACAAAGCTGTTTTCTCTCTGCTCTTGTTTTAATACAAACTGGTACATGTGGGAAACCTAGGACCCACAGATGGTGAATACATTCAGAGTAAGTTTGGAGATCTGAAAAGGAACCCTGTTTTTGATTGAGACAAGAGCAAGTATGAGGTGCGTAGCATTATCCGCAGAGTAAGTAATGTAGACACTTCAGGATGATGTACATTGTTTTGAGTATGAGTTAAACTATCAATTAATCAACTGATTACTGTCCGGTAAAGTATAATATTTTGTCTAAATGACCAAGATAATTGTGTTCCAGCTCCCCCACTGCCTATATTCTATACCTACCAGTGATGCACACTTTCAAAGTATCTGTACAGAATACAAAGACCTTGATGGCATTTAGTGTATCTGCTGCCTTTTTGACATATACATATGTGACCACATCAATGTCTTAAAATGAGAAGTACCTAAAGGCAAGGACCAGATCTGGAGTTTCTTTTGTATAACCCCAGTACCAAATAAAATTAGGCATGTGAACATAGCACAGTGACTTGTACATAGGAAGTTCTCAATAAAGATTCATTAAAACAAAGAAACAAACTTAGTAAGTGTACCTTGCTGATGATGTTGGCCATGACTATGACCCTCTGAATATGTCTACATAGGCAAAATTTTAAAACAGATTGTTTTTGTAATTATCTGGGTAATTGACTCAAAAAGCTTCCTAAACAGGGAAAAAGAACTTAAGGTCTAACCTAGACAGACTTGGTGTCTACTGTGAACATGAACAATGTTCAACTTTCTAATTAAGTCTGACAGTGTAGACATTTTCTGCTTTAATTTATGATATACCTTGAGCACTGCCATGCTTACTATCTAATTAACTAGTGAATTAGAATTGAATGACAGGTTGGTTACCAAGACATTTCTTTGTACAGTGAATTAGTTACTATGTGTATATGTGTGTATGTATGTATGTGTATATATATATGTGTGTGTGTGTGTGTGTGTGTGTATCTGTAATTATGATGAAGCAAAAAGTACTTACATTTAAGGATACCCTATCCCACCTCCTATTTGGCTGAACACATTATTCATAACCCAAGGTGTTATAAGTATGTGATTTTCTTGCTCTTGAAAAAGATCTTGCTGCTACTATTTACTTCAAAAGTTTTTTTTTTCAATTGAAATGTGTCACTCTTTCGGTCACAATAAGTCTTTGAACAAATTTTAGAAAAACTCAAGCTTGTGATACAAATTTTTTCCCTTTTTGAAAATATGTCTATATTCATGCTTTTGCAGATCTTCTACAATAAAGATCACCTACAGTCTATGTAATCCACTGAGCTCTTCATGGAACTTGGATTCAAAGAGTTCATGAATAATTATAGATAGATGCTTGTTTGAGTAACACCTGGCAACAGGGGCCAGGGGCCAGTTTCAGCCAGAAAGTCCTATTTAAGAGATAAGCCAGTTTAGGCAAACATGTCTTTATCCAGCCCTGGAATGCATCAAAAGGAATCCTGAAAGACTTCCGACATCAGAAAATAACTGTTGATTTTGGAGCATCTCTATCAATAATGCCAAAACACATTGCAGGGGTGCTACCTGCTTGCTCCCTTTACTGAAGAAAAAAGGAATGTCAAGTATGAATAAAACCAAGAGGAAAGAAAAATAGAAACTTTCAAATTCCTCTGCATTTTTGTCTACTTGCCATTAATTGGGGAAAAATAAGTTAATTTTATGACGACAATTCTAGGATGTTATTCTGTTTTCGCCCTGTTTTAAAAATCTGTTCTTACATCTTTAAAAGGTAACTAACTTTGCTATCCTTACCTTCTAATAGTTAGGCTGAAATATGTGTCATAGCCATCTCTAAAATGGAATTATTGAAAGGAAAAGTAAAGAGAATTTTCATCATTTTTTGCAAAGTTCTATTTTAAAATTAAACTAAATGCAAACCATTTGAAAGTAGTTATGAAGCACTTTTGAATTTCAATTTTAAACTTGCGAGGGCAGGGGGAATTACATAGGTACATGAAAACTGGATACCATGGAGAAAAGATTCATGTAGGATGAAGAATAGCTATGGAAACACTCAGAAGTTCACAAGAAACAAAATCCTAAAAAGAAACCAATAGCAAACCCTTAGGCCCCAAATGTCTACACACAGATGCATGAAATTTAGACAAAACTAGAGGTTTCAATACAAGGAGGCAAATTTAGGCTCATAGGGGAAACAACTCATGACTGGACTGTGTCTTTATGTGTCTATACCTTTTTCCTTTTTTGCATTTATTAAATTATTAACATTTGCAATTTTTAAAAATTTAGTAACTTTTAAAGTTGAACTATTGTATCCCTGTAATAAGTCCAACTTGATCACAGTAAAAAAAAAATTTGGTGGGCATATTGTGTTATTTTTTTTTGGCATGGTTTTATTTACAAATTTGGGAATCAATATTTATTGTTAAAATTCATCTCTACTTCTCTTTCTCTACATTGTCCTTCCCATATTTGCTTCATTAAAAGAATTTGGTAACTTAGTTTCTGAGTCTTGATAATAAGATGTGCAGTATTGGAAGAGGGATTTTTATGCAACAAAAAGTGAGGGTATATACATATGTACACAGTGCTGCATGTATAGGTATAAATATGTACAAAAATATGCATATATATGTCTATACTTTTTTCAAAAGAAATGGGATAGGTAAATAGGATGTGGGTACAGAGTGGCATTATATATACTACATCTATATGGGCTTTCTTCTTTCCATTACTGAATGAAGTTCTGCTGTTATTGTCACAAATACCTGAAAGTCTTTCATTTCATTAAGTGTTGGGGGTTTTTTTTTCCCATTCAGGATTGTACTTTACTTTGCTGGATAAGTTACCCTAGTTTATGATCAAATAGTTCTCTAAGACCTTAGGTCCTTCAATGTACATCTGACTGTAACTCCAAGATATTTAGTTTTTTGTTGTTGTTGCTTGCAATATTTTCTCCTTAACCTGGGGACTCTAAAACTTGGCTATGATATTCCTGTAAGTTTTCCTCCTGGACTCTCTTTCAGGTGGTAAGTGGAGGATTTTTTTGGTTTTGTTTTGTTTTTGCTATTTCTATTTTGCCTTCTTGTTCTAGAACTTCAGGGCAATTTTACTTGATAATTTCTTGTGATATTGTATCAAAATTCCTTTTTTTTTATCAGATCCTTCACAAGTAGTCTGACTATTCTTATATTGTCTCTCCTTGATCATTCTCCAGATAAGTTGTTTTTCTGATGAGATGCTTCACATTCTCTTCTATTTTTTCATTCTTTTGATTTTGTTTTATTATTTCTTGGTGTCTTATAATGTCATTAGCTTCATCTTGCCCAATTCTAGTTTTCAAGGAATTGTTTTCTTCCTTAAGTTTTTGATTCTCTATTTCCAGTTGGCTGACTTTCTTTTCAAAATTTTCTTGGATTGCTCTTTTTTGCTCTCTAATTTTTCCTCAATCTCTCTTATTTGATTTTGAAAATTCTTTTTAAGTTCTTCCAAGAACTCTTTCTGGTCTTCAGATCATTTGACATTTCTCATTGGAAAAGGAGTGGCTTTTTTTTAGCTCTATTATCTTCTTCTGAATATGAATACAGATCTTCTCTATCTCCATAGTATGTATGTATGTTTGGGTTCTTTCTCCTTTACTTATTCATTTTTATTTTTATTTTGTTTTTAGTGGCTATTATTATAATCAAGTTCTAGTCTCAAGGAGTGGGGAATGATGCCCTAAGTCTCAGCTCTGTCCCAGGGTCCAACCTTAGGCACTCCTCTCCACCTTTAAGCCACAGCTAGGGCCCCCAGCCACACTGTCCCTCAAATACTTTTGCTGCCTGTGGTCCCCTGAATGGCTTACGAACTACAGTTGTCTTCTCTGCCCTAGAACTGAAAGCAGGGGCTCTGTTCTCCCTCAAATACCCACGGTCAGTGGAGTCTCTGCTCCTCTACTACCTCCTCACCAGGTGTGTGCTAACTCCTCCCCCACAGTTGCAGCCTGGGACCACATCAGGTTAGCACAGCTGTCCTTAGTCTCCTTGGATAGCAGACGGTCCTTCAATTTTTTCCTACCTAGTGATGAGATCTCCAAGCTCTTAGTGAGGTGAAAGCTCCTGAGGCTGAGACTGCCTCCCAACCCAGCTGCCCCCAGGGTTCATTGTTTGCTGATTCCAGAGTGGACCTGGAGGTGTTTGTACTTCACTCAAGCTGAAACTCCACTGGAGGTTGAGTCTTTACTGCGGTCTCCTCAAGTTGTCTCCAGAAGAAAACTGCATTACCCTGATTCCTGTTTATTTCTGATGTTGTATGTTCACTCTGAGTCCATGTTCTTTCTTTTTTCTGTGTGTGGTGTGGTGGAAATTTGGAGAGCCAAAAGTTTTCTCACCTAACCCACCATCTTCCCAGAATCCTCTTTGAAACGGCTTTTTTTTTTTTCCTTTTGGAGGGCAATTGGGGCTATGTAACTTGCCCAAGGTTACAGGGCTAGTTTTTTTTATGTGCGTATTAAGTGTCTGAGGCCTGAACCAAACTCGGGTCCTCTTGACTCCAGGCCGGCACTTTACTTACTGCGACCCCCTAGCCACCGGAAATGGCTATTTTTAATTAGTTCAATATCTATGAAAGCAATTATTTCCAAAGTACCTATTTAATTCATTCATCCTTTCTTCCCTTCTTTTTTTCTAACTATGTTTCTAACATCTTTCATCTAGGATCTTATTCTCTTGATAGCTTTCCTTAGAATCGTCAGTCTTTCCATTTATCTGACTAGAGCCATACTCATATGTCCCTATCTCCAAAATATAATTTTGGTGGATTTGAATCAGAAAAATCTCATTTTGATTTTTGATCTCAAAAATTATTTTCTAAGAAACTCTAGTCTATAGTAGCTAGATAGAAATTAAGAAATAATCAGTGAAGTTGAACAACTTGAATATCATTTTTAAGTTCATTTGCATCTTTTTAAAGATTTCTGCCATCAGTTGGTTACATTATTTTCTGGCATCTGTATTTTTCTGACAAAGAAATCACCACATTTGGATTCTAAATAATTGAGGAAATAGTACTTAAGAAAATTAGGTTGAGGAGATCATTCCGACCAGAAGTAGATACAGAAGAAATTTATGCTGAAGGTGACATGATTTTGAAAGTGTCAAGGGTTTGATGGAAAAGATGTCTAAAAGGAAGAATATGTCAAATGATTATGGGGGAGGGGCAGAGTTCCTGGCTGGTATAACTATGAGTAAAAGACAAGCGAGAAGACACTGATAACTACTGCTTCACATGTTTACTTTGCAAACCTTTATGTAAATGATCTCAACATGTACTAAAAGAATTCACGTTGAAAATATGAAAAGAGAACAGTTGAGAATTACTTTTTTTCTACAGTAGATCATATCTTCTTCATCACATACTGAATACAAAACCCAATATGTTTGTTGTTTGTTGATTTAAAAAACAAAAACAAAATACATTGACTAGTTAGTCCTAGTTCTAGTCACCCAGCTTCCAGTTGAGGTGGTGGAAAGGCTGGTGGTGGGCGAGGTTGTGTTTCCTCAATTTGGGAATGAGCAAGCAAGGAGCGTGTAAGCCACGGCGAGTGTGCAGTGACACCTTGGGCACCTGTAATGGCGCGGGCCCATGAGGCCTGGGTGCTGTGGGGCATTACTAGAGATGGCAGAGGCTGCAGAGGTGGGGAGCCCTGGGGACTACCGGGGCAGCACATCCCCCAAGAGGGTCAAGTTCTTGTCCAGGGGCCTGGCTGGGATGACGGTCATTCTTTTTGTGCAGCCTCTAGACTTGGTGAAGAATCCAATGCAGCTGAGAGGGAAAGGGGCCAAGACTGCTCTATAGAAGCCCAAGCTTTCATCAGTATCCGGAGAGCAAAAGAAGTTCGAGGCGTCTACACCAGGCTCTCTGCTGGGCTCCTGCACCAGGCCACCTACACAACAATTCGTTTTGGGCATTTATACTGTACTTTGAACACCTAAGGCAGATGGGACACCTCCTAACTTCTTGCTGAAGGTCCTGATTACCATGACAGTAGGTGCCATGGGAGCCTTCTTTGGAACACCTGCTGACTTTGCCCTGATTCATATGACAGCTGGTGGTCGGTTGCCCTTGAAGGAGTGAAGCTGCTACAAGAATATTTTTGAAGCATTCCAGGATTTCCAGGGAAGAGGGGGTCCTCACTCTGTGGAGGTGGTTGGTGTATCCCTTACCGGCTAGAGCTATTGCTGTCATTGCTACCCAAATTGCTACCTATTAACAGACTAAACTGTTTCTCATGGCTTCAAATTACTTCTCTGACAACATCCGTCATTTCTGTGGCAGTATGGTTAGGGGGCTGGTCTCCACAACAGCTTCTATTTCTGTGCACATTGTTAAAACTAGGATCCCGACTATTCGTATGATCGAGGGCAATCCAGAGTATAAGAATGGATAGAATGTGCTAGTGAATGTTTGTTGAGTTGAATTGATAAAGTACCCACAGGAGTTTGTATTGTTGAAGTTACAAATCGGTTCAATGGGAAGGATTCTTCAGCCTCTGGAAGGGACTCACCCCTAGTATATTATGCTGGGCTTGGCCCCAGCACTGTTCTCACCTTTATCTTCCTGCTGCAACTGAACAACCCTTACAAGAATCTCTTTCTTAGTAGAGGGGACCCCCAAGGGTGCCTTGAGGATCAGGAGGATGTGGCTCCCAAGATTGGAGATGTGAAGGGTCCCTGCTAGCCCACACACTCACAAGCTGTGCCTCAATCCTCCTGGCCCCTAGCCATAAGTTCACTTTCAAAAGGGGATGTCTGGATTCTGCCTTCCTTGGCAGAATAGATAGATAGATAGATAGATAGATAGATAGATAGATAGATAGATAGATAGATAGATAGATAGATAGATAGATAGATAGATAGATAGATATAGATGAATGAAAGAATGAATGAATAAATAAATCTATTTATTTCCCACAACTCCTTCACTCTTCTTCCCACCCCTACTATGTGGTTCCTCCTGATATAAAAGATTTTGGTCTTAAAAAAAAGACCACTAATCTCATGAAAATATTTTAAATGTTTTAGCTTACCAAATAAAAATTTTATGGTAAAATGACAAAAATTGAAGAAGTCCTTAAGTCCATATTTTCCATTTACAAATTCCAGGAAGATTTGTACTTTCAACAGTACAAACTCCTGTGGGTAGTCTATCAACTCAACTCAACAAACATTAAATATGGACTCTCTGTAGAAATACATATTGGAATACAAAGATAAATAAAACTCTGTCCCTGTCTTCAAGGAGTTTACACTCTAGTAGAGAAAAAAAGATACACAAATAACTATAATACAAAATAGAATATGATAAGCTCATAAGGGAGGTAAATGCAAAATGTTATGAAAGTTTTACATAAAGAAAGATCATTTCTTACTGTGAGATCATGAAAGGCATTATAGACAAGGTGACATTTAAACTGGATCAGGAGGGATTCCAACAGTTGGATATGATAGAATTAGTATAGACAGGGTATTCCAAAAGTCTTAATGGAGCTTTAAGCTATTAAAACTTAACTTATATTATTATTAAGCTACTAAAGCTTAAAACTGCAGTAAGACTTTTAGAAACAGTCTATATTCTATTGTATGTTTGCATAACAAGTTTTCAGAGAAAAATTGATAAAGCATATAGTAATATTTCTGTTGTTGAAGTATGTTCCAGGGAAAGATAGGAATATATTATCTATATGTACTGATTGCTCAGTGCCACCCCATAATAAAACAGGTGAGTTTTTGTAATAGTGTCTGTTCTAGAATCTAAAGGTAAAGTATGTATTCATTTGACTATTTTGATTTTACGACAGTCGCATTCTCATAGCTTAAATAGAAAATCTATGTTTTTCTTCAAATTTCAGCACCTTTCCTATATAATAAAGGGTTTGTTTTTAAGATGCTAAGTTGGTTTTTGAAACAATTTCACATTCCACACATTGTTCTTGTAGACTTGAAAATTATTTTAAAGGACATGTAGGGTATCATCCTAAAGAAGTTAGAAGATCAAAAAAGAAATTACCTTTGATAGCTATGCAGAGAGGAAGATCAAATAAAAGAGAGTAGATCAAAGAAGACAAAATGAATAATTATATATATATATATAATTTGTAAATGTATAAAATGCTATATAAAGAAATATGAGTGAGAGCTTTTAAGGAAGGAAGTTTCTCCAGTTGACTTGAATAATATTTAGTAAACTGAGATGAGGTCTCAGAGCTAATTAATGTATGAGAAAATGTTTCAATTTTAGAAATATATAAGGAAATATCAAAACATGCCCCCTTTATTGCCTTAGATCCTGAGATGAGAACAAGGAAAAAGAGACCATATGAGTAATCACTCTTCACTAAATACTAATAAATGTAAAAGAAGCTATTAAAGATGATTTTGCAGTAATAATGGAAAACTTTTGTTATCCAAATATCTACTGGAGCTTTCTGTCAAAAACAGAGCATCTAATACTTTTTTATTTCCCTTAATAAAAAAAATTCACCTTTCAAAAGATAGAGGAACCAAAAGGGGAATTCTACTATGGATCTGACCCTCACCAAAAGGTAGGAACTGGTTTCAGAGGCAGAAATGATGAATTGGAAGGAAGAGACCACTACTTCATTGAGTATACAATAGAGAAAGAGGAGAAACCTGGGCACAGTCTGATACTTACCAGAGATTTGGGGAGAATAGATTTGAAAGGGGTGAGAGGAAGGATAGGTACAATTAAATTTTGCAGGATGAATCAATTGAGGAAGGATAGGAAACTTTTAAGAATGAAATTCTTATGACACAAAGAGAATTCTGAAGAAGAGAAAAAACAAATTGCCTAGAGAGATTAACTTGGACACAGAGTTCAGGTCTTTTAATGATCTATAAAGGTGAATATAGAATCATGGCACAGTAACATAAGTGCCAGAAACATTAAGGTTCAGAATGAGCAGAAGCCAGTAAAAGAAGGTAGGCACAATAAAAAAGGATTTTTAAAAATACTGTAAAAAAATACTAGTATCAAAGAAGGGCAAGGACCCTTTCTCAGATGGATGTGATGATAACTGACAAGGGAGAGAATATAGAACATCTCAGTTCTTAATTTTGTTTCTCTACTAAGGAAAATAACATCTGAACTGCAAAGGATAAAGCCAAAATAAGTAATAAAGAATAGATGCCCAAAATAAGTAAGAAAATAGTAACTGACCACTTAAGTGCCCTTGATGAAATCAAGTCACATGACCTGGATGCATTATATCATTGGGTAAGGAAAGAATTGGCAGGCATGATTCCTGAGTCACCATCAAAGATTTCTAAAAGCTCATGAAGAACAAGGGAAGTACTATAGGATTGAGGAAGGGCAAATATTATCACAATTTTCAGAAAACAGGAAAAAGAATGGATTCAGAAAACTATATGACAGTAAGCTTCACTTTGATTCCAAGGGAAATTCAACGATGCATTATTAAAGAAATAGTGAATATCTAGAAAAGGAAGGAATGTTCTCACAGAGCCATCATGACTTCACCAAGAATGTCTTGCCAGAATAATTTCCTTTTTTGACAATATTACTAAGCTGATTGCTCAGGCCCTCTGATTCTAAACACAGTGCTTTCCTCCATGACCCACATTTGTAACTACTCATTTCCTAAACTGCTTCAGACCTTGATCTCCATATGAAAAAAAAAAAAGAATAACTAGTAACTGACTCATTGAGATTCCCAAATCACTCATCACAATCACTGGGGGTTCTTGATGGGGAGAGAAATACTAAGTGTGTACAGGACAGGGTTAAGGAGTAAACCTGAGATTTCACTAGACTTGGGAACTCACAGATGAGAAAACTCCCCCTACCAAAGCAGTTTAGGATTTTCACTGATATTTAAGACCCTTAAAGAGTTGCTTAGAGCAGTGTTGTCAAACTCAAATAGAAATAGGGCACTAAACCACACATGAGGATCTCTGCTGATAGCATATAATCTTAGTTTTAAAATGTAATATAATGCATGTTTTATTGTACTTTCATTTATCTTGTTAAATATTTCCCAATTGTATTTTAATTTGGTTCAGGCATCTTGAGGGAGTGCTCTGGACTGCCTGTGACCCATGAGTTTGGCACATCTGGCCTAGAGCACTGGTCACACAGTCAATAAATATTAGTCTTCCAGGCCAGCTCTTTATCCACTATGACACATTGCTTAAGTAAGAATAAAATCAAGAAAATAAAAGCTTTCAAATTCTTTTACATTTGTTTCTACTTGACATTAATTGAGAAAATAATTAATTTTATGGGAATAATTCCAGTCTGTCATTTTCAGTTTTCCATTCCATTTAAAAAAATATGTTCTTACCTCTTAAAAAGATATGTAGCTTTCTGTGTTACTTTTACCCTGAAATATTCTTAGGCTAAAACCAATGTAGTAACTATCCCTTTTCCAAGTAGTTCATTTGACTGGAATTGAGTATATAGTTTGTAATAGAACAATGGTAATCCTCATTGTTGGTCCTTTGAACCTTCTATTCTAACTAAAGAAACATCAGAATCTATTCCCTTGGGGACATTCACATTAGCATCACTGACCATTCATGTGGGTGTTTGCAAGTCTCTCCCTCTGAAAAGTAGACTACTGCCTTAGAATAGTAAGCCAGCAGTGGATAGGGCACCAGGCCTGGAGTTAGGAAGACTTGAGTTCAAATATGACCTTAGACATACTTGCTAGTTGTGTGACTTAGACAAGTCATTGAACCTGAGTTTGCCTTGGTTTCCCCATCTGTAAAATTGGAATAATCATAGTACCTACTTCCCAAGGTTGTTGTGAGGATCAAATGAGATAATGATTGTAACCTGCTTAGCAGGTTTTGTAACCTGGCACATAATAAGCACTATCTAAATGTTACATAGTAGTAGTAGTAGTAGTAGCAGCAGCAGCAGCAGCAGCAGTAGTAGTAGTAATAGTAGCAGTAGTAGTAGTGGTGGTGGTGGTGGCGGTGGCGGTGGTGGTGGTAGTGGTGGCGGTGGTGGTGGTGGTGGTGGTGGTGGTGGTGGTGGTGGTGGTGGTGGTAGTAGTAGTCCTAGGACTATTACTAATAAAAGAGAAACATCCCTTTTTATCCTTTCTGATTTTCTTTCAAAGAGAGGTTGAATCCAAATCCTTGACATTTGAGGGATAGAAAAGATTAGGAAAAGCAGCTACTGGGTTTTTTTAAAAACATTAGTTGAAAATGATAAATCATGGGGGCCTCCAGGTGGCTCAGTAAAAGCATCAGCTCCAGTGTCGGGATGACCTGGGATTGAATCCAGGCTCAGATACTTAGCACCACACCCAGAAATAACTGGCCGTGTAACCTTAAGCAAGTTACTTAACCCCAATTGCTTTTAACATTAAAAGAAAAAAAAGAAAATGATAAATCATAAATAATATAAACATATTATAATTCTGACATCCTCTCCTGTTCCTCTTCTCAGCTTTCACAATCTCAGTTTCTAAGAGGATCAGACACTAACCCTCCAGCAATTATGAAGCATTTTAAACTCTACTTTAGTGGTTTTTATAATGTAAAACATGATTTTTCCAGTCCAGCAGAAAACTAGCCCAAAATATGGTGAACAACATTTGGAATATGTGACTTCTGAATGGAAGAATAAAACATGAAGCAAAGTGTTTTTGTTAGGTAGGTGGGAAATGATGACTGTATTTGCATTCCATATTCCAATATTAATAATGTTAAGGACATATGAGAATGAGTATAACACAAATGCCTTATTTGTCTAGCATGGCGAGCTACACGGGACCAGCTTTCTGAGATTCAAAGTGAGGTTCCTGCTTTTTTTTTTTTTATCCATTCCTTGCATTCCTTTTTAAAGATAAATGTTGTTGATGTCTCTTTGTTGCATCAACTCACTTCCAGATGTAGTTCCATTCATAGCACTGAATTTTCCATTGTAAAAAGGAAAAGAAAAAAGTTAAGAAAAAACTAAAATGATGACTATATCAGGCAATATAAGCAAAAATTCTATATGTGTATCACCCCTACACTCATCCTTGAAAATTATCTTTCATCATATGTTCTTTAATACCAACATTAGTCATAAAATTACTTAGTATTCCTTTCATTTACATTACTATAGACATTATATATCTTTTTCTCCTGGATGAGCTTATCTCATCCTGCATCAGTTTATACAAAGGTTCTCATGTTTCTCTGAATTCCTTATGTTCTTATTTTTTACTGCACAATAATATTCAAATACTGTCAAGTCATTTCTCTAACACAAGTGACACAATCACTTTGTTCTACCACAAAAAAGAGGAATTTATGCATATTTTAACATATATGAGCCCTTTCTTTCTTTTTGACCTCCTTGGGGTCAATTAGCATCATCACTGGGTTATAAGGTCTGAATAGTTTAGTGACTTTTAAAAATATAATCCCAAATTGTTTTCCAGAACAGCTGTGCCTGTTCACATATTCCAATTGTCCACAGTGTATGAGTATGTTGGGGTGTGATGATAAATGTTTTAACAATCCAAACACACACCTTCAAATTTAATCTGCATTATTAAAATTTTTGCCTTCATTTTCTCAAGTCTAGAAAATCAGCAAAACAATAAGTCAAACCGTCATTTGTAATATTTGCTGAGCTTTGAGGTATAAGTGCTCACACTAAAAATTTCTATAGCTGGCTCCAGTATACCTTCTGTATGCTTGTCTTTCCACAACCTTCCCAGGACTGACTACCATTTTTGCCCCCTTGCTAGGTGCGTGGTAAAACTCCAGATCTGTTTCAATTTGCTTTCTTCTTATACTCTTACTTGTATTATATATAACATCCTAATTATATTGTATATAATGAATATAATAATTTTAATATTTTCTTATTCTTATTGGTGATTCAGAGCATGTTTTCATATTGTCATTGGTAGTTTGAAATCCTTATTTAGAAAATGTTTTGTTCATCTCCTTAATCCAGTTATCCTCTGGCCCCTGGTCTTAAATTACTGTTAATCCCCTGTATATTTTGGATATCAGACTCTTACCAGTGACATTTGATGGAGATATTTCTTATGAGTTGACATTTTCACTCCTTATTCTAGCTATATTTTATGTAGCTGTATTGATATACTTTGGTTTTGTGCTTTTCTTGTATTCTTGAAACACAAGGCTTTTTAATACTCTGGACTATCAGAATACTTAGTCTCCCTATAAAAATGAAGATGGAATTGATAAGAAATTTAATATTGATGAATACATGTGCTAGATTAAATATTTCTGAAAATATTTAATGTTTTAAATTTGAGACCAATGCTAAACTATGGTCTCACTAATATCTCTGTAATATAAGCCAATTCACTGAAATCAGTTTGACTTCCTCAATATTTACTTCAGAAATCCATCAGTAGAGACAGTTTTTATTGACTAGTAAGCTCAGCATTTAAGAAAAAAAAATAAGGAAGCACAGAGCTTCCTCTCTTCATTTGGGAGATCTATATAACCTCTATCTTTGTGGAGTGCTCTCAGCTGGTAAGTAAATCAGACTGTTCTATGTATAGCCTTGTTGATTTACTTGAGGCCCTAAAAAGCACACACCCAGGGTTTTGTTTCAAGTGAATAATGTTAACAGACAAACTGTCTAATAAACCTGAAATATTGTCTTGGGTGATGGGGACAAAGGGGTGACCATCAGATGGTTTCATACTCTTTTTCTTTTTAAGCTCAAGGTCCTTCTGGGAGAAAAAAAAATTACTTTTCCAAGCTCAACCAGATTTAAAGGTCAGCTTCTCTTCACTAGTCTCAGCTAATGAATGAGGGGTGGGGAGGGGAGAAAGACTCCCCCAGAGGGCCCGTGGTATTCTCCAGAATGAGATTAGACCATACTCTGTATATGGCTCCTGTAGGTTTTTGTAAAAGTATATCTGCTCTCTCCTAAATTGGCACTGGACCCACTGGGCATGGTCCAGTGATTTCCTCCAGCTCAGCTCAGCGATAGATGGGTAAGAATGGAGGAGGTGGATTGTGGGAGTGATTGAGGGCTGAGTTTTTGCAAGATATGAGTGTCAATAGGCCAAGGGCACAAGGGTTTCAAGAATATAGTAGAATTCAAGTCTTTCTTTTTTATTCTTTTCTACAAAGACTGTTGACTGGTAAGTGGAGGACAGAGGGTCATATTAGAAATTAAGGTAATACAAAAATAAAAGATAGAAATAAAAAATTCCTAATAAAAAAGAACACGATTCCCATGCTTTGTATTATGTTTATAATTTAATTACTGACTAGTCATTCAGCAAAACTAATCAACTCCCTCACATTGCACTCTCCAACACACAAACTCTCTTTTACACATAAACCTGGAGAGTTTTTGTATTTGTATTTCTAACATGAACCTGATATATAAATAGATATTGAAATCCTTATCCTTCCTGAAGTGCTGTGAGGTCAGTCATTCAAAATAGCACAGACCCAAAAGTCTAGATTCTGAGAGCAAATAACTCTAGGCCTAAAAGAAAGCAGACAAAACCTAAGGGACTTGGACAAGAAAGAATTGTAGCTAAAGCTCAAAGCAGGGGAATGGTGCTCTCTTTAAAAAACAAAAGGTTTCTCATTTTTATATTCTCTTCATTTTTGAATTTATTTCTCCTACTTTCCCCTACCCAGAGAGTAACCAAGGGAAGAGGGGCAGGGGGAAGAAAGAAAAATAAAAGGAGTTGAGCAAAACTAACCCTATATGCAGTGCCCTACACCCATAATCTCCTGCCTCTAAAAGAAAAGAGAAGTGCATTTCTTTCTTCTTCAGAGCCAAACATAGTCAATGATAATGACAATGATGATAATAACATTTATATAGTGCTTACTAATGTTATAGAAGGAGCAGTTAGATGGTCCAGTGAATAGAGTGCTGGGCCTGGAGTCACAAAGACACGTCTTCATGAGTTCAAATCTGGCCTCAAACACTTACTGTGTGACCCTGGGCAAGTCACTTAGGCCCATTTGCCTCAGTTCCTAATCTGTAAAAATGAGCTGAGGACATGGCAAATCACTGTAACTTCTTTGCCAAGAAAATCTCAAATGAGGTCACAAAGAGCTGGGCATTACTGAAATCAATGAACAACAACAAAATGTTACAGTGGCAGCTAGGTGACTCTGGATAGAATGATGGGCCTGGAGTCAGGAGGACCTGAATTCAAATCCAGCCTCAGATACTAACTAGTTATATGACCCTGGACAAGTCACTTAACCTCTGTTTGCCTTAATTCGCTGGAAAAGAAAATGGCAAACCACCCATTATATTTGCCAATAAAATCCCATGGACAATATTGACGTGTTATGGCCAACAGGGTCACAAAGAACTAGATGTGACCAGACAACAAATGCTAATGTTATAGGTACTGTGGTAAATACTTTAAAATCATTATCTCATTTGGTCTTCATAATAACCCTTGAAGTTAGATGCTATTGTTATTATCCCCATTTTATTGGTGAGGAAACTGAAACAAACAGGTTAAGTGACTTACCGAGGGTCATACAGCCAGGAAGTGTTTGTGGCTGGATTTGAACTCAGGTCTTCTCTGACTCCAGTCATAGGGTACTATCTACTGCACTACCTAGCTGCATTATTAATTATAATGACTTGTAATTAAATAACACTGTTTTAGTTTATTTTTTATATTGTTGTATTCATTATTTATGTCCTTATCCTGGTTCTGTTTACTTCACTCTGCATCACTTCACAGTTTTCTTTAGTTTTCTGATGCTCACTGCCACATGTACCATCTCTAGGTTAGTGGTAATTGTGGGCAGAGCCTATGAATAATTTGTGAGAGATTTAGGAAGGTTGAGAATTATCCAAGTTCACAGAGTCAGCTCATATCCAGTTGGAACCAGAATCTGAATTTTGAGAGCGAACACCCAAGATCCCCTCTGGGGCTGTCTGGGCAATACTTCCATTAGAAAAAAAAAAAAAAAAGATTCCGCCTAAATCTAATAGGCAGCTGAGTGGCTCAGTAGAGATAGCACCAGACCTGGAATCAAGAACACCCGAGTTCAAATCCAGCCTCAGACACTTACTAGCTGTGTGACCCTGGGGAAATTATTTAACTATGTTTACCTCAGTTTCCTTATCTGTTAAATCAGCTGGAAAAGGAAATGGCAAAGCACTCCAGTATCTTTGCCAAGAAAACCCCAAAGGGGTTATGAAGAGTCATCCTCAATTGAAAAATGATTGAATGGGAAGCATACAAGCTTGTTGGCTAGATTAGTTCTGATTACAAAACCTACACCAGCTTCACAGCACTCCCCATCACTGTGGTTATTCCAGAAAAACATGTATCTAGCTCTGATTCAGTAAGCAGGGCTTCATTTACCAGCCTTGTTTCACTTAAGGCTACTATTTGGATGTGATACCTGCTGAACTCTCTCACAAGAGTTGTTTGTTTTACAGGTTTACTAGATTTCTTGTCCATGATCATGGACAAATTCCATGTACCAATGGTGAGTAGAATCATCTTCACAAAAATTTTTGTACATTTTTTTGGGTGTGTTTTGACTGCAGGGTAGGAGCCTGCCGTGGTGAATAAGTCAGGGTTGGTTGAAGCAGAGAATTTTTTATTATGAAGCAGAGAATTTTTAGGGCACATTTTCTATCCCCTTCCTTATGCCAGGAGGTGAGTAGTGTGGTCTTTAAATAAGGCTGCTCAGACACCTAGGGGACTTCCAAATCCCACTGCTGCTTCAGTCCAATGAGAAGATGACCTTGTGACCTGGGTCACTGGTGAACAGGATGGTAGCTACAACTACTAATGTATCTGCACTTGCTGCTTCATCACTTGTTGATTGCCACAGAACTTTGAGGTAGGTAAAAATGGTAAAATGGTATGGGTGTTGTCTTTTGTTTTATGCACAAATTGGATTTAAATGAGGCAGAGTTCCATGAAGTTGTTAGTCTCGCTCTTTCTTCCAGAGTCATGAAAGTCCAATGTCAAAGTCACGAGAGTGGTTTACCATTTCCTTCTCTAGTTCATTTTACAGATGGGGAAACTGAGGTACACAGGGTTAAGTAACTTTCCCAGGGTCACACAGCTAGTAAGTGCCTGAGGCTGGATTTGAACTTGGGTCTTCTGGACTTCAGGTCTGGCACTCTATCCACTATGCCACTTAATATGCTTTGTATGCTTTGACCATTTATCAGTTGGGGAACGGCTCTTATTTTTTTTTTTATAAATTTGGCCCAGTTCCCTATATATTTAAGAAATAAGACCTTATTATGTCCCAGAAATTTTTTCACCCAATTTCCTGCTTTCCTTCTAATTTTATCTGCATTCATTGGTTTTGTTCAAAAATATTTTAATTTCATGTAATGAAAATTATCCATTTTACTTCCTGTGACCCTCTTTATCTCTTGCTTAATCATAGTCTTCTCTTATTTTCCATGTTCCCCTAATTTTCTTATGATATTACCCTTTATGTATAAATTATGTATTCATTTTGACCTTATCTTGATGCATGGTTTGAGATGTTGGTCTATGCCTAATTTCTGCCAAATGCTTTCCAGTTTTCCCAGTAATTTTTGTCAAATAGTGAGTTCTTGTCCCAAATGTTTAGATTTTTGAGTTTAACAAGCACCAGACTATTATGATCATTTACTATTATATATTGTGTACCGAATCTATTCCACTAATCCACCATACTATTTCTTAGTCAGTACCAAATTGTTTTTTATTATAACTGATTTATAATATAATTTAAAATCTGGTACTGTTAGGTTGCTTTCCTTCACACTTTTTCTTATTGATTTCCTTAATATTCTTTTGGTTTTTTAAATATTTATTTTTTCAATTACATTTAAAAATAATTTTTAACCTTTGCTGTTTACAATTTTGAGTTCCAAATTCTCTCCTACCTTACTTTTCCTCTCCCCTCATTGAGAAGGCAAGCAAATTGATCAAGGTTATACATGTGCAGTCAAGCCAAACATATTTCCATATTGGTCATATTGTGAAAGAAAATATAGGCAAAAAACTCCAAAGAAAAATAAAATACAAAATAAAATTCTTTCTCTTTTCAATCTGGATTCAGATTCCATCAGTTCTTTCACTAGAAGTAGATAACATTTTTAATCATTCCCTTGATGTTTTTTACCTTTTTTTTCTGATGAATTTTGTTATTATCATTTCTAGCTCTATAAAATAATTTTGGTAGTTTTATTGGTATGGCACTGAATAAGTAAATTAATAGGTAGAATTGTCATTGCTATTGTATTGGCTAAGCCTACCATGAACAATTAATATTTCTCCAGTTATTTAGGTGTTTTTGTTTGTATGGAAAGTGTTTTGTAATTATGTTCATATAGTTACTGGGTTTTTCTTTTGCTTTTTGGAGGGCAATTGGGGTTAAGTGACTTGCCCAAGGTCACATGGCTAGTTTTTGTGTTAAGTGTCTGAGGCTGGATTTGAATTCAGGTCCTCCTGACTCCAGGGCCGGTGCTCTACTCATTGTGCCACCTAGCCACCCCTCCATAGTTACTGGTTTTGTCTTGGAAGGTAGATTCCCAAATATTTTATATTGTCTGCAGTTATTTTAAGTGGAATTTTTCTGTCTATTTCTTACTTCTGGGTTTTGTTGGTAGTATATAGAAATGCTTGTAGTTTATGTGGGTTTATTTTATATCCTCCAACTTTACTAGCAAAGTTGTTAATTGGTTCATTTGGTTTTTCAGTTGATTATGAAGGGTTCTCTAAGTTTACCATCATATCATCTACAAAGAGTAGTCATTTTTGTTTTCTTATTGCCTATTCTTATTCCTTCAATTTATTTTTCTTGTCTTATTGCTATAGCCAGCATTTCAAGCAATATTGAATAATAGTAGAAATAACAAAAATTCTTGCTTCATCCCTGATCTTATTGGAAATAGTTATATCTTAACCCTATCATAAATAAATCCTGCCCTTGGTTTTAAATGAATACTACTTTCATTTTACGAAAAGTTGTATTTTTTCTTATCCTTTCTATTGTTTTTAATAGGAGTGGGTTGTTATATTTTGTAAGGAGAAAAAAAAACCCTTTTTCTGCATCTATTGATATAATCAGGTTTTTCTTGTTATTTTTCTTATTGATGTGATAATTATAGTTTTCCTAACATTGAACTAGCCCTACATTCCTGGAATAAATCTCACCTAGTCATAGTGTATGATTTTGGTAATATATTGCAGTAATCCACTAACTAGTATTTTATTTAGGATTTTTGCATCCATATTCATTAATGAAATAGGTCTTTCTTTCTCTGTTTTTACTCTCCCTGGTTTAGGCATCATAACCATATTTGTGTCATAGAAGGAATGTGGTAGGACTCTTTCTTTGCCTATTTTAAAAAATAGTTTATATGGTATTGGAATTAATTGTTCTTTAAATGTTTGGTAGGATTCACCTATAAATCCATCTGGCCCCAGGGTTTTTTTCTTAGGGAGCTCATTTTTGACTTGCTCAATTTTTTTTCTAAGATTTCTAAGGATTATCTAAGTATTTCCATAATCTTGGCAGTTCATATTTTTTAAAATATTCATCCATTTCACTTAGATTGTCAGTTTTATTAGCATATAATTAGGCAAAAAAATTCCTAATAAATACTTTGATGTCATCATCATTGGCGGTACATTCACCCTTTTAATTTCTATACTGGTAATTTGGGTTTCTTCTTTCTTTTTTAAAGTAAAATTAAACAATGGTTTATCTGTTCCCCCCCATAAAACCAGTTTCTGTACTTTTACTTATTAATATGACAGGCTTTTTTTTAGCTTCCAATTTTATTAATTCTTCAGTTTTCAGGGTTTATATTTTAGTCTTTAATTGGGAGTTTTAAACTTGTTCTTTTTCTAGTTTTTTTTTAGTTGCACACCCGATTTATTGATCTATTCTTTCTTTTTTCATTGTTGTAAGTATTTGGAAATATAAAATTTCATCTAAGCACTGCTTTGGCTGACTTCTACCACTTCTGTCATACTGTCTTATTGTTAGCATTATATTTAATAAATCATTGTTTCTATGATTTGTTCTTTGACTTATTCTTTGGGATTAGGTTATTTCATATTTAATTAATTTTTTAATCTATGCTTCCAAGGCCCTTTATCAAGTGTATTTTTATTGCATTGTTGTCCAAAAAAGATATATTCAATATTTCTGCTTTTCTACATTTGTTTGTGAGATTTTAAATGCCCCGATACATGGTCAATTTTTGTGAAAGTTCCATGTGCAGCTGAGAAAATTTCTATTCCCATTCTCCAGGGGTTTATCATGTCTAACTTCTCTAAAATTCTATTATTCTCTTTGACTTATTTCTAATTTATTTTATGGTTAGATTTATCTAGTTCTGAGAGGGGAAAGTTGAGGTCTCTCACTAGTATAGTTTTACTAGCTATTTCTCCTGTAACACATTTAATTTTCAGATTTTGGAAGTTATGGTATTTCATGCATACATGTTTAGTAGTGATATTATTTCATTGCCTTTGGTATCTTTTAGCAAGATACAGTTTCCCTGCTTATCTCTTTTAAGTTTATTTTTGTTTTTACTTTTTCTGAGATCATGATTGCTATCCCTGCCTTTTTTATTTTAGTTGAAACATAATAGATTCTGCTCTAGTCTCTGATTTTAATTCTATGTGTTCCTTTGTATTTCAAGTGTGTTTCTTGTAAACAATGTATAGTTGCATTCTGGTTTTCTTTTTTTTTTCTTTTTTTTTTGCCTTTTGGAGGGCAATTGGGGTTAAGTAACTTGCCCAAGGTTACACAGCTACTGTGTGTGTGTGTGTGTGTGTGTGTGTGTGTGTGTGTGTGTGTTAAGTGTCTGAGGCCGGAACTGAACTTGGGTCCTCCTGACTCTGGGGACTGTGCTTTTACTCACTGCACCACCTAGCTGTCTAGAATTCTGGTTTTCAACTCATTCTGTGACCACCTTTTACTTTATGGATGAGTTGATCCCATTCACATTCATAGTTATGATTACTATGTATTTCCCTCCATCCTGTTTTCTTCTATTTACCTTTATTTCTCTCTTTTTTTTTAACCCTGTCCTTCCTTGGAAATGTTTTCTTCTGACCACTATCTTCCTTTATTCATCTTCCCTCTTATTAAACCCCCTTTTTTCTTATTCCCTTGGTCTCCTATTTTCCCTTTGCATAAAACAGTTTTCTATGTCCACACATATTTAGGTATGTATTCTTCCTTCTTTGAACTATTTCAAGTAACAGTAAATTTCAAGCATTGTCCACTTTTCCCCTCCAATGTAAAAATTCTTCCTTGTGTGCTTCTTTTATGTGAGATAGTTTTCCCTAATCTTTCTGCCTTCCTCCTTCTCCCAGTACATCCATCTTTCTCACCACTCCTTTTTTTTTAAAGAGCATTCTAGTATGGTTGACTTGCATCCATTATCTCTGTCTATATAGTTCTTTTACATGTTTCATTTGCCCATATAGGAATGTAAACAGTTTAACCTTATTAAGTCCTTGTGATTTTTTTTCATGTTTATGTTTTTATACTTTTCTGAGTCTTGTGTTTGAATGTAAAATTTTCTACTTAGCTCTGGTCTTTTCATTAGGAAAGTTGAAAGTTCTCTATTTCATTAAATATACATTTTTCCCTGATGGATTATATTCAGTTTTGCTGAAATCCTAGGTCCTTTGCCTTCTGGAATGCCATATTCCAAGCCTTTTTTAGATGGTAGCTATTAATTCTTGTGTGATCATGGCAATAGCTCCATGGTATTTAAATGGTCCCTTTCTCATTTCTTTCAGTATTTTCTCCTTGACCTGGGAGCTGTGGAAATTGGCTCTGCTACTCCCAGTAGCTTTCATATTGGGGTTCATTTAGATGATTGCTGTATTCTTTTGATTTCTATTTTGCCATCTGGTTCTAAAATATTTGGGGCAGTTCTGCTTTATAATTTCTTGAAATATAGTGTCTAGGCTCTTTTTTTATCATGACTTTCAGGTAATGCAATATTCTTAAATTGTCTGTTCTCAATCTATTTTCAGGTCAATTGTTTTTTGATGAGATATTTCACATTTTCTTTTTTAACTTTGTTTTATTGTTTATTAATGTCTCATGGAGTCATTAACTTCCTACTTGCCCAATTCCAATTTTTAAGAAATTATTTTCTTTGATGAGCTTTTGTATTTCTTTTTCTGTTTGGTCAATTATGCTTTTTAAGGAGGTATTTTCTTTCTTTCTTTGCTTTCTTGGAGGGAAATTGGGGTTAAGTGACTTGCCCAAGGTCACACGGTTATTTTTTGTGTTAAGTGTCTGAGGCAGGATCTGAACCCAGGTCCTCCTGACTCCAGGGCTGGTGCTCTATTCACTGTGCCACTTAATGACATCTCATACCTCTTTTAGTATTTGGCCATTTCTGCTTTTTAAGGAGTTCTTTTCATCAGTTGTATTTTGTCCATCTTTTACCATTTGGTTAATTCTGTTTTTAAGGTGTTACTTTTTTTCAGTATTTTTTGTTCCTCTTTGCCAAGCTCTTTTCATAATTTTCTTGTATTGCTCATATCTTCTTTCAATTTTTTTTTAATTTTTTGATCTACGACCCTTATTTGATTTTTTAACTCCTCTTTTTTCTTTCTTTAACTCTTCCAGGAATTGTTTTGGGGCTTGTGTTCAATCTGAATTTTTTCCTTGAGGCTTTGCTTATAGATGTTTCCAAGGCATTATCTTCTTCTGAGTTTGTATCCTGAGCTTTCCGGCTTTCCTGTCACCATAGTAGCTTTTAATGGTTAGGCTCTTTTTTTGTTGTTGTTTGCTCATACATTCTGTTAAAATTGGACTTTGTTCATCTGAGGTGGGGCACAGTTCTTCAAATCACTAATAATAAGAGAATGCACATCAAAACATCCCTGTGGTTTTGCTTTATACCCAAAAAACTGGCAAAAATGACAAAAGATGGAAACAGTTGATGTTGGAGCGAACTGTGGAAAGATAGGCACAATAATCTATTTTGATGGAAGTGTGAATTAGTACAATTGTTCTGGAAAGCAATTTAGAATTATGCAAATAAAGTGACTAAAATGCCCATATCCTTTGACCCAGAGGTCATTGTTTTCTTAGTTCTGTTTCCTTTACTCTGTATTACTTCATGCAGATCTTTCTACACTTCTCTGTATTCGTTGTATGCATCATTTCTTACAGCACATTAATATCCCATCACATTTATCTACTATATTTTGGGTAGCCATTTTCTGTGCGACTGCTTTGGGGATCTATTCCCTAACCCTCCCAGAAAACTATCTAATATAACAAAATACTTTAATAGAGAAAAGAAAAAGAAGATAAATAAATTCTACAATACTGAACAATACATGGCAAAAATATATTTGAACATATATTCAATGTCCCACATAAACATAACTACCCTTTAAAACCAGGGGTTCTTGACCTTTTTTTGTCATGGACCCCTTTTAAGACTACAAAAGAAACCATTGTACTATAAGAGTTATAAACATTTTAAAAAACAATAAATTCATGATCCCCAGGCTATGAAAACCTCTTTGAAACCCAAACTTTGCCAAAGATTATGAGAAATCCATATCCTCCATTTCTCTGAAGTTCACTGGGTCCTCCTCCAGTGGAAAGGCAGGGAGGAAGAAATTAGAATGATACCAAGGTCATAGCTGAGGAGTTTTCCTCTGCCTTCCACCAGGAATTCCTCTCCAGGAACAGAGGCTGGAAGACTTCCACCCTAAGCTACAGATACTTCTCTTGTAACCTAGCTTCCTCGTTTTATCCAAACCTCATAGGGCATGACTAAGTCCCTCAACCAAGTAGAAAAGATTTTCTGTTGCAGGTAGTTAAAATGTAGATGCTATTTCCACACATAGTTCACACCTTTAATTGATTTTTCTGTTCTCACCTGATAGAGATACAAGGTTAAGGGGTGATCATGGACCCTCACCCTCTCCTCAAAGGACATTGAAACTCCTTAGGACTAACCATAAGAAATATCCCCTACCTCATGGCAAAGAGATGATGGTTGTGATATACAGAATAAAATACACATTTTTTGATTTGGCCAATGTGTGAATTTGTTTTCATTGGTGAGGTTCATTTGACATAAAGTTATCATTTGTTTTTAAATTTAAGGAAAGCTTATTTTTGAGGGGATATATTGCCAATGTAACACCCATAGCCGCTGAATGAATATGCATTCCAGGGTAAATTCAAAAAATATAAATAACTCTCTTCCTCAAAGGAAGAACCAAAATATTTATTCAGATACCAGAAAGCCAATTCCACCATGGTAACAAAGAACTTTATACACATCACCAATCCAGGGAGCACTGACATCCCCAAGCCTTCCTTCCATTAGGCCTCCCCACAAATAAGCTCCCTTTTACAAAATTCATCCCTCTCATTCAAGGTAGATGCTCTACTTCAGCTCTGCCTCACTCTCTCACAGCTCCACCTCACTCTCTCTTCCTGCTCCACCCTTCCTGCTCCATCCATTTGGCAAGTTCCTCTCACCATGGGTTCCATGTGACTCAAGCTCTGTGTAACTCAGGCTCCATCACAGCTGTCACCTGGGCCTGGGCTCAAAGAAGGTCATAGAAGCCTATTAATGGGTATAATGGTAATGGCAATTTGAAGATCTTCCCTGTCCCTTAATAGGCCTAAGGGAATTTGAAGATCTTCCCTGCCCCCAATAGACCAAATGTAAAATTACATGGAGGCTGTGGTGGAAGGAGTTTGCTGAACAGGTGGAGCAGGAAGCTGGGTGTCAGCACAACTAGAAAGGAGGGAGAAGACAGAGGCAAGAAGACAGCTAGGTATGGTGTTGCTCTCTGAAGTGTTATTGTGTATAGATTTCTTTGTTGCTATGATGAATTCGGTTTTCTGGTGTAGGGATTAGGCTTTCTGGTATTTGAATAAATGTTTTGCTTCTGTCTTGTGTATGGAGAGTCTGTTACATTTTGCAATTCAGAACTATGCTGGTATATTCATAGTCTCCATCTGTGCTGTGTTGTTGGTGCTACATATTTTTTGCTTAATGGGAAGATCTTTCCCATTTATTGAGAGACACATGTGACCTCCTTAAGTCACATGAATTTGAGTTACACGAGTCTGGGTCATGAGGGTTGTGATGTTCTCTGACCCTGAAGAAGTGTATGTATACTCTGAGGTTAACATTTTGCTTTAGGCCTCACTCATGAGAAGAGTATTCATGTGATGCAGCTAGATGAGACTCTGTATTAAGGAGCTCCCTGGCTTTGAAAACCCAGATGTTGGTTCTTCTTTTTCCAGTAACTATGTATGTATGTTATGGTCAGACAGTTGGATCTGTCTGTTGATTTGTGATGTATGTATTATTTGGTTAGACAGTGAGAAGCCCTGTCTTTTGGTCTTTATGCTATGATTTCTGCTTTTAGTTTCTGTTTGTATTTTCTCTGAAGTTCAGGGTGCTGACTTTTTTCCCTGAACTAAGTAAATGATATATATGTTTGATTAAAGTAAGATTGTTGACTCCTTTTGAGTTGCTTTCCTTTAGAAAAGCAGATCAAAAAACCTGTGCCAGCAGCCCTCCCGTGTGCTGGTATTATTGGTCTTACACCTCCACAGCAGCTGCAAGTAGCATTGCTGTTACAATGGGTGGGGAAGATCTTCCCATTCCATTAACATTACAGGGAAGAGAGGGAATGAGTGATTATAATAAAGCATTTTTTCCAAAAACACAGAAAAGAATAGAGGAAGCTTCAGAAAGAGTCACAAATAAGCAGTATAGTATTGAAAACAACATGCTGAATTTATTACATGCTTCTAAAAAGAACCAAAGGGTTCTTAGAGATTGGAGGTTTTATCAAAAGTTTACTGACTCTGACTCCATTGTTCTGAGAACTGCTTGTGAATGTTGGAGCAGGAGTCACTCAGTCTGTATTACCTGCTATCCAGCATGTAGCAAGTCATCCACTTCTGTCAGCCAACAGGTACCAACAATTAGGAAGAAGCTGAGATGCAATGGCACATTTGCTACTGCTAATGTGGTCCTCTATTAATTGTCTTTATCTCATTATGAAAGTTGTCAATAAAAGCTGGCTCCATCTTGAATCCTTTGCTGATCTCTAGTGATCAGACCATCAGTGTTTTGCTACCTTGATGTGTTTTAAATAAATTCCTTTTCATTCTCTTTTTCTCTAGTTTTACCTCATTAATCAGGGTGAAAGCCACAATAAGGAATTTTCCTTTTTTTTGTAAAATTTTTATAAAAATTTCCCTTTTGAATAACAATAAAATTTTTAATATTATTATTATTTTTTACATGCAACTGGGGAATAAGATATACAGGCACTGGGGTATGGAGATCTATCTTACCCTATCAGAAAGTCGAAGGGGAGATGGGGGAGGATATAGGAGAGAGCAGATTGGGGGACAGTGTATACAGTAGGATTGCTCTTTTGGGGTGGTAGGTAGGGGGAAGACAAGGAGAAAATTTGTGGAAATTTTGTGGAAATGAATGATGTAAACTAAAAATAAACATAAAATTTAATTTAAATAAATAAAATTTTCCTTTTTTCTAATTACGTGTAAAGAGAGTTTTCAACATTTATTTTTTATAAGAATTCAAGTACCAAATTTTTCTCCCTCCCCCCTTCTTTCCCCTCCTATCTCCCCAAGACAGCAATCTGATATAGGTTAAATATATGCAATCATGTTAAACATATTTCCATATTAGTAATGTCATGAAAAAAGAATCCGAACAAAAGGGAAAAACCATGAGAAAGAAAAAAGCCAAAAAAAGTGAAAATATCATGTTTCAATCTGTATTCAGACTCCATAATTCTTTCTCTGGATGCGAATAGCATTTTCCATCATGAGTCTTTTGGAATTATCTTGGATCATTGTAGAATTTTCCTTTTAACAGTTTCATATACAATTCCTTTTCTGTGTTCTCATTTGTATATTGAAATAGTGTTAACCCTTGTTAGTTAAATACATTCTAACAAAACCAACTTTAAAAAAATATGTGACAAAAAGCAAAGGATTCAAGGGTAGAGAACACTGTAAAATTAAACTAGTCAAGATAGTGAACAAACATTGGGTTGCTAGAAAAGAAGGGAGGGGAGAAGTAGGGTGACTGGAATTCTCATTGAGGGTGACAGGTTCAGGAAGGGAAATGCAAAGGTTGAAGGAATATCAACAGGTATGCTGAAATCTCCAGATCTGAGGACAAGGATTGGAATAAAGAGGAAGACTGAAAACCGGGTGTCAAGTTCCTTAATAAAGGAAGGAACATAACCTGGATACTGGTGGGTGACAGGAACTATGACTTGGGCAAGTAGTATAGACTGATAGAGGATACTTCAAGGGAGGAACATTTGCTGAATAATAACAATAGAAAGAAGTTCTGAGTTTTGTGTATGCCAAAATTTTGTTAAGTGTGTTGTAATTGATCCTCATAAAAAAATTAAATAGGAAATGTCTTAGGACAGAGTCCTAGGACACAATCACTTAACTGAAAGTTTTCACAAGCTTATACTGATTCCTTGGTTAATAAAAAGACTGAATTGCTTTTTTTTTTTAAAGCAAGTCTTTTTGATAATAAAAGTTCTTTGTTTTTAATCAGAATAAAAAAGGAAGTTGCAGCTTAATAAAAGTGTTGTTTGCTTTTGGAGAGGCAAAGAAAGGTACTGGCAAAGTGGGTTTTAACAAATGCCCAGAGGAAACAAGGAACATTGTTTCATGGGCTATTTGGTCAACAAGTGTTACAGTACCAATAGGTGTTCAGGAGAGACTAGCACTGGTGCGAAGGCTGGCTGAGACCTTTTCAGGGATGCTCATCTACCTTTGGTGTCCACTTGGCACTCAACTCTTAACTTGTGGCTCAAAGAATCTGTAGTACCATACAGTGGCTACATCCCAGTAAACCATATTGGCAGATGGGCTAAACCAAGTTTGAGGTTAACCGGCAGGCCTCAAACCCATTAGTGAGTTAGGGAATACACCCCAAGCATGTGAAGGCTTTCCCTGGTGGAATGGGTAGATGAGAACAGTTTGTTCCAGTGACTAAGAAGGCGACTTATACAGCTCTGTGGAGCACTTAGAACTTAAGAGCTCAGACATTGAAGATGCCAAGATCATCTAAATGCATCCCTGGCCATCACCAGTCATCTTAATTTGTATTTTGTCACTGGACTTCCATGACTCTGGAAGAAAGAGTGAGGCTGATGACTATGTTCAACTCCGCCTCACTTAAATCCAATTCACCTGAGAGTCAAGATGTCACTCCAGGATATCATTAGTCCCCTTTGAAAACATGAATAACTAATCATGAGAGGGGGAAATCACCATGAAAATATTGCAGTTTCAAAGGATGAAATAGTAGAGAAATTCTCTGAAGAACTGAGTGAGACTCTCCGAATTAAATCACCATATACCTGATTCTTGGTCACTTCGATTCAAAGACTGGGAAAAGTAAAGATGGAAAGAAGTATGTGGGGAGCATGAGAGACCAAAGAGTTGTAGATTACACCAAAACCCCAGACTCCATATGATGAAAACTTTCTTGGAGAAAAGAATTGCTAAACACTAGGAATGACCAAATAACACCATTAAGAATATAACAAAATAAAAGACTGGGCAAATCTCGAGTATTTGTTGGCTGGGGGAACATCCATTCCTGTCAGTCACTCTTTATCATAGCTTTGATTCATAAAGGTCAGAACCCTCCAGCTCATAAGACTAACTGCTAACAGGTCAGATAAGTGAAGCTATTCCCCTCCCAGCACAGTGAGATAGTCACTAAGTCGTTTTTCCCCTTTCCTACAGGTTTTAATAAATGTTCACTGAATTGAATTGAATCCTATTGTGTGCATATCAGAGTCTGACTCTGCCCCAGGCTACCATTGACTAGCAATAGCCCCACCTCAACCACCTCCAGGAAGAATCCTCACCACCTAGGAGTGTGAGACTAGGTATTTCCTTTCATCTTTGCAAGCCTCTGGCCTTTACTCTAGAGTGAGCAGAGATTATGGAAACCTTTTAGGCATATCTGAACCCATACTAATTCAATTCAACAACCATTTACTAAAGCACCTTTGGTTACCCAGAGTTTTTGTAGAAAAGAAGAAAAACAAGTAGCAAGGATCTTTTTGGGTGATACTGGTCAGACTAGGGTGGTTTGCCACTTTCGGAACCTTAGAGCAAAACGAAGATTCTTAGGAAGATTTAGCCAGAGGTACTAGAAAGTGGAAGGGGTTAACGAAGACAAATTCTACCTATTTTGAATTTTTTCCTGAGCCCAGCCCTGCACCCCCAAGAGAAGAAACTCCTCTACCTCCATGCACCTTATGACACCCAGCTCCCAAGGCCTTGATTTAGGCTAGTTCTACAGCCATGTCATTGTTGTTCAGTCATTTCTATCTTGTCTGACTCTTTGTGACCCCATTTGGGGTCTTCTTGGCAAAGATGCTGGAGTGGTTTGCCATTTCCTTCTCCAGCTTATTTTACAGATGAGAAAAATAAGTCAAACAGGATCAAATGATTTTCCCAAGGTCATATACAGCTAGTAAGTGTCTAAGGCCAGATTGGAACTCATGAAGATGTTTTCCTGACTCCAGGTCCAGCACTTGTATCCACTGCATCAACCCATTATGGTGTGAATATCCCTCGGTGGTCTAGCCTGGGAACTTAGCTATCATTTATAATGTTGGCTACATGGCAAAATGTGTTCAAAATTACAATTCAGCATTTGGAAACAATCTGTTCCTAAGCTGGTAACTGCTTACCCTTGGTTTGAGAGTAGAAGTCTTTGTCTAATTTTCCTTTGGGACTAAAGTAGTGGATTCTTTCCTAGGTATGTGGGGATGAGGGAGAAGATAGGATGAGGGAAGACTACACAGTGCTTTGTATTTTTTCCAAGCACTTTCACATATATTACTTCACAAAAGAAGACACTCCAAAAAAAAAAAAAAGCCTACTGTTTGATCATTCTCCTCAGTTTACCCAAAGGGATGAAGTTACTTGCTAGGACTAAAATCTAGGTCTCCACAGTTCTAAGACCAGTGTTCTTTCTGCAATCAACCTCACAGGGTTGTCCTGAAGAAAGAACTTTGTAAAATTCAAAGCACTTGACTCTGCATATTGTTATAAGGGCTTTGTTTTGCAGAGGACTTGGAGTGAATTCAAAGACTGCCTTAGACACTTACTCTGGGAAAGTCACTTCACTGCTCTCAACCTGTTTCTTCCTCTGTAAAATGGGAATAATAAAAGAAGCTCTACCTCACAAAGTTGTTATGATTATTAAATGAGGTAATACACGTATAATGCTTTGCAAACCTCAGAGAATTATATGAATAATAGTTTTTTATAATTTATATGATTATAAACTAAATAGATATGGGAGAGAGAGGAGAGAGGAATGATGGGTAAGAATATATGGGTAAGAAAAAGAAAAGAGGAATCATTTTTCAATGCAGAGAAGAAAACAGAATGAAGGCCAGAAAGAAGCAGCTATGGCTTAGAAAGCTCCAAGTTGAATTGAGTATAAACATAAAAAGAAAAGCGAGTTACCTTTAATAGAAATTTGCTGCTTCATGTGCAATCTTCCTTTTTCTCTTCTACTATGTGTATGGGAATGCTAATTTTATTTGATATTTGTAAAGTGCAGTATGAAAATATGAAAAACCTTTAAGTGCTATATATTAGTAAATAATCATAATTAGTATTATACCATGTTGCTTTACCATTTTAGCATTTCTTTCCTCTTTGTTTTGGCTAGATTTGATGATCTCTAAAGTCTCTATTACCGAAAGACACTATTTTCCCATTATTCTTGCTTTTTAACATTATTCTAGCTTTACTCAGACAGGTTAGCTTGTCTAAAAATGCCTGCAAACATGTTTAGTGAAGTCTCTTGGATACAATGAATGTATTGAATGATCATTGGTTAAACTGATGAAAATCCTACAAAGATTCAAAGTATACTCTGTGAATGGTCAGTCATTTGTATTTTCATGAAAAAAAGCAATTTGTGGTAAGCTGCAAGGTATCTATGAGTGGAACACTCCAGCTCTTAGTGATAGGGAATCTATCCTCTTCATTTATGCTAATTACAGTAAATCTCAGAAATATAGGTATTAAGTATTTAATGCAGAGAATGCACAGTGAAAGAAAACAAGGTAAGCTTCAGGTGATCTCTAGAGAAAGCTTTAGGGGAATCAGTATTCTAAAACTCTATGTTTGAAAGCTCTACAGCCCTGTGTTAATAACCACTGGACCTGAAATCATTATAATATTGAATTGTTAATAGGGCCAGGACTAACAGTTTGACTCACTTTAAGAATATCCATTTAACAAAATGATACAGAATTAGAGCACTAACTCTAGGCCTGGAGTGGGGAGCCTGAGGCCTTGAGTTCCCCACCCCTGCTCTAGGGCATCAGTGGTTCTCTGTGATCTTAGTCCCCATTTCCTCCCCTGTAAAGTGGGTATAACACTTTCCACAAATATCTTAAAAGATGAGGGGTATCAAATGAAATAAGGTATGATTACTCATTTCTGTCATGGCGTGATATATGCCCACTGGTACTACCCTCAGAGTCTGGAAAACAAGAACATACAACAGGAAACAGACAAGTTTTTTTTCTGTAGATTCATGTTGTTTATATAATTTACATGTCCAATTTTTTTTTAGTGCAGAAGTTTAGGTAACTATAGACCAAGACTGCAAAGCAGAAAAAAATTAAGCAGCCATCATCCATTGAACTGGTCCATCTTCCCCAAGAGTTACACAGATATTAAAATAAATGATGTCAATATTTTTTTCTCTCTCTTGCCATTTCACTGAATACCTCCAAGTGAATAGGCAGTGGTTATACTATAATACCACAGTCTGGAGTTAGTGGAGAAACCATGCCTGTAAATGAATATCCCTCATCTCCGATCACTCTAGCACACCAAGACCACAGCTTGAGTCTTGTGACCACGTTTGCCATCAGGAAAGATTTAGAATCCTTTAGTGGTAGAAGTGGCCACTTTAGTAGCATATTGCAGTTTTCTCTTTTCCTTCTACCAATGTCAGTTCCATTCTGTCCTTTTTTAAAAGGGAATTTTCCAAAGTGGCATTTGTATGGTAAATTGATACCACTGAGCATTTTCAGTTGTGACTCCATTTAAGGTTTTCTTGGCAAAGATACTGGAGTGGTTTGCCATCTCCTTGTCTAGCTTACTTTACAGGTGAGGAACTGAGGAAAAGTGACTTGCCCAGGGTTGCACAGCTAGTAAGTGTCTGAGACCAAATTTGAACTCAGAAGATGAGTCTTCCTAATTCTAAACCCAGGGCTCTGTCCACTGCTCCACCTAGCGGTCCAAAATTGACATTAGTCTCGTTTTTTCTTCTGGGGACAAGAAGATTGCTCTTAAAGAACCCTTGGCTCAAGAGGAAGGGATCTTTAGGAAAGTAATGTGGTCTAGAAGGATGGGGGCCATCATGACCCTTTCCACTATCCACTTGGGACATTCTATTGGGACTTGGAAACACACACACACACACACACACACACACACACACACCCCTTATTTCTTTGAATACCTAGTAAGAAAACACCAAGTTGCCATCAGCGGACATAAGATTCTCCAGATGTAATCCTGTATGAATCTAATTACAATTAATTATGTAACCTAACCATCTTCATTGAAGATATACTCCAAAGTCTGGAAAATTTTTTAAAAATCCAGAACATTAAATCCCAATTTGTTATGCTCCTTCCCAATATCTTTCCAAGACAGAACTAGGGACTTAATTAAAAATTGTTTTAAAGATGCCTCCCAAATGATCCCATCAAGAAATTCCTGGATGTTCCCTTGAAATACATCCATCAGGAATCACAGTTGACTTTGGTCAGAGATAGATGAAATACTTCAAATAATTATGTAATATGCTGGGGTCGTGATAAATGGAGTAGTTGGTTTAGAATAGAGTCACAAGACCATCAAGAAGTCAGAGCAGATCACAGTGACAATGGCAGCATTTCTGCTGCTGTTTCAGTTTACATTCTTGAAACATCACTAATATGTCATACCTCTAAGCTAATAGTCAAAACTGTTCAATTAAATAGGAGCTTATTTTGTGGGGTCATAGGATTTTAGCACTGGAGACCATTGCATTGGGAGACCACTTAATCCAACTAACTCATTTTACACCTAATCCAGCTAACTCATTTTAAAAGTAAGTAAATTGAGGCCTAGAAAGGTGAAGCGATTTGCCCAGAATCAAATAGCAGAGCCAGAATTTGAACCCAGGTCTTGAGGCTTTGAATCTAGAGCTTACTCCTCTATACCATACAAGTGAATTTAATTACCAAAAAATAAACCTCTTGGGAAGGAAAGTGCTGCAAACTCCATTTTCCTTGTTAATGCATATGGAAGACACATAGAATTCATAAGAAAAAAGGAAAGTAGGCTTTCATATATATAATCTGGGTATTTAAACATGGTTCCCTCACTAGCACTTGTCATTAGGGTAGTATTAGGTGAATTATTACTAAGGTCAATTTGTGGTTGCATGTGTTCTAATCTATTCACTACTATAAGATCTGTAAACATGAAGTGCCCTGGGAGACAAACTCTAAGTTACCTTGAAGAGGCAAGGTCCAAACTTGATCTGGGAATGTCTTTTGCAGGGCACTGGACCAATTCCCTTGTCATTCTTTAGAAAGACTGTGTGTATGGCAGAGGACTTACTTTCCCAGAAGTGCTTCTGGGACCTAACTCTGCACAAAAGGGTTGTTAAATGTGTTTCCCTCACTTCTGGCTCACTCGGTTCCTGAGCCTCAGGTCACATACAGCTCATAGTTCCTATCAACTTTTTCCCAAAGGACCCCTGGGCTCCTGCAGTAGCCAGCACTTCCCTGAAACAGGAAACTCTATTTACACTGTCGTGGAGCCTGGTGCTCATCCATAAAAGGGAAAAGAGTACTTGAGGAAAAGGGCTGGCGATTGAGAAACTCTCTAAAAGTGAAAGCTTCTCATCTAGTTGATGGAGTTTTAGAGGGTTTTCATTTTTTTCCTCTCACATTTTAATTATATCAAGTTATTGGATTAGCTGGATAATGCTTCACACTTGAACAAAGAAAAATGATGGATCAGTGCATTTTTTGAGGCTCTCTTTTACTTTCCTATGTATATTTTCTTAGTTTTTAAATGTATATTTCCAGTATAGTGTCTATTTCAGTCTCCTAAAACATCCAATCCAATCTGATATGCATTTTATCAAGCCCCTACCATGTATAGACACAACCTATTACTCCCAGGAGCTGTGGGATAAAACATAAAAACTGGGGAGAAAAGTTCTTGCCCTCAAGGAACATAAATTCTGCTGGGTAAGGGGTGGGTAGGGGTGGATAGAATATAATTTACAGGGTGTCCCTAAAGTCAGGGGCAGCTAGGTGGCACAATGGATAGAGTCCCAGGTCTGGAGTCAGGGAGACCTGAGTTCAAATCTGGCCCCAGGTATTTAATAGCTGTGTGACACTGGGCAAGTCACTTGACCTTGTTTGCCTTAGTTTACTCATCTATAAAATGAGCTGGAGAAGGAAATGGCAAATCACTCCAATACCTTTGCCAAGAAAACACCAAATGTGGTCACTAAACAGTCAGATACAACTGAACAACTACAATCCCAAAGTCTAAGATTTAGACTGCATAAGACCAGAATAAATAAGTAAATAAAATAAAACAGGGCAGCTAGGTGGCATAGTGAATAGAGCACCGGCCCTGGAGTCAGGAGGACCTGAGTTCAAATCTGGACTAGGACACAACACAAAACTAGCCATGTGACCTTGGGCAAGTCACTTAACCCCAATTGTCCTGCCTTCCCCCCTCCAAAAAGCAATAAAAAAAACCAATAAATAAAAAACAAATAGGTAAGTAAATAAATAGACTGCATAAAACCTGTATAAGAAGTTAAATATATACATGATCATTTGAGGAAGAAGGAATGTGTATTAACAACTAAGGGGCTGAGGAAAGTCTTCTAGGAATGGGCATATATTCAGCCTGAAGCAAGTTAGGGATTCTAGGAGGTATTGATGAACCAAGGAATAAAATCCACACATGGAAGATAACCTGTGCCTACACATGGATAGATGTAAGGGATGGGGTGCCAAAAATGAGTGCTTAAACCAATGAAAAACTTCACCAGTTCAATGGTTTTCAGGCGGGATGGCCAGACCTCCATTTTACGTTTATGGGGAAGGAGAAATGCCAAGCTTTTGAAGTGTAGCATTTTCAAGTTTGTAACACAGCCTTTATGATACTTGGCTCCCAACCACACAAGCTCATAGGTAATACAGTAGCTGTCATGCAGATTGTAATTGATGAGCTGGCAGGCATCCCCTAGGACAAATGAGCCAGAGGAACTAAATGATACCATGCACTTAAAGAATTACAGATTGGGTGCATTTAAACCACACAAACTCATTGTATATTTCTGTGGAAGCCAAAAATATTTTCTTGACAGATAAATGCTAGAATTAAATTTGCCTGTGTAATTCCTGATAGAATATTTTAAATGACCATCTTTGAAATATAATTAGATTCTTTTTTTATTTTGAGGAACACAGAACTTTGAATGTCCACACATTCATGAAGCTAAAGTTTGCAAAGCACTTTATTTCCTCAACTAGTATGGAAAATAGAGGAAAAGGAGCAGTGACTTAAATTGAGGGTGTGGTGTTTGCATTTCTGCCACAGCAGAGTTATTGTTATATGTGTTCCAACTGTAGGTTGATCTTCCTTCTGAAGGAGAAGATAAAGGGATTCAGAAGAATTTCCTGATATTGTATGTTGTTAGGAATAATGAAGCATTCTTCAAGGAAATAGAAAAAGAAGTGAGGTTTCATGAGACTGGAGAGAAGAGTTGTGTAGGGAGGAGGAAGGGATCTGAGGTGAAAGAAGGGAGACATAACCCTTACCAGGATGATTGTTATACAAAGGAAAGTAGAGGACAGTTGTGCACTTGAAGCTTAGAAAGATAACTCTATTAAACATGAGTTAGAGAACTTTATGAAATGCAAAATGGTTAATTTTTTTATTATATTAAATTAAAAAGGGTTTGCGTGAACAAAAATAATGCAACCAAAGTTAGAAGGAAAGCCAAAAGATGGGAAATAATTTTTACAGTAAGTATTTCTGATAAAGGCCTCATTTCTCGAATATATAGAAAATTGAGTCAAATTTATAAGAACATAAATTATTCCCCAACTGATAAATGGTCAAAGGATATAAACAGGTAGTTTTCAAATGAAGAAATGCAAGCTATCTACAGTTATATGAAAAAAAATGCTCTAATTGATGAGAGAAATGCAAATCAAAACAACTCTGAAGTACTTATCAGATTGGCTAATATCACAGAAAAGGAAAATGATAAATGTTGGAGAAGATATGGGAAAATGGGGAAATTAAAACATTGTTGGTGGAGTTGAGAACTGATCTAACCATTCTGGAGAGTAATTTGAATCTATGCCCAAAGGGCTATAAAACTATATATGCCCTTTTGATCCAACAATACTATTACTAGGTCTGTATCCCAAAGAGATCACAAAAAAGGGAAAAGGACCTAGACATACAAAAATATGTATAACAGTTTTTCTGGGGTGGCCAAGAATTGGAAATTGGGGGTATGCCCATCAATTGGGAAATGGCTGAACAAGCTGTAGTATATGATTGGAATGGAATGTTATTGTGCTATAAGAAATGATGAGCAGGCAGATTTCAGAAAAACCTGGAAGACTTACATGAACTGATGGTAATGAAGTGAGCAGAACCAGAAGAACACTGTACACAATAACAGCAACTCTGTGTGATGATCAACTATGATGGATTTAGTTCTTTTCAGCAAGACAATGATTCAAGACAATTCCAAAAGACTCATAATGGAAAATGCTATCCATAACCACAGAAAGACCTATGGAATCTGAATTCAGATCAAAGCATACTATTTTTACTTTGGGGTTTTTTGGTGGCTTTTTCCTTTTGTTCTATTTCTTCTTCCATAATGTATATCAGCTTGCTTGCCACCTTGGGGAGGATTAGAAGGAGGGAAGGAGAAAATATTTGAAATTCAAAATCTTATAAAAATGAATGTTGAAAACTATCTTTACATGTAATTGGAAAAAATAAAATACTATTTGCTGAAAGATAGCTCTACTTGAAGAATAAGGAACTGGATACTTTGAGGAGGCAGCGACTTGACCTACCCTGAATTGTACAATACAGGATCTGAAGCTATCAAGTGAGAAATCATCCAGTAAGTATCATGAGAGTAATTGGTTGTAGTTGTATTTTGGTGTTGTTGTATTTGGTATTGCCTGCTCAGGTGTCCTGGGGCCACTCTTTGTCCACCTTCTAAAAATAATAAAAATGCCTCTTTTATTCCTGGGCCATATGTCCAAGACATGGCAGAGAACCTCCCAAGACAAATCAAAATGAATGACAGTTACCCATTTTTGGTGATTCGTGTTGGCACAAATGATACTGTCAGAATGAACCTAAACAGTATTGCCAACAATTTTGAAGTCTTTCTTGGGCAAGAAACTGAAGATCATAAGGACACAAGTTGTATTTTTCTCACTATTGACAATTGAAGTCAAGGGATGCAGAAGAGTAAATTATTTTTGGATGTGAACATCTGACTAAGAACATGGTGCCTGATAATGGGATTTAGACTTCTGCACCATAGCTTAAGATAGAAGAATGAAAGATTCCTGGACAGAAATTAGGTTTACCTCACAAAGACTAGTAAGAATATATTTTCTCAGTGTCTTGAAAATCTAATCAAAAGTGTTTTAAACTAAAAAAAACAAGGGAAGGAGAGGACTGCCTATGTATATTCCCCAATCTAGATACCATAAATAGCTACAATGAAAAAGATAAATTACTATTTAGACAAATTGAAAGAAACCAGTAATGCATTTAAATATCTATACACAAATGCCCAAAGTTTAAGAAACAAATAAAAGGAGCTAGAGAGCCTAATAAAGGAGGAAAATTTTATCTCATATAGATTACTGAGATTTGGTAGAATGGAACCCAGGACTAGAATATAGCTTTGTAGAGGCATCGCTTCTTCAAAAACAATAACAACAGAAACAAAACAAGGTAGGTTAAAGAGGATAGTGTAACATTAAATATAAGAAGGTATATAACATAAGAAAATCTAGAAACCAGAGAAGGGAAACATGGTGGTGAGCCTTTGGGTGAACAAGGACAATGGAGGAAGGAAGAGAAAAAGGCTTGATTATCTGAGAATACTACAAATCACTGGGCCAGCTAGGTGGCTCAGTGAATAGAGCACTGGCCCTGGAGTCAGGAGAACCTGAGTTCAAATCTGACCTCAGACACTTGACACACTAGCTGTCTGACCTTGGGCAAGTCACTTAATCCCAATTGCCCTCCAAAAAAGAAAAAAAAAACTACAAATCACCTAAACAGAAAGAAGAAAAACACAAGGGGTTTGGAAAGCAAATCATGAGGTTAGCACAGAGACATGATAGAGAAGTGATGAGACTTCTAATATACAAATACAGAGCTTTGTCTCTCTCTTAAGAGAGAGCCAATAATTTTTTTTTACTTTAATGATAATTTCATTATTCAAAAGGTTGAGGAACCAAGAAAAGGAAATTCCACACCTGATCCTTACTAACATGTGTAACCACTAAGTGTTACTATGGAGTGTGCGGATTCTGAGCTTTCCTTATTTTCCCTTCCAATTCAGAAAGGGTGAAGGAAGGGCTGAGACCCTCAGAGATGAGATTAACTCCAGGCAGGCCAGATGTGAGGCCATCTGTCCTTGCCTCCTGGTTCAGCATTATTGCTATGAATGAAGTTTCTGACCTCCATGCTGTGGTGCTTGACATCATTCTGCCACCCTTCTGTCTCAGCTGCCTCTCAGCAGCCTTTTCTTCTCTTCCTGCTCCTACTTCTGTTCCTACTGCTCCTGAGAAGAAAGTGCAGGACTTCCCCTAATGGTGTTGCTCATTCTTCATTTTTTAAAGAGAATCAATGATGTCACAGAGTGATGTCTTGATTTCCGTGTGAATTAGATTTAAGTGGGGGTAGAGTTGAATAAAGTTGTTAGCCTCATTCTCTCTTCCTGAGTCATTGAAATCCAGTGGCCAAAAAAAGTCAAGATGAGTAGTGATGGCCCAGGATGCAGTGGATGACCTTGGCATCTTTGATGTCTGATGAAGTTCTAAATGCTCTTGCTTCAGTCATGTTTATGGCCATTAGAACAAATTGTTCTCATCTGCCTGTTTTGCCAGGGGAAGTCTTTACGTGCTTGGAGTAGATCGCTGCCAGATTTAAGGCCTCTCAGTTACCCTGGTTTAGCCTATCTTCTGAGATGGTTTCCAGGCCACTGAATGTGCTACAGCAGATTTCCCCACCTCTTCCTGTCCATCTCCCATTCTGTTGCTCACTTTTCATGGGCTCTATGTCCCACCTGGCTATTTTACCTCTCAAGATAATGTCACCATTTTCTCCTGACCTAAGGGAGGAATCATATATTCCATGATGTCCAATTTTTATTCAAAATATTTGTCCTGTGAGGTCACTAGCACTAGCTCCACTCATACAGGTGTTAGACAGGAAATAACTAATTGATGTGGTAGAAATAGGGACCCTGGGAGCAAGTGACTATTTATTCCATGAGCTTCTGCTAGAAAAGGAGATGAAATTCAGGTATAGTCTGAATTATATTCTAAATTTTGAGGAAATAGATTTTTTTAAATTCAGAGGAAGCATAGGGAGAATCTCATGGATAAAAAATTCTGTAGGAGGTTGTCACAGGACACTGGCAAGATGCTAAGTACTACAATTCTAAAGACACAGAAGGAAATAATTTTAATGGGGAAGAAAAAATGGGATTTATCTAAAGAGGATAATACAGATACACAGGGATAAGTTCACTCACCAACTAAGATTTTAGAAAGAAATGTACAGATGATAGACTCAAGGTCAGGCTTTTGAAATGTGTTAAAAGCTCTGAATGAACAGAAGCTGACAATAGAAACTAAGAAACAAACAAAAAAAGAATGTTTTAGCTACACTGGGAGTAAAAGGAGAATCAAAGAAGAGATGGGACCGTTGCTTCAGGTGGATAGAATAGTAATAACTAGCAATAGAGAGAAGGCAGGGCTTCTTAGTTCTCATTTATCTTGTTTTTGCTATCAAGGAGAATGACCTTTGCACTAAAAATGGCAGAACAATGGCTAACAAAAGGTTGATAACCAGTTTAAGATGATAATTTAAAAAAAAAGCACCTACCTACTTGCCTTTGTCAAGGCTATTTGAAAGATCATGGAAAACTGGAGAGGTACAGCAAGATTAGAGAAAGGCAAATATCCCACTTTTCATAAAAGGGATGAGAAAAGAGTTTACAAATTATAGACCAGTGAGTTTAATTTAGATTCCAGGGGAAATTCCAGGGTTGACCCTTGAAGCAATGGTTGGTCAACATCTAGAAAGGGAAGCAATGATTACAAAAGTCAGCATGGCTGCATCAAGAATAGGTCTTGTATGGGACAGCTAGGTGGCACTGTGAATAGAACACTGGCCCTGGAGTCAGGAGGACCTGAGTTCAATTCCAGCCTCAGACACTTAACATAAAACTAGCTGTGTGACCTTGGGCAAGTCACTTAACCCCAATTGCCCTATCTTCCCACTCCAAAAAAAAAAAGGGAAAAAAAGAATAGGTCTTTTAAGACTGACTTCACTTCCTTTTCTGACAGGAATACTATAATAACTGACAAGGAAAATGTTCTGGATATAGTTCATGTCAGTTTTAGCAAAGATTTAGCTTGTGCTATCCTGGTAATGAAGAAGGAAACATGTATAGGATAATAAAACAAACAGATGGATTCTGAACTAGTTGAATGAATGGACTCAAAGATTTATCATTAATGGCTCAATGCCAGTGTGTCAGGAAGTCTACAGTGGGATTATCCATGACCCTGTGCTATACAACATGTTTATAAATGACAGGAAAAAAAACATATAGCATGCTTAACAAATTTGCAGATGTCACAAAGCTGGAAATGATACACATCAGAAGAACAAGTCAGGATCTGAATGGATGTTGACAAGCTTAACATTGGGTTGAATCTAATAAGATGAAATTCAATAGGGATTAATATAAAATTTTATACATGGGCACAAAAAAAGTCATCTTCCCAAGTACAAAATTCAAGGCACATAATAGGAAAGCATCTGAAAAAGATTGCTGAGGTTTTAGTGGACCGCTAGCTCACAATGAGCTAGCATTGTGATGCACCAGCCAAAAACTAATGCAATCTCATGTTTTTAATAAGAGGCATAGCTTCCAGTAATAAAGAGGTGATGGTTTCACTGGTTTCACTGTAGTCTGCCCTACTTAGACAAGAAACAAGAATCATGTTCAGTTCTCAATGCTCTGGCTTAAGCTAATGGGTATCCAGAGGAGAGTGACTGGTATGGTGAAGGGTTATAAGTCCATATCGTAGAATGAATGGTTAATTAAAAGGACTAGACTGGAGAAGACTGAGGTAAGATATGATCATTATCTTCAAGTATTTGAAGGTCAGCCATGTAGAAAAGGGATTAGAAATTTGTTCAGTTTGGCCACAGGGAGCAGTGCCCAGAGCAATGGATGGAAGTGGCAAAAAGGCAAGTTTAGGGTTGATGTCAGAAAAAACTACTTAATAGTTCTGCATGTTCAAAGGTCTGTGCTGACGGGTGGCAAGTTTCTCTTTCTGGGCTGTCTTTAGCCAAATACTGAATAATCACTTTTTAAATATGTTACAGTGGTGATTCCTTTCAGGGATATATTGGAATACATGGCTTTAAAGGCCCCTTCCAACTTCCCAGGACTGATACTCATTTGAGCCTTGCAACAACTCTGTAAGAAAGTTCTACAGGCAGAAAACAGGTTCAAAGAAATGAAGTGACTTCACACAGCTTTTATGTGCTGGAGTTGGTATTTGAACCCAGGTTCAACTATGCCATGGGCATGTGGTACAGTTGATGGAGTGCCAGGCCTGACGTCAGAAAACTGATCTTCTGGAGTTTAAATCTGGTCTCAGACCCTTACTTAGTTGTGTGACCCTGGGCAAGTCACTTAACCCTGTTTGCTTCAGTTTCTTCATCTGTAAAATGAGCTGGAGAAGGAAATGGCAACGCCACCAGTATCTTGGTCAAGAAAACCCCAAATGGAGTCACAAAGAGTCAGACACAACTGAAAAATAACTGAACAACAATCACTAGGTCACAATGCCTCTCAATCTAATCTAAGAAAGTGTGAATATCACAAAGCGCTAGAATGTATACCTAAACATAAACGCTAAAAGTCTTGGCTTTGATTTTCAAACAGATCTTTCCTTTTCCTGCCTCAATGCTAGTGCCTTCCCTCTGAGGTGATTTCCAGCGGATCCTTTCTCTACCCTATGGGGAAATAACCGTCTGCATGTTGTTACCCTTATTACATTGTGAGCTCCTTGAAGTCAGGGACAATCTTCGTTTTTCTTTGTAACCCCATTACTTAGGACAATGCCCCCTACAGAATGGATGCTGTTGTTTGTTATCAGCACCCAATGGACAAACAGGATAAATGGAGAGGTCATATGTATCCCTTACCTCTTTTCTCCATGCCCGGAATGCTCTCCCTCTTCTACTCCAACTATTAAACTCCCTGTCTCCCTTTAAGTCCCAACTAAAATTCCATCTACAGGAAATCTTCCCCAACCCCCCTAAATTCCAAAGCCCTCTGTTAATCATTTCCTATTTAATGTGTACATAGCTTGTTTTGTATATATTTGTTTGCATGTCATCTTCCTCGTTAGAGTGTAAGTTCCTTGAGGACAGGAACTGCCTTTTGCCTTTTTTTGTATGCCCAGCATACAGTAGATGCTAAATAAATGTTGATTTATTGATGGATTTCCAAAGCGATTAGTGAAGGGAGAAGAAAGAGGAGAAAAGGCCTAGTTAAAAAACAAAACAAAACCATTTCCTTCTTCAATGGATCAATGAACGCCTTGATGTGAGTACTTCCTCCAAGGGTACAGATCAATACCTAACCATGCTTTTTTATCTTGGGCTGCTCTTCTCCATGACATCATCTAAATTCTCTATAGAGTATTTAGTTCAATGGGCTGCAGGGCTTTCTCTAGGTCTTTTAACATTGAGTAAGTACCATTGCTACCCATGGGCTGCCAACCTGTTATCCCTCACTCTTGTTATGGCCAGTCTCCTTTGACAAATAGACATTTTTCTCCTTTTCCTATCATACATTTCCTGGATGATGTCTTTTATGGTGCATCTTTCCTGCAGTTCGTCATCTGTAATGAGCTACCACTTCCTTGCACACACCATATGTCTCTCTGCTGCCCCTCAGGTCACTTACAAGTTTGATTCTTCACAGATCAAAATGATGCATGATTCTCAGTCATATGCCATTTATCCATGAAGTCAATACCCCTACCCTGGTCAAAAGCAGGAGGAAGAATAAACCTAACTTATAATTACTAAGCAGCTATATCCAATCAAGGTTGTGTTATATTACTTTGGAAATAACTTAAGACACAGGGTTAGTTTTTGATATATTTTTTTAAATATAAGGTTATTCTTCTTCTTTAGAGGAGTAGTAGCAGAAATTCAGAATTTGAAGATAAGTTGTCTACTGGCCTAGAACTTCCCCATAATTTTGAGAGTCCCAGTAACACAATGAGTAAAATAGTTAATGGAGCCAACAAAAAATTTCAGAGAAAATTCCCATTTCTTCCCCTTGTCACAAGACACTGAATCTATTTCTCAACAAAACTATGAGATAAAACCAGTTTGGTTCAGGCCAATTTATAGAATCATGGAATTTCAGCCAGTTAGGTCAACCAGTAAATGAATAATAATTCCTCTCTACAACAAATAAGAACTCAACCTTTGCTTAAAGAGCTTAAGTGAAAGGAACCTCACTATCTGCCAAGATTAGTCAATTCCAAGTTCAATTAGTTCTAAATTTTTCCTTGCTTAAATTTGTCTTTTTGCAAATTTTACCCATTGCTAGTAGTCCTGGACCACGAAGAACACATCTGTAGTTTCTTCCTTTGGTTAGGTCTCCAAATAAATACAATTATCAAATCCTCACTGAAGTCCTTGTCTTCTTCAGTCTAAGCATTCCTAGTTCCTTCACCTGATCTAAGTATGATCCTTTACCATCTTGGTTGCTCTTCTCTAGACATTTTCCAAATTATCAATGTCCTTCTTCAAAAACATGATGCCCATATCTAAACAAAAGTGTCTAATATACAATATGACAAGGGTGAAATATAGTAGGATTATCCCTGCCCTGGGCCTCTCAATGAAGCTAGAGTTAGAAGAATTATTACTAACATAGACATTATTTACTCTAGGCCATCCATTTTATATATTAGGAGACTGAAATCAGATAGCTGCCTAGATATACACAGGTACATGGTTAGTGGAAGAGCTGAGACCAGAAAACAGGTCTGTTGAGTCAGGGATTCCATGCCAGTATATTGGGTTCACTGTTCTCGGTACAGGATTCCCCTGGATAATACATTTATTCTAGCAATGCCCTTATGTGATATACAATGGTGCAATCCGTTCAACATTTAACAAATATTTATTAAATACCTATGCTAAGCTCTGGATGGAGATATAAAGTTCAGATAAAATAGAGTCTTTGCCTACATGTAATTTCTAGTCTAAGAAGGGAATAAAAAAGAAACAGATAGCTCAACATCAGATGATAAGTGCATTAGAGAGCTGCCAAATTAAGTACTATGAGAACTTAGAGGTAATGATTATTACCAAGTGAGGTGTAATGTAATGCCAAGGAAAGGCAACTTCCCAAGGTTCAAAATACCAGCATAGGTGCTCTCCATTTTATTCAGTGACAAATTAAGAACAGAGAAGATCAAAATATGACATCATTCAAAATACAGCACTTACTAAGTGTGATTAAATAATCTCCAAGTACTACCCTACCCCAGGACCTTACATTCATTCAATCAATTACAAAGTCCCTGTTCTAAATACTACTCCACCCCTAGGCTGTACCTTCATTTAGTCCATCACAAAGCCCCTCTTCTCAAATGGAGATTAGTTTCCAATCATAAGTAAAGTACATTCGTTTGTTCAATCATAGGACACAAAAAGGTCAAAAGTTCCCCACCCCTGGATCACAATTGAATCTACCCCAGAGTTACAAGTTTAAGCACAGCACTTAATACCCAAATGGAGGTCTTTTCTTCATCTTGACACAAGGCAAGTTCTCAGCAATCTTTGTTCCTGGGGAGACAAAGCTTAGCAAGGCCACAAGATACATTGCCAGTCTCTTCATCAATTCATCTTCTGTCTGCAGAACAGTCCTAGGACCCCTGAAAACATTAGCAAAACCCTCTTCCAGCATTTCTGTAAACATACAACAAGAAAATCCTTCTTCAGGGCTTCTGAACCAACAGCAAGGTTCCAAAACTTCTGCAACAACAGCACTGTCCTTCACCAGTGGACAGTATTCACTCTCTGCAGAACAGTCTCAGTAGCTCTGAGCCAACAGAAAGGTTCCCAAACTTCTGCAACAACAGCACTGTCTTTCACCAATGGACATATCTGGCAAAACAACATCAAAACAGACGGACAAAGTACCAGCATAACAGCCATGTCTCCTCAGTCCTTGTCAGCTCTGGGTGGCAGCTCTCAAAAGTCCTGGGCAATTCAAATGGCCCTCAGCAATCCTCTCAGTCTCTCTCTGCCTCCAAAGGTGCTGCTTCCAAAAATTTCTTCTGCCTCTCTCTTGTCTCTCCAAATCTACGTCACCAGCTCCTCCCAGTCCAGCCCTCTCTTTTCACATCAACAAGTCCATCCCACAAGTGGGATTAACAAGCTCTGGGTTTTAACACAATCAAACCCAAAACCAAGCTAATACAGGGGAATCTTTAAATGCCATTACTGTTACATGAGGTTAAGATAAAGCTTCAGGGAGGAGGTGATATTTAAGTTGAACTTTTAAAGGAAGAATGGGAATTTCAATGGCAAATGGGAGGAAGAAGATGTAATTGCTAATTTCTGAATTCAAGGAAGAAATACCTAGCTCTTGAGGAAGAATGTTTGAAAGGCAATAGCAGGGTAGCAACCTCAGAGCAAAGACCTCGATCCAAGTCAACTCTCTGACTTATACTAGCCATGTGTGCGATCTTGGGTAAGTAGCTAAACTTCTCAGTGCTCTGAGGCAAATTCTAAAAGTGTGTTCTGCAGATGCCTAGCAGGTCTTGAGACCCTTCCAAAGGGTCTTTGAGCTCAAAACTATTTTCATAATAATACTGAGGTATTATTACCTTTTTCACTCTCATTTTCTGGTGAGTGGACAATGGAATTTTCCAGAGGATACGTGATTTGCGAATTAAAGATTTAATTGTGAACATGAGGAATCAATTAATATCTTCTCTATAGAATTGTTTTTTTACCTTGCAAATGAACAAATTTACAGGCATGACTGGACTTGCTTCCAACACCAACTAATTATCAATTTTTTTAATGTGAATTTTTGGCAACAAACCAAAATGGTGCTAAAATATTCAAAGTGTTGAATAACTTTTGTGAATCATATGGTTTCTCTTGAGACAACTATGTTGACAATTATAATTATGGTACAAAAGCAATGGTGGGTAAAACTGCTGGTATCTTAGAAAGAATCGAGGAAATAGAACCAAAATGTCCTAGTAGTCATCAATAAAAAAGGATTAATTTTACTAAATCCTGACCCTTGAGTAGACATCTTTTTAAATATTCCATGTGACAAAATGGGAAGTACATGTAAAATATTTGGACTGCACACCAAAGTATGATAATTATCTTGAGGAAAAGCATTAGAGCAGTTCTTTGAGTTGTGAGCTAAACTAATTGCTTTCTTCATGGAGCACCATTTTTACTCAAAAGAATATGTGATAAACTATAGTCATTCCATTTTGGGCATTTGTCAAACATTATCTCAAAAATGAATTGGATGGGTCTCTGATGTCAAAGGAAACAACTGATAGTATCTGTTGCCAATGATAATACATGAGTTTTCACATAAAAATTAAAATTTTGGAAAACTTGTGTCTGCCATCTAAGCTTGACAGTTTTCCAAGAATTTTCTGATGAGACATCTGATGGCATTAAAGAATGATACCTCATAATGAAATGTGTCAACATTGGAAAGCCTACATAATTCAGTGAACCAATATTTTCCAAATGACCAATGCATCATGCTACAAAGTCATGCATTGGTGAAAGATCCATTAAACAAGCAAGATAGACCAATTGATTTTCATGTAACAGAGTAGGAACAAAAAGTTTATTGATCTAGTTTCAGATTCCATATTGCAACGAACCTTCAAGAAACTACTACTTGCCAAATTTGAGTGCGGTATCAGAGAATATCTACAATTCTCTGGAAAGGACATTCAAATATTCCTCCCCTTGCTGACTACATACATGAGGCTGGGTTTTCAAAACAACAGACTGCAACAGATTGAATGCAGAAGCAGATAGGAGAATCCAGCTGTGTTCTATTAAGCCAGGCCTTAAATAGGTTTGCAAAAATGTCAAACCATGTTACTCTTCTCACTATTTTTTTTTAAGCAATTGGGGTTAAGTAACTTGCTCAAGGTTACACGGCCAGGTGTTTCTGGGTGGATGCTAAGTGTCTGAGCCGGGATTTGATCCCCCAGGTCATCCCAACACTGGGGCCGGTGCTTTTACTTGCTGTGCTACCTAGCCGCCCCCTCACTATTTTGTTTTGCCTTTGGAAAATATAGTTACTTCTACAAAAAAAAAATTGATATTTATGTTCACATATAATGGGTTTGTTATTGTTATTTTAAATTAATTAAATATTTTAAAATTTTATCAGTTTAAACTTATAAAATGATAAATACTGATAGATATGATCCACATAAGCAAAATTCCGTTGGTTCTTTAATAAATTTTAATTGTAAAGGAGTTCTAAGATCAAAAATTTTGAGAACTGCTAATCTAGATAACTGTCATCAGGGTGGGGAATCTGTGACCTTGAGGCCACATGTGGTCTTCTAGGTCCTTGGGTGTAGTATTTTGACTGAGTCCAAGTTTTACAGAACAAATTCTTTTATTAAAATGGTTTGCTCTGCAAAGTTTGAATTCAGTCAAAGGGCCACATTTGAGGACCTACAGAGCCATGTGTGACCTCAGGGTCACAGGTTCCTCATCCCTGCAGACTAAAACTATAAGCTTCAGATAAGGTATCACTATGCATTCACAGAATTCCAATTAATAATGAAATCACAGGTTTAGTCCTTCTCTTAAAGGAGTTTATCTACCTATACTTTTTTTTTACATGAAAACAAAGTATATAGCAAGGACATGTGCCAATGTGGTCCACAGCCAGCTAGATCTTAACTTTGTGTCCTGATTCTGAATGTGTAGGTTCACATGAGTGAACAAATAAGGTTCACTCAGGAGCTGACTAGCTCAGTCAGGATAGCAGACTGACCATGGGTGACTGTCCAGCCTCCCACCACAGCATTCCTTTTTTTTAAAAAACAACATTTCTTTAAATACATGAAGCATCTGTGGTTTCATCGATACTGAAAGGAATATCCTTTGTGGGAATTCCCTCCACCAATACATACCAAAATTTAGCTATGACACATAGAGGTTAAATGCCTGTCCCAGAGTCAAATAATTAGTAAATGTTGGAGGCAGGATTTAATTCAGTACTCTATCCACATGATTCTACCTCTAGATTGGTCTTATTCCAATTTTACAAATGAGGAAATAGACAAGAAGGTTCAGTGTCTTGCACACAATTCAACTAAAAATATAGTATTCTTTCAATTTACAATACTTCCTCTTGACAATATTCCCTTACACTCAAGAATAAATAAATTACTTAGGCACATTTTATAAATATGGCAGTTTACAGCAAGAAAATCCCAGGTGTTTAAGAATATATCAACTATGCAGAAAGAGGCATATTTTTTTTGTACATGGCCAATGCAGAAATTTGTTTTGCTTGACTATGTATGTTTATTACAAGGGCTTTGTTTTTATTTTATTTTAATCTTTTTAAGTGAAAAAAAATAAAATTCAATACCTTTGTGCAACACTCTTATATTTAAGTACAGAGAGAGAGAGAGAGAGAGAGAGAGAGAAATCTATTTCTTTATCTACCCATATATCATCTATCTATCTCACCAATCCTAAGTAATCCTATGAAGAAAATATATACAGGTTGGTAGAATTTCTCTGGTGTTCAGTGGTTAGACCTACGGACGTACAGCTCATTCTGGCTACTCCTTGTTTCCTAGAGGAAGGGTCAAATTCTTCCTAGCCTCCCTGAGGAGAGTATTTCAGAAACAGGGAACAATGAGCAAAGATGTGTGGGAGAGCACAGTGCTCTCCTACAGAGGGGAGTTCAGTTTGTTGAGGAAGATAGACTGCTTGGAGAGAGAATAATATGAGATAAGATGGATAAGACAGAAAAGACACCCAATTGCCAAAGATGACAGAAAAAAATCGAATTATGGGAAAAAACTCACTGAATTTTTCATACTATTTGTCTGAGAGCTTCCAAAATTTTTATAGTAGAGTTATGTGTTATCAAAGTACTGGAAACAAAGTGGATTCCCATCCATTGGAGAATGGCTAAACAAACTGTAGTGTAGGTTATGTCTTAAATAAACTCTAAGGATCTTTATCTGTAGTCCTATTTGTTTATTCATTTTGACAGTCCATCAACATTTATTAAATTCCTGCAGGTTTCTTTTTAATTTTTTTCTTTCTTTAATTAAAAATTATTTTTTAGCTTTCAACATTCACTTTTATAAGATTTTGAGTTTCAATTTTTTTCCCTCCCTTCCCCTCCTCCCCCCTCCCCAAGATGGTATGCAATCTGGCATAGGATATACATGTACAATCATATTAAACATATTTCCACATTGGTCATGTTGTGAGAAAAAAATCAGAACAAAAGGAGAGAACCATGAGAAAAGAAAAAATATCAAAACAGGATGCTTTGTTCTATATACAAAATCCATAGTTCTTTCTCTGGATATGGATAACATTTTCCAACATGAGTCTTTTGGAATTGCCTTAGACTTAGATAATTTCATTGTTGTGAAGAGCCAAGTCTATCATCACACAATGATGCTATTACTGTGTTGAACGTTCTCCGGTTCTGCTTACTTCACTCAGCATCAGTTCATGTAAGTCTTTCCAGGTTTTTCCGAAATCTGTCTGCTCATCATTTCTTCTAGCACAATAGTATTCCATTACATTCATATTCCATAACTTGTTCAGTCATACCCCAATTAATGGGCATTTTCTTACTTTCCAATTCTTTGCTACCACAAAAAGAGCTGCTATAAGTATTTTTGGATATGCAGGTCCTTTTCCCTTTTTTATGATCTCTTTGGGATACAGACCTATTAGTGGTATTGCTGGATCTGATGGTTTTATAGCCCTTTGGGCATAGTTTCAAGTTGCTTTCCAGAATGACTGGATCAGTTCACAACTCCACCAACAGTTCTGCCATCTTATTTAATAATAATAGCTAACATTTATTTAGCACCCACTATGTCCCAGGCACTGTGTGAAGTGCTTTACAATAATTATCTCATTACAATAAATATCTCATCACATATATCTGGGAGGCATATTTCCCATTTTAGAGCTGATGAAACTGAGACAAACAGAGATCAAGTAACTTATCCAGGGTCACATAGCTGGATAATGTCAGTCTGAATTTGAATTCAGATCTTCCTGACTCTGGGCCTAGAGCTCTATTCACTGCACAAAACAGCTGCTCCTCTTGGACACATGACTCAGTTCCCCAATAGGCTCCAGGCTATCTGGAGATAGGGATCTAGAGGTATCTACTCAGGGATCTAGAGGTACCCCTGAGGGAATTTTCTTATGCTGCTGGCTTAAGCTTCCATTTCAGTGTGTTCTCCCTAATATCAATCATCAATTGGTTAATATCAATGGTTAACACCTCAATATCATCTAATCAATTGCTACTAACTACAGAGAGATATTTAGAAAAAATATAGTAAGAAAAAAAGTACAAAAATATTCAGTTGTTTCAGTTGTGTCTAATTCTTTGTGACTCCATTTGTGGTTTTCTTGGCAAAAATACTGGAGTGGTTTGCTATTTCCTTCTCCAGCTCATTTTACAGATGAGGAAACTGAGGCCAACAGTATTAAGTGACTTGGCCAGGGTCACACAACTAGAAAGTGTCTGGGGTCAGATTTGAATTTGGGAAGCCTCATCTTTCTAACTCCAGACATGCACTCTATGCCAGTACAACCTAATTGACCCTACAAATATACCTCTCCCAATCTCCTCTATTCCTCGGTCCCTGGGGAGCATGAGCTCAAAGCATTCATTCCATTAAGTTCATTTCTGAATTCAATTCAGAAGATGGAAAAAGTTGCTCCTTTGATAAATTAATCCACTGCAGGACTGGGTCCTAAAGGTTGTTCCTATGGAATAAACCCCTTCCTAAATTCAGTTCCAAGCAATTTCTGATATGGATTTAATTACCTACAGGTTAACTCTTCTAAGTTTTGGAAATTCACAAGTTTGCAGCAGAAAGAAATAATCTTTCCCCTAAGAGAAGGAAAAAACAGAGACAGAGACTACATCAAGATCAAATGTTCATGGACCATGTCCTGAATAACTGAGAACTCCTGAAGTACCTCTTTAACCTGGAGGCCAACCTTGGTTTGGGCCAGAGTCCAGTTTGACCAGTTAATGCTATTTATATGTCTCATTTCTCCCTCCCTCCTTAGTCACAAAGAAAAACTTCCCCTTACCAGAAAAGCGGGGTCTATGGGTGCAGAGTGTTACATACATTGCCAGATGCAATTACTGTGTAGCTGTTTTTGTTTAACTGTTCTTCTTTGTTACAAAAGAAGGTTCCATTTTGGGGAAGGAAGGAAGTGGCATGAATTGGGAGTATAAATGACCATAATGTGAAACCTAAAGATACCAATAAATCTTTTTTTTTTTTAGAAGAAAGTAAAGTGGGGTGCCTAGGTAGCGCAGTGAATAGAGCATCAGCCCTGGAGTCAGGAGGACCCGAGTTCAAATCTGGCCCCAGATACTTAATGCTTACGAGCTGTGTGACCTTGGGCAAGTCACTTGACCCCAATTGCCCTGCATTCCCCCCTCCAAAAAGCAAAGAAGAAGAAGGAAGGAAGGAAGAAAGGAAGGAAGGAAGGAAGGAAAGAAGAGAAAGAAAAGGAGGATGCCCAAGAATTCCAAGGAACCAGTTGATTCTGTTCCCTCCAGAGTGTCAGGTTATTAATTTCTCATCTAGACCCAGGTAGTGCCTTAGGACTACCTTAGTTCCAACCTAGGAACCCTATCTATAATCTCCCTGACAAATGGTTATCCCCACAGCCCAAGAAATAAGGAATTTGCTATTTCTGGAAGCAGCTATTCTATTTTTGTACAACTCCCACTGTCAGGATTTTTTTTTCTTTATGCTAAGCTGAAATTTGCCTGTAATAGTCCTTTAGGATTTAGGAGAGAGAGACAGGCTCACATTCACAAGGAACTAGCTATAATTTACTGGTGTTAAAACAAAGAACTCAATGAGGTCATGTACCAGTTTGTGACACAGAGACCCAGGCCTCTTTTGTCCCAATCTAGGACATTCCATAGCACACATGAAGTTCATCTAGGAATTAGTCATCCTGACCAGGGCTGCAGACTGACCTTAGTGGCTCCTGAACATTGGGGTTTTCAGAATTTTATACTCGAAAGGACACAACAATGAGGTGAACACAACATTTCTTAGACCTTCAGTTTGGTAGACAGCCTAAAAGCTCTTGTCTCCCACATTTTTTTTTCAGAACCTCCCAAGCACTGAATTAGTGCATCAATTTTATCATCGATGTATACGTTCCTGGAAAGTATATTGCCAAGGTAAGTAAATCTACCCAGCAATGAGCTGACCTGTGGTAGAGTGTCCTGAACTCAAATTGTTCTGATCAGCCACATTGGACACACCATACCTTGACCCTGACACAGTGATGTCATTATGGTCCTCTTCAAGCACAAAGCACAACCACCAACCCATCTAGCTCATCAATGTCCTTTGAAAATGGAACACTCAGAATAGAACGCAGAATTCCAGATGTCCTCTGTCTAACAAGGACAGCAAACAGAGACTGTAACTACCCTCATTCAGGAAATTCTACTTCTATTAATGTAGCTTTAGACCACATTCATTTTTTGGCTGTCATATGTACTGTTGCCTTAGGTTTACTACAGTTCAAAAAAGCCCAACGTCTTTTTTTTACTGGAAATATTTTCTAGCTATCTCCTCCCCCATCCTATGTCAATACAGTTATTGTTTTACACAAGGATAGTACTTAACATTAATCCCCATTAATTTCATCTTGTTAGCTTGTCACCATTACAGCTTAACAAGATCTCTTTTGATCCCA
>NW_027186304.1:62574076-62623278 GCF_028583685.1 Petaurus breviceps papuanus | reverse complement strand
TTCAAAGTACATTCTGGGTGTCATATGCTACATTACCTCTTTCCTGATCTACACCTCACCCCATCCCCATCATTAGAACTTTTTCCCTCTAAAAGTTACTTTGAATATATGTGGTATTTGCTTATTTGTGTCCCTATTATATCGCTTGCAACAGAATGTAAGCTCCTTGAGAACAGGAATCTTTTTTATCATTGTGTCTTCAGTACCTAGCACAATGCCTTCTATATGGCTGGCATTTAGTAAATGTTCACGAATTAAATTAAATCATTCGTTGAATTGATGCAATTCAATCATCCTTAAATTCAATCAAGTACAATAGAGTCTTGTCATAATAAGATTCCTCATTATTAAATAGGTTTGTTTATCATAGACATGGATGATATCAAGCCCCTTAAAAGTCTATTACAGGGGTGGCTAGGTGGCACAGTGAATAGAGCACCGGCCCTGGAGTCAGGAGGACCTGAGTTCAAATCCAGCCTCAGACAGTTAACACAAAAACTAGCTGTGTGACCTTAGGCAAGTCACTTAACCCCAATTGCCCTCCCCCCCAAAAAAGGCCAAAAAAAAGCAAAAAAAAAGTCTATTACAGTTGCAAACCTCTCTCCCAGTGATGATTCCATTATATTTATAAGGAAAAAAAAAACCTCTTCATAGATACCCTACTTTGGAAGGACAGAATTTTAGTACTTAGGAGAAATTAAGACAAAAACCAACACCTTAAATTCCTATTTTAATGAAAACAACTTCATGAATTAAGAAAAAAAACATTCTAATTCATTTTAGAAGCAGAGAGAAGATGCTGGGGCAAGATGAAAGATTACTTTACCGGATAGAAGCAAGCCAATACCTACATTTGCTAAAATTGAATAATACTCTTTCCAGAGACATAGCATACATTTATCCACAGGTGACCACACCTCATCTTTTCATCAGGCTTACTCATTTCCTACATTTCAGATAAGGAATTCTTACATTTTCATCAACTTTCCAAATAAATTTATGGGAATACTCTGTCATCACATTTTTTCCCTTGTGTCTAAGAGAGAAAGAAAAACCTTCTAAACCTCTTGAGGTTCAATGAAGATGAAAGACAAAAATTGGATTGTGCCAAGCTGACTCACTGGATTTTTCTGTTAGGTAACCTCCAGCTACTTTAAATAAATAAATATAAATCATGTGATTCAAAGGATCATGAACCTAGAACTAGAAGCGACCTCAGGCCATTGGTTAAACTCCCTCATTTCCTAGATGAAAAAATTGAAGCCTAGCAAAGTTAAGTGACTTACTCCAGCTCACAGAGGTAGTAAGCATCAGAGGGAAATTTGAACCAAGGTCCTCTGATTTCAGACCAGGGGTTTTAATATGGGGTATGTGAGCTTTTTAAAAAATGGACAAAGAGAAAGAGAGAGAGAAAAATTTTAAATAGTTTCTTTTACAATCCTGTATATTTTATCCTATGCATTTAAAAACATTATGCTGAGAAAGGGTCCATAAACTTTATAGGACTGCCAAAGAGGTCCATTACACAAAAGAGGCTAAGGATCCCTTATCTGGAGACAATGTACATTTCCTAGGTGCCATTAATCACAACATACCTTTTACAAACTACAAAGTTCCTATCTCTTCAGATCCAAAGTTAGAGACAGCACATATTTTAGACCCTGTGTAGACAATTACATTCTGGCCATAATTTTAAACCTTCTCTCTTACCTTGGTTGTAAGAGCACAAAACTGAGGCTTAACATAGGGGCATTTGGGAAACCTGTAAAGCACATCTTCTCAGTCTACTTTGTGTACCTATATTTTTATTCTCTTATATTTAGTTCAGGGCAGCCATGCCTGGGAAAATGTTTACCTCTTGGTTGTTAATTAGAACAAGACAGCCAGCAAAAAGTGTCCATGAGCAAGAAAATGAACTTTCAGTGAAACTTGAAACTTCTTCTGTATTTTTTCTTTCCTGAGCATGTTTTGTAGAACCAGTGTAAAATAATTCTATGTGATTGAAATGGAATTTCTTTACCTCTAGAACAGGAAATTCACTTTGTAATGGAATATTTCAAAATAATCCTTTTTCTGAGAAGCATGTGGATTTACTATAACTATTCTCTGAAGCCACTATGACACCCTCTGTTTGACAAAGAATTTTCTAGTCATTTCAGAGTACTCCATGCTTCTGGAATTTGACCAAATAGGTTAATAGTATGACCCACCCCATTTTACCCAAGAGGAATAGAAAGGTGAACTGATGTCTTCAAGGACAAAGGATAAATTAGATCTAGAATTAATACTCTGAACTTTGTGGTCTCTTGCTTAGCACAATGAAATTCATTTTCCATTAGCAAAGCAAGTACATACTTAAGATAATTACATTGGAAAATGGGGGTAGGGAAGGGTAAGTGGTTGAGACACGTTTCCAAATTGTATAGATGACAATTTCAGTTCTCCACTTTCTGGGAACATGTCTTCAAAGCTGTAACTAATTTGGGACAACAGATGCTTTCTCCTAGGGTAAAGTATTTGGAGAATGAACACTAACAATTATTGAATTCTCCCATCCATCTCATACTTGGACATGATAATGGTGATGGAAGTGGCAGATATAACTGAGTTCATCCCCTGGTACCTTTTCCTCCCTACTCAACTCTCTCCCTGATGGCTATAATTCCTCTCCATCTCATCTCTACCCCTGACGAGCTAATGCTTTTATGTGGCTATACTTGCAGCAGGGTAAGAAAATTCAGGGTTGTCCCAGAATGAGCTTCCAATCTGTAGCAGCAAGCACCCCAGGGTGGCTCCCAAAACAGGTTCTTATATCTGCTTTTCTAAAGGAAAGCAACTTAAAATGGGTTAACAAGCTTACTTTAATCAATCAAACATATCATTTACCTTGTTCAGTGGAAAAAGTCAGCACCCTGAACTTCAGAGTATACAGACAGAAGTTACAAGAAAACAGAAAAACATATCAAGCAGACAGGCTTCCAAACTGTCTGACCATTTGTAATGGGAATGCAAATTTAAAGATCTTCCCTGCCCCTAGGCTAAAGTGCACCTGAAACATGGGGGTGGGAGGCTTGTTTTTCAGTAAATACTTTTTGATTGGCCAGTGGGTCAATAAGGTTGTTACATTCTCTGAGCCAGGAGAAGGCTATATAAGCCCTGATGTGTAGCTTTGTTTTGGGGGCTCACTTTGAGAAGTGTTCTGTGATTTGATCTGTATTCTGGGAAGCCGTTGTCCAGGGCCCCCCCAGCTTTGAAAAACCCAGATGCTGATTTGGTATGGATATAATGGTTGGACAGTTTGGAAATCTGTCTACTTGATCTGTTTCTGTCTTGATAATTCTGCCTGTATGCTTTGAAGTTCGGGGTGCTGACCTCTTTCCCCTGAACAAGGTAAACGATATATGTCTGACTGATTAAAGTAAGCTTGTTAACCCATTTTGAGTTGCTTTCCTTTAACAAAGCAGATCCAAGAACCTGTGGTGGAAGCAACCCTGAGGACGCTTGGGGTGCTTGCTGCTACACCATTACATACATCCATACCTAATCACAGTTACCAGAGAGGGAAGCATCAACATCTGGGTTTTCAAAGCCGGGGAGCTCTCAATAGCTGCCCAGAGTCTCATATGGTCAAATCACACAACACTTCTCAAAGTGAGCCCCAAAACAACGTTTAACATCAGAGATTATATAGCCTTCTCCTGGGTCGGAGAATGTAACAACCCTCTTGACCCACTGCCAAATCACAAAGTATCTCCTGAGAAACAAGCCTCCCACTGCAGGCTCCAGGTACACTTAAGCCTAGGGGCAGGAAAGATCTTAAAAATTTACATTCCTATAACATTATCCTGAATCATATTTCTTACATAGTACATGCTTCACCATGTGACTAAAAATAAAATGTGTATTTTTATATTGAGGCTTATATAAAGAGCTTATGAAGCTCTTTCTTCAAAACCTCCTTATGAGGTAGCTAGGGAACAGATGCATGACTCCCTTTGATGTGACAATATGCATGAGGATAATTAAGTGAAGTTCCTATAACTCATCTCAGAACTAAGATTTGAACCCAGTTCTTCCTGACTCCTAATCTAATATTCTCTGCACTGCCTCAAGGAACTTCCTCTAAGGAAAAACAGGAGAGGCAGCACAATGTGGAAAGATCACTGGATTTGGAATCAAAGGACTTGGGTTTGTTTCTCAAAATAGAGAATAACCTATGTGTGACATTGGCCGAGTCATTTCCCTTCTCAGCTGCTACATCTACAAAATGAGAGCTTTGGATAGATTGTATCGAATTTGCCTTTGAACTAACTCCTAGGATGTTATAACCTGAATTCAAGTTCCAACTCTGACACTTATTAGCTGTGGCTACTGTGTGGCACTGAATTTCTGAGAGTGTCAGTTTCCTGACGCCAAAAAATACGAATAATGATACTTATAAACCCTAACTCTCAAGTTTGTCATGAAGATATCTGGCACTCATAAATGAAAGTCTTTCCCAGGTCTCAGTTTGTCTGAGGTAAATGGCCAGTCAGTGCCTAAGGGCCAAGTAAGAATTGAGACAAAAGATAGCCTAATTTACCATCACAAAAATATCACTGCATCCTGGGCCATCACCAGCTGTCCTGACTTCTGTCTTGCCACTGGACGTCAATGACTCTGGAGGAGAGAGTGAGGTTGCTGATTTTGTGTATCTCTGTCTCCCTCAAATCCAGTTCACCCACAAGTCAAGACATCCCCCTGTGATATCACTGGTTCTCTTCAAGAAAGGACAAGCAACAACAGCAGTTAGCACTTTATAAACTATAAGTTCTATCTTTCTTCCTTCCTTTCTTTTTTCCCATTTCATTCTTTTTTTTTAACTTTTTTGGAGGGCAATTGGGGTTAAGTGACTTGCCCAAAGTCACACGGCTAGTAATTGTGTCAAGTGTCTGAGGCCAGATTTGAACTCAGGTCCTCCTGACTCCAGGGCTGGTGCTCTATTCACTGAACCACCTATCTGCCCCTCTCCCATTTCATTCTAAAGCTCATAGATTGGACCACAATAGGTCCCTGCCCAAGCTCCATTTAATGACATATATTTTGGGTGCTCAGAGTGAATGTCAGTGGAAATTGTTTCTCTTTTGACCAGCAACCCTGAGGGTCTTCCCTTTCCAATTTGATTCTTTTTTTCTAATTAAAGGCACCATCCTTTGACTCACTTCTGAAAGAGGCCTGTTCACTGAATGGGCCTTGCCTCACTCAAAGTGAGAACCTGAAAAGACCTTAGCCTACAGGGGCCAGGGTCTCTCCTTGCATCCTGGGCCATCTCCAGTCGTCCTGATGAAAATCTGGCCACTGAACCCAGATGGCTTTGGAGGAGAAAGTGAGGCTGGTGACCTTGTACAGCCCTCCTTCATTCAAATCAAAGTTAATTGCAAATCATGTCATCATCTCCCTGATGTCATGGTCATCTTCGAAAACAAAGGACAAAAGCACAAGAGACCATAAGTCTTTATGGAGAGATAACTTGGTACAGTGGAAATCAGGCTGGATTTGACTCTGAGACCCTAGTTTGAATTTTCATTCTGCCATTTACTGACCATGTAACCTTGACCTTGAACAATTCACTTCACCTTGATGCATCAATTCTTTCTCCTGGAAAATGAAGGAGCTGAGTTAGGTGCAGCTGGGTGCAGAGAGTTGGGCCAGGAGTCAGGAGGAATTGAGTTTTAACCCAACTTCCAATTCAGTCTAACTATGTAATGCTAGCTGAGTCACTTAACCTGTTTGCCTCAGTTTCCTAAACTGTGAAATAGAAATAACAATTGCACCTACCTAACAGGGTTGTTGTCAGGTAGTTGGAAAGAACTTAGCACAATGCCTTACACATAATAGATGCTCAATAAATGTATGTTCCTTTCCCTTCTTTCCCTTAGATGACCCATTAAAATCCATGTAAGCTCCAAATCTTTGATACAGTTAAAACATTAAAGTTATATATAGTTGCCCCTCACCTCTAAAATCTAAAAAGGCAAACCTATAGTAATTCTCCTTAACTTGTACATTTAACACTATTTCCTAAAGTCAGACTTCATCTGTTGGCATTCTATTTATATTTCACCCTCCCCCCAAATGCTATTTGCTTTTGGGCACACCCTCTAGTAATAGTGAGAGTCAACTATCACTGCACATTTCCTTTCAGTAAGGAAACCCCCAGTGTTAGACAGCAATCAAATGATGTGCAATGGCAAGAATTCAAAGATTCCTTCATTGTCAGGAAGTCTTCTTCATTTGAAAGATTTTTTTAAACTTCCCTGGTAGCAGAAATAATTCTCCTGAAATAAGTTGTTCACTTTGGGCATGAAAATCAAGGGAAAATGTAAGAGGATATTTATTTAAGATACTACTGCTGATGTATCATTATAATTTATTTAGGAAAAATGGCTTTAATGAGCCAGTCCTTTGTGGAAAATAAAGTAATATCTGTCTGCAGCAATGTGAGTTTTGTGATTGCTTAGTTTTATGCGAATATTGCCCTAATTAAAGAGAATTATTTAATAAATCATGTTGGATTAGATGCAACTGGGAATTGGAGTAGTTTTATCTCTGACCAGTATTTTTTCCTCTAATTCTCTAGGGTTACCTCTGCCAAAAACAACAAAAATTCAAAACCTTAGAAGGGAAAAAGTCAGTGAATTGAACATCAGGATGCTCTAAAATTAATCAGTCAATTGACAAGCATTTATTAAGAACCTACAATATGCCAGGCACTGTTCTAGGTGCTGAGAATACAAAGATAAATGAAACACACTGCTCTCAAGAAGCTTATACTCTATTGAAGGGGATAAGATGTACATATGGAAATGTAAACAAAATTAATATAGACAAAATAAACACAAGGTAATTAGGGAAGGAAGGTATATATATATATATACACATACACACACACACACACACACATATATATATATATATATATATATTTTGAAAGAGAGGGCATTCAGCAAGGGAGAGATCAAGAAAGACTCCAAGTGAAAAGGTGGTTCTTGATCTGAGCCTCCCAGGTATTGAGGGATAGATTTTCTGAGGCTTGACCAAGGAGGGAGTACATTACAGACAGAGGAGATGACCAGTGCAAAGGTTCGGAGGAGGGAGGCGCAGGGTGAGGAACAGAAAGAAGAACAGTCTGACTTGTCCACAGAGTGTGGGAAGGGGAGGCCTGCACATAGAATGAGGAGAGAAAGACAGGCTGAGACCAGGCTGTGAAGGACTTTAGAAGCAGAACAGAGATGTTTAAATTTGATCTGAGGGGCAATAGGGAACTACTGTGAGTGATTGAGGAGGGAAGTGACATGGTCACAGCTGTGCTCAAAGAAAATCACCTTCTAAGTTGTGTGGAGGATGGATAGGAGCAGAGAGAGCACAGCCAGGGAACTCAGTTCAATCTCCTGCAGTGGTCCAGGTATAAAGGGATGAAGGCCAATCCAAGGCAGCAACTGTGTGAGTAGAGAGGGACAGATGTGACCGATGTGGAGACAGAAATCCAAGATCTAGTAATAGATTGGATACACGGAATTAACAAGAATGAGGAGGTAAGACTAACTCCACATTTATAAACCTGGGATACTGGAAAAAAGATAGTAATCCCCTGATCAAAAATAGTGATCAACTCTCATGGTCTATATGACAGAAAACTTAGTTTTAAAAGTAACATTTTATGATTTTATACATATATATGCATGTGCGTGGGTGTGTATTTGTGTCTAATGGTAGCCATGCAGGTGGGGGGGGAGGAAAAAAAGAAATTTACACGATAACTTTAATATATCTTTAAAAGGAATAGGGGCGGCTAGGTGTCACAGTGAAAAGAGCACTGGCCCTGGAGTCAGGAGGACCTGAGTTCAAATTAATACTTAACACAAAAAAAAAAAACTAGCCATGTGACCTTAGCAAGTCACTTAACACCAATTGCCCTACTTCACCCTCCAAAAAAAAAAAAGCAAAAACAAACAAAAAACAACAATAAAAGACTACCCAAGAATTAAAAAAAAAAGAATAGCAAGTTGTACATAATGGATTTTCATCTGCATGTACAATCAGCTTTTTTTTTCTATTCTACCATGTTATAGAAATGCTTATTTCTTAAGTTCAGAATAAATAAAATTAAAAAAAATATAACAGCATTTTAGTTTACATTTTTCTTTTCTTGTCATTTTATACATTTGTCATTTGGGGAAATTAATGTGTGTTTCTTAATTTATAATGCTAGACAGCTAAATCAGAGTATAAGAGTGTGTGTGTGTGTATTGTTATAAGTATGTAGCAAGACATTGGAGACTGGTGTCTGCTAGCAGACATAAATTCCTGAGTGTTTATCTATTTGAGCCTCATGGAGTTATGTGACTATGACTGATTACTTAGCCTCTCTCATGCCTACAGGATGATGGGAAGGATAGCAGAAATCTTGGAAGGAGCAACTATATCAGATGGTGTGAGAGGTGAGGGTCACAGCAGCAGAGGAGTCAACAGTTACTGCTTCAGGGACTCTACCGCATAGGAAAGGGAAGTGACCACAGTGGAAAAAGGCATCAGGGTTGCTGGTACTACTGCAGTAAATGCCAAAAGCTGCTGCTGAGATAGGGGTACAGGGCAGCCACTACTGCCCCCAAGCATCAAAGCAGGACACAGGCACAAGCCTGGGGAGCAGAGAGGGCAGGACACTGAGCCAGCAAAACAGAGGCTATGTGACTAAGAACTGAAATGGTGATTCCCTGTTCTCTAACTGGGGTGGCTAGGTGGTACAGTGGAGAGAGTGCCAGGCCTGGAATCAGGAAGACCTGAGTTCAAATCCAGCCTCAAATACTTATTAGCTGTGTGACCCTGGGCACATCACCTAACCTTGTTTGCCTCAGTTTCCTCATCTGTAACATGATCTGGAGAAGGAAATAGCAAATCACTTTAGTGTCTTTGCCAAGAAAACCCCAAATGGGGTCATGAAGAGTCAGATGTGACTGAACAATTCTCTGTTTCCCTTCTTCCCCTCCCTATCTCTTAAGGGAGACATCTGACTTTCCAGTCTATGTTATTTAGGGATCTGTTTTCTGTTAATAATAATAGCTAACATTTATATAATACTTACTACATGCCAGGCACTATGTTTAGCACTTTATAATTATCTCATTTGTTCCTCAGAACAACCCCAGGAGGTGGGTTCTATTATTATCCCCATTTTACAGACGAGGAAACTGAGGCAAACAGAGATTAAGTGACTTGCCCAGAATTACACAGGTAGTGTCTGAGACTGGATTTGAACAGAAGTCTTCCTGACTCCTTTCCCAGGGCTCTATCCACTGTGCCTCCTAATGGTCTATATTGCCATCTGTTCAGGAAGAAACTAATCTCTACTTGATCATTAGTTGAAACACTGATTTGTATGCATCTAGCAGGAATTAAATACAGCTGAGAGGCAGATTGTGGTCAACACGTTACACAGAGAAAGATCAATAGGTTTTATTATCGAAGGAAGATATCCCCTGACACAAAATTGGAAACTCCCAGCCACAAGAGATTGTATTGGTATATATCTTTATAGTTTCTCCAAAGTAGAGAAGAACATGTGAATCTGGCCCAATACACAGATTCAATGAGCTTGAGGCAGTCCTGGTAGAGGAATGGTTGTAAATGCACCAAAATAGCCTTGTGAGGCTGCCACAAGCATATTCTATTTTTTTTGTTTTCTTTCTGGAAAGTTTGAAGGAGAAGCCATTCCCCTGGAAGGAGGAGCTGGGGAATCATCAAAAGTCATACCTGGAGAGAGGAACTGGGGAAGGGAAAGCTGCTCACATGAGGGTGGGACCAGGAAGAAACAAAAACTAGTTTTGCTCACCAGCCTTTGCTCTCTACCCCCGCGCTCACTACTAGAAGCATTCCATCACCCCAGCTAGACAGAAGCACATAAAACATTTTAGAACCCTTCAAGATGAGATAATCTACCAGACAGAAATGGTAGTACTTGCCAAACCCACGGTAACTAAACGGGATCTCACCCATTTGCAAATTTAGTTGAGGTTCTTTCTCTAGTTCTACATGTGCTGACATATTCAGAACAACGACAAACTGTGATAAGAATCGTAAAATCACAGCGTTTGATGGAACCTCAAATATCATCTGAACCAACCTGAACTCCAAGCCATATCTGAACATAAATCCTCTTTACATAATCAGTGAGTGGTAATCCAGTAATCTTTTGAAAAAGTCTAGTAAGGAAGAGCCCACTGCTTCCCCAACCAGCCCATTCCACTTCTGGAGTCCTTTAATTTTGGAGAAGTTTTTCATTACTATAAACCCTAAGTTTCTTCTCTCTCCACTTACACTTAAGTTATAAGTGTAAGTTCATAATTAATTAATTAATTGATTGATTGATTAAGTTCATAATTCTGCCATCTGCGGTCAAGAAAAAAAAGTCTAATCTACTTTCTCCAAGATAGCCAGCCTTTCAGGTACTTGAAAATCATTATTATATCTGATCACCAAGCCCCTAATCTTCTCCAATCTGAAAAATCCTACTTCTTTTAACCAATCTTCATGTGACATGGTCAGCAGTCCCATCACCATCCTGGTTACCTTTCTTGGTATGGGTTACAATTTTTCAATGTTCTTCCTAAAAATACTACCTAAAACTGAATACAATCAACCAAAAGTGATCTGATCAGGGCAAAGTACAGTAAGATTATCAATTCCCTTGTTCTGCATATTATGTCTCTCTCTCTTTCTTTTTATTTTTTAAAGTAATTGGAGTTAAGTAACTTGCTCAAGGTTACACGGCCAGGTATTTCTAAGTGCTAAGTGTCTGAGCCCAGATTCGATCCCAAGTCATCTTGACTCTGGGGCCAGTGCTCTTACTTGCTGAGCCACCTGGCCGCCCCTACTATGTCTCTCTCAATACTGCATCAAGGTAGCCTCTGCTTTTGTGTCTGTGGCCTTGAACTTTTGACCATTTTGACCTTGCAGTCAAGCAATTAATAAACATTTATTAAGTGCCTACTACGTGCCAAGTACTGTGCTAAATGCTGGGGATGCATAAAGAGGCAAGAGACAGCACCTGTCCTCAAGGAGCTTACAACCTAATGGGTCCAAATTTTTTTTTTAATATGTACTGTTGTTGATATATGCTTCCCTCTTCTGGTACTACAAATGAATCTGATTTTCCTTGAGATATACATAAAATAGGGAAACACAAATATAGAAAAACAAACAAAGTCAGTCATGTAAAGATCCCCTCCAGAGAGGGCAGAGTTCTACCATGAAGCTGCATCACCTAGGTTTCTTTTTCACTCTCATTTCAATATACTCAACTTCAAAATTGGAATATAAGGGCTAGCCTAACATCATCTAGCTCTGCTTTTAAAAGCTACCTAAAGTGGGTGGCTAGGTGAGGCAGTGAATAGAGCAGGAGTCCGGAGGACCTCAGTTCAAATCCGGCCTCAGACACTTAAAATTTACTAGCAGTGTGACCTTGGGCAAGTCACTTAACCCCCAATTGTCCTGCCCTCCCTCCTCCAAAAAGCAAAAAAAAAATCAGATAAAAGCTACCCAAAGTATATTCAGTATTAGGAAAAAGGCCAGTGCCCTCATTGGTAGCTGGCCATAGTTGCTGCCATTTTGTCTCATGGTTCTATTGGACTGTCTCAATTGGTATAATAACATAGCACTAAATAAATTAGACTACTTTTTTCCCTGAATTTATTGGTTGCTGTGGCACAAGACAGAAATAGTCCTCTGTAGCATCATTCAGTGCTAGGGAATGTACCCTAGACTAGAAGCCAAAAAAGCTGGCAACAAGTCCCAGCTTTACTGCCAATGCATAAAATGATATTGGGTATGTCTTTTCCCTTCCCAGGCCCTCAGGTTCCTCATCTATCAAATGAGGGGTTTGGACTAAATACTCCCTAAAATCTATCCCCTTTCTGTGGTTGTCATATAGGTCTGGGTTAAAATTTTAAGAATTTCAGGAGGCAATAGACCTAGGCAGAGGAAATAGGTAAGGTCATTTCCATTATTACCAAGGACTTAGAAGGTCGTGAGAATCCCAGCACGGGAAGTCACAAAAAGATTATTATTTGTAAGCAGGGTCAGAAGCATCTTCCTCTCCACACACTACATATTTCTCTTTGTATGAGTGGTTTTCATTGACTAGTTCCCACTAACTTCAAAGGGCTCTCTCAGTTTAGACCAAATAGATGGGTGAGAGACAGAATCAATAAGAACCTAGTACAAGGAGGTCAAAGGATCATAGTGTTAAAAGCTGGATGTATTTTGGAAATAAGGAGGAGGAAGCTGAGGTACAAAGAAATAAAATGACTTGCCCAGAGAACACAGAAGTACTCAGTTAGCAAAGTCAGAATTCTCACCCTGGTCCTTGGACTTTGCTCTTTTCGTTATACCTATATTGCCTTCAGACGTAGTTTCTTTGGGGAGCATATTTAATTTTCAGTGAAAAATCATTTTGATAAACAAGATTGAAAAGTCAGAACATTCCAGGATTTTCCTGTCTTTACTTTTTTTTTTGCTTTTTTTTGGAGGGGGGAAGGTAGGGTTATTGGGGTTAAGTGACTTGCTCAAGATCACATGGCTGGTATTTGTTAAGTGTTTTTGGTAATTGTTAAGTGCCTGAGGCCATATTTGAACTCAGATCCTCTTGACTCCTGGGCCAGTGCTGTATTCATTGCACCACTTAGCCACCCCTGTCTTTACTTTACTTAAAGCAGTGCTGCTGTGTGTAGCTAAGAGAACTCAAATACTCAAATGGGTCAAATAATACAGATTTCAACCCATCTAAATCTCCCCATCCCATGAAGATCTTATTCATGTCTTTCTACACATTTGTGACAAAAGACTCATCCGGTGCATTTTCCTTGATTCTGCCTAACTTCCCAAAGATATCAGCGGAGATCTCAGGCAGTCCAGTTATCTCTGCCCTTCACCACATGGCCAGATCACTAGCTTTTCTTATCATACATTTCCCTGATGCAAACAGAGCAATTTGTTGTGTTCAGTTGTTTCTGTTGTGTCAGACTCTTCATGATCCCATTTGGGGTTTTCTTGGCAAAGGTACTGGAGTGGTTTGACATTTCCTTCTCCAGCTCACTTTATAGATGAAGAAACTGAGGTTAGCAAGGTTAAGTGACTTACCCAGGGTCACACAGCTAGGATGTGTCTGAAGCCAGATCTGAACTTAGGTCTTCCCAATTCCAGGCCTGGCACTCTATCCACTGCATCATTTAGTTGCCCTAAACAGAATGATATTCTTTCATTATTGTGAAATAATGCAAAATTCATCATGTGAAATGCAATGAAAAGCATGCTAGATTTAGAGTCATGGGACCTAGGTTCAAACGCTGACTTCTCTTTACTACTTATTTGACTTTGGCAAATAATTTTACTTCTCTGTGTCTCTGCTTCCTCATGTACAAAATGAGGTTTCTGGGCTAAATGTCCATCCAGCTCCTTTGTAGGTCTCAATCTATTATTCTAACATGTCATTTAAAAATGTAGTACTGAGACAGTTTCTGAATTGTATCTGTGATCTCACCAATCTGGATATCTCCCAGCTGGTACAGATCATCACTCATCAGAACATACTCATCCTGTGTGGTTTTTTTTCTGTAAATCCTCCATGGCACTGTAGTAGAACTGCCCAATGCTCTGTTGTAGATCTTAGAAGAATCAAAACTGTGAATGATCCGAAGAGAAGAGAAGGGCATTAACAGACTGCAGCATATCACAAATGATAATGTGTATGCAAGAGGTGGCATTTACAAATCAAGGACAGGAACAGTTGAGAAAATGAAGTTTAAATGGTCATGCATCAAGAGTATTGATGTGATGCTCTTTTTAGAGCGTTGCTAGAGTTTCTATGAAAGAAATGACCCTTCACACAAAGATCTTAACCAGAAGAACTGTCTAGAAAATATTTGGAAGCCCACCTACCAAGGTACACATAGGAAGTATATAAATACAGCTGCAAAACAATCATTACAGAAATAGACCTAAATCATTGGACAGTGATTAAATTCCTCACAAGCAGGACCTGACAACATAATAAAAATGACAATACTATTTAAACTAATTTACTTATTTAGCACCATATCAATGAAAGTACTGAACAGTGATTTTATAGAAATAGAGAAAAATTCACCTGGAAGAATAGAAAATTTAAAAATCTCAAGATTAAGGGAAACAAAGAAGCAGAAAGGAAAAGTCTGACTATCATATTTTAAAGTATACTACACAACACTAATCATCAAAAGTTGATGAAAATTAGAAAAGTTGGACAGAGCAATAATGTAGAACATAAGATTCAGGAGTGAATTAACATAAAAGTATAACATTTGACAAATTCAGAAATACCACCTACCGCCATGTCTCCAGCCTGGCATAAAAACTCATCATTCAGCAACAACAACAGTAAAACTGCTGGGAAGTGGTGGCTAGGTGGTACAGTGAATAGAGCACCGGCCCTGAAGTCAGGAGGACCCAAGTTCAAATACGGCCTCAGACATTTAACACAAAACTAGCTGTGTGACCTTGGGCAAGTCACTTAACCCCAATTGCTCTACCTTTCCCCCTCCAAAAAGCAAAAAAAACAAAAACTGCTGGGAAACCTAAAAAGCTATCAAGACGACTTGAGGAAAAAGAAAGGACTAACAAGTAGGGGAACTGGCAAAGATTTCCTGAGATACCCTTGAAGGAAGCTAAGGATGGTAGAGGTAGAGGTGAGGAAGCAGTCCATTGTGGGTATGGGAAACTTTGTGTGAAAAGACAGACATAGTCGATGAATTTGGAGGATGGCAAATAGACTAACTTGGCTGAAATGTAAAATGTATGAAGTGCAATAAAATGAAATAAATTTGAAAATATAGGCTGGAGTCAGATTATAAAGGGTTTTAAGTGCCAAGCAGAGAAGTTAGCACTTAAATTCCTAGAAAATAGTGAACTACTGAAGATTCTTGATTAAAGGAATGACATGGTGGACCTTTGTTTTAGGAAGAGTATTTTGTCAGTTGTTTGGAAAGTAGGTTAGAGAAGGGAGGTATTAGAATCAGAGTCCAATTCAGAGTATACTGCAATAGTCTGGACAAGAAGTGATAAAGACCAGAAATAAAGTGGTAGTCCTAGGAATGGAGAGGAGAGAGATGTGAGAGAGGCTAGAGAAATAGAACTGATGTGATTTGGCAACTGATTTCTCATGAGTGATAGGGAGAATGAAGAGTCAGGGATGACTCCAAGGTTGTCAATTTACATAATTGGAAGGATAGTGGTGTTGTTTAAAAAAAAACAACTTTTTTTTTCCAGACCCTGGAATTCTCAATGAGTAAACCTCTGCCAATGTAGATCACCACGCGTTCTGCAACTGCTCAGCTTAGAGTTTCCTAGAACGATTAAAAGGTTAAATAATTTGCCAAGGTTTCTAACATGTGTCAGTCAGTCAACCAGGATTTATTAACTACCTACTATGCGCCAGACACTGTGCTAAATGCAGATACAAAGAAAGGCAGAAACAGTCCCTGCCCGTGAGGAGTTCACAGTCTAAGGGGCAGATGGCAGACGACTATGTACGAACAAGATAAATTGAGGGTAACCTCAGAGGGAAGGCACTAAGACTCCCAAGAACTGGGAAAGCCTTCTTGCAGAAGGTAGGACTTTAACTGAGACTTGAGGGAAACCATAGACAGAAATGAAGAGGAAAACGTTCCAGGCATGGGGGAGAGCCGGTAGAGATACTTGAAGTTGAGAGGAGTGTCATGTAAAAAGAACAGCAGGAAGGCCTGAGATTTGAACTCAGATTTTTCCTGACTTCAAAGCTGGTTCTCTATTATCCACACTGCCTCTCCTCTCTCAAGAGCATCCAAAAGAAGTTTAGATAAGAGGCAAGTTGCAGAAGAGTCCTGCTTTGGACATGTTGAGTTTGGGTATAAGATATTCAGGCAAAGATTTCTATCAGGGCAACAACAGAAAAGAGATTAGAGCTGAATAAATAGATTTGAGAATCATCTGCATAGAAAAGATAATTGAACCCAAGAGGATAGATGAGATTACTGAGAATATATTTAGAAAGAAGAAGACTCAGTTTAGAGCCTTGTGCATACTCTTAGTAAGGAGGCAAGACATGGAAGATAAGCCAACAAAGAAGATAAAAGCAGACAGATTGGAGAAATAAGAGAAGAGAGCAGCATAAAGATGAGGAAGATGAAGGTAGAGTAGGGGATGGCCAAGAATATTAAAAGCTACAAAGAAGTCAAAGGTCATAGGTAACCTTAGAGAGAGATCACGTCTAAAAATTCAATATTGTTATAGCAGGGGTAATGTGCAAAACTTTCAGCTTTCTACTAATCCCATGTTCTTTTTTTCTTAATGATTCATTTTTCTTTTGTTTTTTTTTTTTTGCTTTTTGGAGAGCAATTGGGGTTAAGTGACTTGCCCAAGGTCACATGGCTAGTTTGTGTGTGTGTGGGTATGGGTGTGTGTGTGTGTGTGGGTGGGTGTGTTAAGTGTCTGAGGCCCGATTCAAACCCAGGTCCTCCTGACTCCAGGGCCCGTGCTCTATTCACTGAGACACCTAGCTGCCCCTAATCCCATATTCTTGACTCAGCACTAAGGAGGCTTGGTGATTTGAGAATGATAAGCCCTTGGATGCTGCTGGTCATATGTGACTCAGCACTGAAAAAACTTTGAGATGATGTAGTAAACTCTGAGTGATTCCTTGGTTCTCCCAGATGGGGGGTAGGTACTGAATCAGTTAAAATGTGACAGCTTCTGACTCTCTTCCTTTAGCCTTCCAGGTAGCATCATATAATTTGGAGACTTCTCAGAGTATAGCAAGTGCTTTTCCCCGACAATGATCACATCACTTCTACATGGAGAAGTAGAGCAGGGGTACTCAACTAACCAAGCTTGCCCTTGGGCCCCTGGCTTTCTGCTTTGCTTCCTCAGTAAGTGACCAAAGACTGCTAAAACATTGTTGGATACATCCAGGCTTGGGGGTGACTCTGAGTTTGAAAGTTCTGCAGCTTTTCGGTCCTTTTTGTTGGCAGTGACTATTGACAAGGGGAGTTTCTTCATTGGAGAAGATGATCACTCATAGGAAGGATGAGTGAGAATTATTCAGACAATGCAGAAGCTAGATAAAATGTGACCATGACCATTAGGTTGTTTCATAAACTTTTTCTTCTGATACTGTTTAAGGATTAGCTTCATAAGCGATTGTAACAGTAGTTATAAATTAAGTTACTCAACCCTTTTTCAAGTAGGTATATCATTATGGGCTGTCTTTCATGTCTTTTGGCTTTACTTTTGTGTATAAAAAATATCTTCCTGTCCCATACCTGATTCATATTGTACAGTAAATTCCTTTCTATGACGCCCTTTTGAGGGAACTTTAGACATAAGCCAATACCTAAGCTATAAATAATTTGTCCACAGGGTACCGTGGTAAGGATTTAATGAGCCAAGAATATGAGAAAAGGAAACCTAGCTGGTCTCATTAGAGACCAGGCTTCCCCATGACTAACCCTGGGGGTCCTGAGCTGAGAAGGGCTCCTAAAAAAAGTAGAGTGTGACATTAGTTCAGTCTTGCAAGCTGAGTAGCAATCTCTTAAAGCTAGACTGTCATAGGATCTTAGAATTCAAAACGACTGCAGAGACTCACAGTTGTTCCACTGTTTCCAGAACAACAGATAAACTTTTATATGAGCAGAGGGCTGCCCCTAAACTTCTTGTGTTTGATCAGCCAAGGAGATCATAAAGAGGAACAGAGTACAACTGAGAAATGCCTAGCATTTCTGCATCCTGCTGTCCCCTCAGCTGGTTCACAGTCAAGTAACACTAGAAGGACCAATTGATATAAAAGATATTATAATTTTACATTGAAACAAAAATTTTAATCCCATTATCACTAATTTCTTTGCCTTAAGAATTAAAAAGAAATCACTGTGTCAATTGGTATAGCTTGGTCCTTCAAGGTGTTCTGAAATCCTAATCCTTCTAGTGCTAACGACCTATTTCTACTGGCTACCTTCATACTGGAGGCCATAGCTCTTCTTGGGAATACCTAGGGTGGACACTGCTCTGTCATTCCGGTGAACAGTGTAAGGTGACATAAGTAGTCATCCCCCACTAACAAAGACAGAATTGAAAATATAAAATGAACTTCAGTTAAGCATAATGAAGAAGGATTACGCACAAGCATCCTGGAGCAAGCAAAGAGGCTCTGTTCCAGAAGCATCCTGCCCCTAGCCATGACTCAGTACTTCTTAACCTATTGACATTTATCTTCCCCAACAAACTCTTTGGGTAGCAAAGTCCACAATCCACAGCAGCATTCCCTGACTTTGGATGTCAAAACCAGAGCAATGGTCCATGTCTATAATCTTAGCTACCTCCAATCTCTGAAATTTGGGAGTTCTGAGGTGCACTGGGCTAGGAAGAGCAGGTGTTTACTCTGAATTCAATATCAATACGGTTAGTCAGTCAATAAATATTCGTGAGCCCCTGAGAGGAGTTAAGCACTAGGCTGCCTAAGGAAGGACAAAGTAGGCTAGATTAGAAATGGAGTAGATAAAAAGTCAAAAGCAGAGTAGCTCATGAATAACAAGGGGTTGGAGAGAGAGGGAGGGGGAGAGAGAGAGAGAGAGAGAGAGAGAGAGAGAGAGAGAAGGAAGGAAAGATAAAGAAGACTAGAAAGACACCTTTATGTCCCTTTTGCTGTTTTTGCAAAGCAGTAACTTACTCTTCTGACACCTATTTAGTTATGCCATTGAGCACATAATCCCCCTTCCTTACAAGCAAAGGAGAGCAAAATAGCTATGAGTGAGGCTTATCTTAGAGACACTCCCAAAACTGGAAGACCCAAAATGAACAAAACCTTCTCCTCGCCCTCTCTGTCCTTTTGACTGTAAGATCAGACTGTAGGATCATAGATTCTGAGCTGGAAGATAACTTAGAGACCATATAGTCTTTAGAGTGGATAATTGAGGCAAAGAAATGACTTGTTTGAGGTCATTCATCCAATCCAGCAAGTAATTAGTGGAGCCAGGATTCAAACACAGTCCCTCCAACTCCTAATCCCAAAGTCATTCCTTTATCCAACCTAAATTTTCAATGTTATGCATGTGTGTAAGAGCATCAGCACTTTTTAAGCCAGATTCAACTTGAAAATATATTGAAAATAACTAGATGATGCAAAAAGGAAAATTTCTCCATCCCTGACCACTCCCTGTTGTACAAAGTGGTTTCCACATTCATTCTCCACCTTGCCTGCTTTTTTTTTTTAATTTAAAAAAGTTCAGTCTTTTGAGGGTGGGAAAGAGTTAAGATGGAGGAAGGTGATGAATAGTGACATGTGGTGTACATGATGCTAATGAAACTTAAAATAAGTTTGTGTGTGTATGTAGGCCTTTTTTTTTTCCTGTCAACTTTTGCTTATATTACAGAAACTGTCCTGGGAGTTGACTCCCTTTCCCCATGTGACTCATGATCCCTGCTGGTCTTTTCAGGAGGGGGTAACAATACAATGGGTCACACAGCGCTGCAGCGTCTGCAATTCCCAAGGAAGAAGTGGCTTGAGACATTTATATAGCAGGTCTGGCGACCAAGGGCTGGTGAGTATGTCCGAAAAGGAGCTGGAAGTCGGACAGTTTGTGCTGCTGCTGCAAGGACAGGAAGCATTGAGAGTTTCTGCAGCAGCGGTTGGCCTGAGATAATACCATTGTATAACCCAGCCCAGCGACCTCTCCCAGTGCTGAGAGCCCAGGGCCTGGCGTCTGACTGCTTGGCGGCCAGCCAGTCCTTAGGTCCTCCAGTCTGGAGAGAGGGTGTGCCCTCCCAGGCAGTTCCCCACATAGTGCAGGCCACACCTCACCTTGCAGAGGAAATCTGGCGTGAGCTCCAGACTTCATGACTTCTCCTTTATGAGTCTCAGCCCCCCACCCCCCAATCCCCACCCTGGTCCTTTTTTTTTCCCCCCTCCACTTCAGTGCAGTGGTGGTATTCACCCTGATCTCACAGGGAGCTATTTAAAGTCACAAGTGAGAAATGAACCGGTGACAGGGTTATTGGAAAGATAACCGCATTTTTCTTTACTTTGGTCCCAAAGGATGGACTGCACTAGCTGCACCCTCTCACTCGGTACACCGTGCTTGGCCTGATGCAAAGCGCTATTTTCATAGAGCTGTTTCACCCAGCCCGAGCATCTACTGAGGATTTTTTTAGACTTATTTAGCAGCAATATTGTTTGATTTTAACCAGACATTGTTCTAAACACACAAAGGAGTTCAAGGATATGGCATTGGATTTGGTTCTTCCCCCACCCCCCTCCTCCATCCAAGTTGTCAGGTTTCTCTGGGAAAATGGGATGAAAATATTTGGGGACATTTCCACAATAAAACACTCTTAAATATTTTTTAAGATTTCCTCTCTGGTCATGTCAGGATTATAACTCAAATCTACAGAAGCCAGGAAATTACAAATTTATGTTGACACTTTCCCCTTAAAACTCTCACCAGATGACAAACAATGTAAAATAAAAAATAAAAACACCCCACTCAAATGTCCTAACTATGACACAGTAGACCAAAGTGTCCCAGTACAGAAGCTACTGCCTTTTATTAACCTTTTAAATATAGTTGTTCAGTCTAAGTTGTTCATAAATAACTAACTTTTTAGAAAAGATAAAGAAATAAATTTGAGTAGATGGCTTTGTGACCTCACAGGCCATAGAGCCAGATCTCCTCTTATGTGGAGTTGGTTCTTAAAATAAGGAGACGCTTGATTAGATATTTTTTTTTGTCTTCTTTTGGCAGAGCAATTGGGGTTAAGTGACTTACCCAAGATCACACAGCTAGTAAGTGTTAAGTGTCTGAGACCCCATTTGTACTCAGGTCCTCCTAATGCCAGAGCCAGTACTCTATTCACTGCATCACCTAGCTGCCCCTTAATTAGATTTTAAAAAGGATGGAAACCTCTATGGTATTGATATCTAATCAATAATAGCAAACCTAAAATCAGGAGAGAAAGCAGTATAATGTATTTTGTTTGGTTGGTTGGTTTATTTTGCCTTTTTTTTCTGGAGGGCAATTGGGGTTAAGTGACTTGCCCAAGGTCACACGGCTAGTTTTTGTGTTAAGTGTCTGAGGCCAGATTTGAACTCAGGTACTCCTGACTCCAGGGCCGGTGCTCTATTCACTGTGCCACCTAGCCACCCCAAGTGTAATGTATTTTGAACTTCAGAATAATATACTTCAGCATGAAAGACAGAATGTTGTAGCATTAGAGAGCTAACTAAAGAGTCAGGTAGGCCTATGTTCAAGACTCAACTCTGCCACATATTGACTTTGGGATTAAGATCAGGAGCAAGTCACTTCACATCTCTGCATCCCAGGAAATCAATCAATTAATCAATGAGCATTTATTTATTTCCATATTAGTCACATTGTGAAAGAAGACACAGACCAAAAGGAACACACACACACACACACACACACACACACACACATACGTACAGTGAAAAATTGTAGCTTTGATCTGCATTCAGACTCCATAAGTTCTTTCTCTAGAGGCAAATAGTATTTTTCCCCATGAGAACTTTGGGATTGTCTTGGATCATTGTATGGCTGAGAATAGCGAAGTCATTCACAATCAATCAGCGTACAATATTGCTGTTACCATGTGCTATGTTCGCTTTCACTTTGCATTAATTCATGTCTTTCCAGGCTTTTCTAAAATCATCCTGCTTTTCATTTTTTTTTTAATTTATTTACTTTTAGTTTACAACTTTCAGTTCCACAAGTTTTGGAGTTCCAAATTTTCTCCTCCCTCCTCCCCATGGCAGCATGCAATCTGATATAGGTTCTACATTAGTCAAGTTGTAGAGAAGAATTATGACCAATGGAATGAATAACGAGAAAGAAGAAACAAAAGAAAAGAAAAGAAAGCAAGTAGTTTGCTTCGATATGCATTCAGACTCCATAATTCTTTCTCTGGATATGGAGAGCCTTTTCCATCATGAGTCCTTTGAAGTTGTCTTATAACCCTGCATTGCTGAGAGGAACCCAGTCTATCAAAGTTAGTCATCACACATACCATGTGTCTGTAACTGTGTGCTATGTTCTCCTGGTTCTTCTCCCCTCACTCAGCATCAGTTTATATAAGTCTCTCCAGGTTATTAGGAAGTCTGTCCGCTCCTCATTTCTGATAGCACAATAGTATTCCATTACACATTCATATACCACAACTTGTTAGCCATTTCCCTATTGATGGGCATCTCCTTAGTTTCTAGTTCTTTGCCATCACAAAAAGAGCTGCTCTACATACGTTTGTACAAATAGGTCCTTCTCTCCACCTTTTTTATCTCTTTGGGAGACAGACCCAGCAGTTCCAAATTACTCTCCAGAATGATTGGATCAGTTCACAACTCCACCAATGGTGCATTAGTGTCCCAATTTTCCCACATCAGCTCCAATATTTATCATTTTCCTTTCCTGTCATAGTATCCAATTTGATAGGTGTGAGGTGGTACCTAAGATAGCATATATTTATATTAAAACCAACTGTGTGCTAGGCACCATGCTTGACTCTGGGGTTACGAGGACAAAGTATGAAACAATCCCTACTCTCAAGAAGCTTATATTCTAACAGAGGGGACAATTAGACATACAAATATATATGTATGTATACATATAAAATAAGAATGAATAAATACAAATATATACAAAGTAATTAAAAGGCACTAGCAGGTAAGAAGATCAGGAAAATCTTCATGAAGAATATGTGTTTGAGCTGCATCTTAAATTAATAAAGGTGGAAGGGAGTACATTTCAGTGGGTCACAGCTAGTGGTACAGGTACAGAATGGCTATGATAGTGTCAAATGTGAGGAACAGAGAAAAGGCCAACTTGGCTGGAACAAGGAATGTGAGGGGAGAGTCGTGTCCAGTGAGGCTGGAAAGATAGGTCAGGTACAGATTGTATAAGGCTTTAAAAGCTAAACAGAAAAGTTTCTATTTTGTCCCAGGAGTCCAAGAGCCACAGGGGTTGATTGAGCAGGAGAGTCCCATGGCCAGATATGACACTAAGGAAAATTTCTTAGCCAGCAATGTTTAGGATGGATTGGAGCAGGGAGAGACTTTAATGCAGGGAGAACAGCAGGCAATATGGCCTGGAACTAAGGTGATTGTTTTTGTTAACTGACGGAAGGGGCCAGATGTAAGAGAAGTCGTGAAGGTAGAAATGGCAAGATTTGACAACTAAATGGATTTGTGGGGTGAGGGAGCATGAAGAGGTGAATACCATGCCAAAGTTAGAAGTCTTGGCAACTAAAAGGGTTGTGGTGCCTTCAGCAGAAATTGGGAAGTTTGCAAGAGAGGAAAGTTTTGGGGAAAAGATAATGAGTTCAGTTTTGGAATTTTTTAACTGAAGATGTCTCCAGGATATCCACTTTAAAATGTCCAATAAGCAATTGGTGACAGCAAATAGAATATCAAGGAAGATCTTGGGATTGGATAGATCTTTTTCAACATAAAATATGTGTGTGTCTGTGTGGGGTATGTATATGTGTATTTATATATAATATATATACACATATATGTGCATCTATATTTATATCTATGTCTATGTTTAGAGGGGTGAGGGGTGAGGGGCACAACAATCCACTACCACCTCACCCTGTCCACCAGCCACCTTGTAAAGTGACCATCTGCATTGCTAGACATTCTTCACTAGAATCTCCCTATACTGATCCCTTCCAAAAATAGAATTAGGGAAAAAACTGAACTGAAAGTTAGGAAACTGTTCTCTAGGGTTTCGATCTTACACTAACTAGCCGTATGAGCTAGGGCAAGGGATTTAACCTCTGTGCCCTCAAATTTCTCATCTATCAAAAGAGGAATTAGATTGAGTTCCAAGGCCCCCTTCAGCTCTGAAATATAACACCAAATTATGTTAGGACCAAGTCATAAGAATTGGGCTATGTGACCAATGATGTCCTTTATCACTCTGGGATCCTGGGATTTGATCCTTCCATTCTTTGTGATGGATGAAAGTTGAAGAAATAAAAGACTTTTAGATAGCTTGATCTTCTTTAAACACTTCAATGGAAAATGGAGGCAATGACTACTTCAAAGAAAGGAGAGAAACCTTCCTGGACTATTTTATATTACTGTTCACATACTCTAATATTCAGCCAGATTAGACTGTAAACTCTCTGAAAGGGGGGCTTGTCTTTTGTACCTCCTGCCCTTAGCACAGTACCTTGCACATAGTAGGCCCTTAATAAATGGTTATTGATTGACTGTTTCCCACACTTCAGATTCCTTTGCACAGGTAATTCACCATTTCTGGAAGACGCCCCCTCCTCACTCCCTATATGATCAGGGCCAGCTAACGGGAGCCCCATCCTCAGGGCATACATAGCCATACTCTTCCTGCTGTCAGCCCACAGTGAAGAGTCTGAGAAGCCTGCTTCTGATGAAGTGCATTGGAAAGGTCACCAATTCAGAGGATGCACAGGTATTCTAATTTTTTCCGGACCCTTCCATGTGAAGCAGGGAAGCTTTGTGACTGACTGCTGAGAATGCATTTAAAAGGCACTAATCAAGGTGTTTTTCTCTCTTGCCTGATCTGACAGGAGTGAGGAGTAAACACACTGAGGGAAAAAGAAGCCGCAGGCTCTTATGTGCCCATCCAGGCTGCTATGATGCGTCCAGTGAGCACATGGCGCTGCTGTTGTTTCTGGCTTTTTTAACTGCTCTTGAGACGTAGTATAAGACTAGACTTTAACCTTGTCAGCTTCCAGGAGTAGAAAGGTCAAACCAGCAGAAGTCTTGGGGCCAGAGTCTAGGGCAGAGTTTGGGGTCTACCAGCAAGCACGTCCCCAAGGAGGAACTGGGATCCAGCTCAATGGAGATTTGATGCCACTGCCATGACACAGGGTACTACAAAAGGGAAGGACTCACTCATCGGCTATGCCTAGTTCATTGGTAAATTTTGTGGGAAAAGTGTTGTAGAAACTCTTCCCAGGGATTGAGGTGCTATATAGAGGAGAGAATGTGCTTCCAAATGTTGGGAAGAGAAGTCTGTGTTTCTATTCTTTCTATATCTTCTCAATAAATATCCCTTTGTAAAAGCTCATTGATACTGTTCGGTTAAATGAAACTGGCGATTAATATCACAGAGAACACAACAGAATGGGACCTTGAGCCTAGGCTGGGGTGAGTAATCCGCAGCATCGAGGTCATATGTGGCCTTCTAGGTCCTTGGGTGCAGCAATTTGACTGAGTCCAAGTTTTACAGAACAAATCCTTTTATTAAGATTTGTTCTGTAAGAGCACTGGCCCCAGAGTTGGGAGACCCAGGATCCACTCTGGCCTCAGATACTTAGCACCCACACAAAATAACTGGCCGTGTAACCTTGAGCAAGTTACTTGGCCCCAATTGTTTAAAAAAAAAAAAGATTTGTTCTGGAAATTTGGATTCAATCAAAGGGCCTCACTTGAGGACCTAGAGGGACACATATGGTATTAAAGAAGCATCACCCTGATATCTCAGGAGTACCCCTAGGACCCTAAGAAGAAGATACAGCTTTGCTAGGGATGTCAGCATGAGAGTGGGGTTAGGGATCCAAGTCTCTACCGTGTTTCCCTGATAATAAGACCTATCCCGAAAATAAGCCCTCCCCTTACTATGTAAGATTCCTCTAAAATAAGCCCTCCCCCGAAAATAAGCCCTATTGAGATTGCTACTGTAGTGAAGGTGATCCCCTGCGCTACACGCCTCTGTATGCACCATCCCCCCCCCCCCGTGAAACGGACGCTGCGCTCCGAGCTGCAGCCAATCAGAGCTGCAGGAGTGAGTGCGTCATCCTGTTCTTCCCCAGTGATTTGCTTATTGAATAAAGGTACATTTTTTTGTTCACATTTACCTGTTTATTAAAATTGCTGTCAATGTTCATTAAAATAAGCCCTCCCCTGAAAATAAGCCCTCTGGTGTTTTTCTGTCCAAAAAATATAATAAGACAGTGTCTTATTATCGGGGAAACACGGTATAAAGGCTACATCTGTCTCTTAATGTCATTAGGTACTAAACTTTTTAAATATCTGTAATTGTTAGTACTTTCTCTCTTTTCAAATTTTTTGTATTTACTTATCAATCCACAAGTTGTCTCTCCCAATAGAATGCAAACCTTTAGAGGATAGAGACCTGTTTTTCATTTTTCTCTTTGTATCCTAGGTGCCTAGCACTGTGCCTTGTGCATAGTAGGTGATTAGTAAATCTTTTTCTTGTCAGATTGAAAGTTACATGGCCTAACTCCAAAGACCTAAAAAGTAATTGTCACCCAAAATGAAGATCAGGCCAGGTAAATAAGAAAAGTATAGAGAAGTGAGACAAAAGCATAGAGACAAGACTGAGAAAGCTAAGGAAGTGACAGGAAACACAGCTTGCAAAAGTCACCAAAGGTAACAAGAAAATATTCTGCAATTATAGAAAGCAAAAGAGACGAGGAAGATCCTAGTCAGATGTGGAGGAGCACAGGAAATCTAATAACAGATGTCTGTGAAAAGGCAGCTTCCTAATGACCTTTTGAATTTGTCTTACCAAAAAAATTCAAATATGTTCAGATAATTGAGGTAAATACTTTCTAAAATAGGAAGCTGGAAAACCAAGCTATGTTGGGAGCAAAACAGTCCAAGAGTAATTAAAAAGCCTGATCTATTCAAACCAGCAAGGCATGATGACACATGAGAACCAGTGAATGGTGTCAGAGGGTCACTTATTGTGATTTGGGGGAATTGGGGAAGATAAGGACTAAGTAATATTATTCTGGAGCCTTCTGTGTTTAGAGATCTAGGGTACATAGTGGTACTGAGTGTACATTCATGCTTGTGTTTTTAAATGGATAAGTGAGCTTCTCCCATCCCACAGAGCCTTTCCCATGCCCTGGGACTACTGTTCTTAGAACTTTCTGCCACCATATGCTAGGTACTAAGATCATGACTTGCTTTTTTTTTTCCTAAACCCCCCTGGAATTTACAGGGACCTGAGTTCCCAGAATCCTCAAATTGCACACTGTCAGTCCTTCTGTATTATGTACCTTCATTGGAATGAATTTTTAAATAAAATTTCATAAACCCATGACATATCCACACCAGAACTCCGGGAATCCTCCTTAACTGATGGATGAAGAAACTGGACACAGATAGAGAGACAGACAGGCAAAAGTTCTGCCTTATAGAGGAACATTTTACATAGAACTGACCTCCTGTCCCACAAGTGAAGTCTCTAATTCTATCTCATTTGCCTTTCTATGCCAATACAGGATCATAGAGTCAATCTTACACCTGGAAGGGACATCAGAGGCCATCTAATACAACCTCCTGGTTTTACAGATGAAGAAATTGAGATCTAGAGAAGTTAAATAGCTTCCATAAGATCACACCAATAATAAAAATATCAGAGATAAGATTGGAATCCCAGTCATCTGACTCTAGAACCACAAGTTTAAGAAGGGTTTGTACTTGTACCCCAGGGGTATCCTTCAAGGCAATTTCTACTGCCACTCTGAGAGATATCCAGTGAACTTTTCTTCATCCCAGCACTTTGAGTTTCTTTGTTTCACTTTTCCTCAGCTCCTACATTTCCTCTTAAAAAAATTTTTAAACTTTTTTCTTTCCTTCCTTCTCTTATTTCATAGACTATTTCTTTGACCATATTTCTTAGACCATTTTTTAGATCTTTTGAAACAGGTTCATTCTAATACATGAAAACAAGGTGAATTTGGGACTAAGGAGCCTTGAGACACAATGACTATTAGATCTGGTAAAAATGAAGTCTTTAAAAGGTAAACAAACTCTTTCCCACTCTCCTCCCCCTCCCTCTCCTTTCTTCATTCTCCCTTTCATTCTCTTCTCTCTTTCATTTTCCTTCCTCTCTCCCTTTCACTTTTTTCCCTCTTCTCTCTCTCCTCTCTTCTCTCTCTCTTTCACTCTTTTGCTTCTCTGTCTCTTCCTCTTCTCTCTTCCTCCTCCTCATCTTTCTTCTCGGTCTGTCTCCCTCTCTGTCTGTCTCCCCCTCTCCCTTCCCCCCTCCCTTTCCCCCCCCCCCCATCTCTCTCGTTTCCTGCAACAGTGTCCACACCAGAAGCCACAGTGATGGCACTAATGACATATACTCCACTTAGGCTTTGACCCCAGATTGACTCTGTTATACTATATTACACTGTTTGCCTCCTTAGACCTGATATACCTGGAAGTCCACAAAGCCAGTAAATATTTGCCTGCCCAGAAGTAAGGAAATGGCACTTTCTGTATGGAGCTGGTGAGGAGGCATCTCACCTCTGTGTCAATAATGAAAAACAAACAATAGCTAATGCTGGCATTCTCTCAGCTAGATCCTGCAAAAGCTACTCATGACCATGACCTCCAAACTTTATCACCACTCATCTCACCTGATAGGAAGAAGGCTGGTGCTTTGGCAAGGGGCCACCTTCAAAGAAAAGGACTCAGGGCAAGGTTAGGTTGTCTCTCACCTGCAAACAGACCTTGGCAACTAAAAAAGTCCCCAGAATCAACCAACTGGTTACTTTTACCTCAACTTGGAGAAGTTTAAGTTATAGACTATTAGGAGCCATTTCCATTTTTACTCTGAGTTTTGGGGTTTTTTTGTTGTTTGTTTGGGGGTTTTGGGGAAGGTAAAAGGCAGAGCAATTGAGGTTAATTGATACTCTAAATTTTAAGAAGAAAAGTTCCTCATTTCTTTGTTACAATCCCTAGTGAACTCTTAAGCCATAAATCCTTAGCCTCTGGCCTTAAAGAGAAGAAAAGTGCTAGATGAAAGCATTGATTTGAACAGAAAGAAGCTTAAAGTATTACTTAGGATCATAGGATCTAGAGCAGAAGGAGACATTAGAAAACATGTAAAGATCGAGTTTCATCTTACAGATGAGGAAACTGAGATTCCACGAGGTTAAATGATTTGCATAAGGTCACACCTGTAGGAAGTATCAGAGATAGAATTTGAACTCAGGACTTCTAACTCCAGAGGCAATGTTTTTTATATTATATGTACAACACAGGGAGAAATGAACCTTAACCTTGAAAACCATTGGATCAGAGCTGCTCGCTGCTGCAGAGATGTTGAGGGGGCATCAACAGATCAAGAGACAAGAAGCCAAGCTATCTCTGGAGATCTATCAGAGCTGGGGAGGCTGGGGACCTTGGGGGTCAAGTCCAAGTGTTTGATCATGGAAACTCAGGGAGTATGAATTCCCAGTATACGGGAGTCAAGGTACAAAGGGACTAATTCCATAAAGGATCAGTACACAGATTCTGTTGTTGTGATTCAGTGAGATGTTCACACTCAGAGCGCCATGGTCTGTAGACAGTTCTTACAGTGTGAGTTAAGTTCCCATCTTGCCTGGCAATAGCTCTGTAACTATGCCAACAGCAGGGCAACTATTTATTAATTATTGTTAGAATCCTGCTGCTTTACGTCATCCATACAGGCTGATCTACCACAATACTAAAGGACTCATCATGAAAAATGCTATCTACCTCCAGATAGAGAAATGATAAGACTCAGAGTACAGAGAGAAGCGTATCTTTTTCTAATTTTTTTCCTTTTTCAGAATATGACTCATGCAGAAATATGTTTTGCATGACTTCATTATGTGTTAATGGGTATTATATTCCTTTGCCTTCTTAATAGGTAGGGAAGGGGTGGAAGGAGGGAAAGAATTTGAAACTGAAAATAAAATTTAATTTATAAAGAAATAAAGGGGATAATTTTAGAAAAACCTGGGAAGACTTGTATGAACTGATACAAACTGAAGTAAGCAAAATCATGAGACCAATTTATATAATAACAGCAATATCATAAGGAGAATCAATTCCAAAAGACTTAGTAACTCTGATCAACATAACAATCAACCACAATTCCAAAGGGCTCATTATGAAACATGCTGTCCACCTCTAGATAGAGAACCAATGGACTCAGAGTACAGAAGCATATTTTTTTCTCTTTCTTTTTCTTGATTTTTTTTTGGGGGGGGGGGAGGAACATGACTAATGCTGAAATTTCTTTTGCATTATTTTACCTATTTGTAGTGGGCTTTGGTCTTCTTGCCTTTTCAATGGATAGTGGTACAGAGGAAGGGAGAGAAGTTAGAACCAAAAATAAAATAAAAATTGAATTAAAAATTTTTTGAAGAAATCCATTCAATATGGAAATGAATATTGAAAACTAAAGGTAAATTAATTAATTTTTAAAAAAGAAAGCAGGAATAAAAGAAATCCATTCAATCTAACTATACCAACCTATTTGGTGAAGACCTGAAGATGGTCTGTAATTTCAATGACTTTATCATCTTGTTAGTTCAGAGTCTCCCTTTCTAATGCATCCCTTATCATCAACCTCAGTGATGTCTGTATTAATACTTATGACCCTTCTAACAGTCTCACCTCACAGTTTCTCAACCTCTTTAACTACAATGACCTTTGAAGTTATGAAAGTAGAAAGAATATTGGAACTGGAGTCAGAGGGAAGGGTGCAAATCCTAGCTCTAATACTCTTTACATTTGTGACCTTGGTCAACTGACAATCTCTTTAAGCCTTAGTTTATTCTTATATAAAAGGAAGGAACTGAAATGTATGATTCTGAAGATTCCTTCCAGCTTTAGCAATATAATATTATGCTCATGCCTCACACCTCATTGCCCCATCTCTGAGATCTTGAACTTCAGAAATAATGTTCCCTAACCACAAGCTCCTAATTTTTCACCTTTCTGACCTTCACCTTCATAGTGACCTCCAATTCTTTCATTTCCAACCTTGTCTCTCCATCCTGGGTTCCCCTTGCCTCTATACTTATTCCCCTTGTTAGTCACCTCAAAGATTCGTTAGTCATCATCCCAGAATTTTTCACTCTGTGGCCTCAAATCTGTTAAACCTCAGCCTTGGGAAACCTAATCCATACCATTTTTCTGTTTCTCTTTCCTGGATAATATTACATATTATAAATTTATGGTACATAAATTCATCTGGGAGAGGCAACCTGGAGTATTCAGTAAAGAGTTGACACTGGACCTGGATTCAAGTCTTCTCTCTGATGCATACAGACCATGGGGAAATCACTTAAGCTCTCAGTGCTCCTGGGGGGGGAGGGAGGAAACTGTAAAACTAAGCTAGATAAACTTGCATGGGTAAAGGAAGGCTCTTTCCAAAAGCTCCTTACACTAATGAGATCAGAGGTCTGTCAAAATTTCACACACACACATACACACACACGCACGCATGCACACCAAAAAAACAAATCCAAACCCTCACTATTGGCTAGCAAGTTATTTTACATTAATTGCTTCATAAGAATAATAGCTAATATTTATATAGCACTTTTAGATTTGCAAAGCTCTTTAAAAAGATCTCATTTTTTCTTCACAATAGCCCTGCAAGGTAGGTGTTATTATAACCCCCATTTTACAGATGGGCCAACTGAGGCAGACAGAAGTTAAGTGACTCTCCAGGGTCACCTGGCCAGTAAGTGTCCAAAGCCAGATTTTCACTCAGGTCTACCTTTTTCCAGGACTCTGTTCATTGTACCATCTAGCTGCCTCCAGTGAAACACTTTGGTGACTATCTTATCCTTCACAGCAACTGTTTGAAACCGGAATTTCCACCCTCCCTCCTTGAGGCCTCAACCCTACCCCAACCCGTAACCCACCTAGACTTCACCAAGAAGTTCAAGGTCATCTGCCAAGAGCTTTCTAAACAGGATTTTTAAATTTCCTAACTAAAACTTCTCAGTATCTTCCTTCATTCTTTTCTTCTTCCCTGTGTCTCCAAGGATAAGGCATTCCGACACCTTAACAATGCCTCTACGTGTGACTTTGAACCCAACCCCTCCTATTTTCTCTAGGTCTTTACTACATCAAATACCCCTCCATGCATCTCCAATCCCTGCCTCTACACTGACTCTTTCCTTTCTGACCTATAAAAATTTCAGTTGTGGCGGCACAGTGAATAGAGCACTGGCCCTGGAGTCAGGAGGATGTGAGTTCAAATCCAAACTCAGACACTTAACACTTACTAGCTGTGTGACCTTGAGCAAGTCACTTAACCCCAATCGCCCTGCCTTTCCCCTCCAAAAAGCAAAAAAATATATATATTTCAGTTGTGTAATCCTAAAAATAAAAATACTTCCTCAATCCTTCTATCCCATCCAGCAACCATCTTCTTACTTCCCTCCCTTTCATCACCAAACTTCTTGAAAGGGTTGTCTACACCCAATGTTCTTATTTCCCCACCATGCCCTTTATCCTTACCTCCTTGTAATCTTCCTTCTGTCCATACCACTCTCCTAAACTGCTTTCCCAAAAGTCACCAAAGACACAAAAATCCAGTGTCCTTTTGCTTAGTCCTCATCTGCCTTGATAACTTTGCAACACGTAGACTGCCCCCTCCTAGAACATAACTCTCCTATTTCTTCTTTAATTTCTCCTTATCTTTAATATCTCCTTAATGTCAAACTATGACATTCAAAGTCCTTAACAGTCTGGGGTCATTCTACCTTTCTAGCTTTATTTCTCTCCTCCACTTCATAGGCATGAAGCTCAAACAAAATTATTCTTCTTAAGGCCTATTTCATATTCCACGCTGGCCTTCATTTTCCATCTGGGGCTCTGCTTGGCCTTTACTCTGGGAATATCATGCCCCTCCCAGGAGAAGCTGATCATCTGAAACTTCGTCACCATGCAGATTGACTCTGTTTCGATACTCAATGTTTTCTTAGCACCCTCAGCAACTTCTCCCCTCTAACAGGAGCTTTGGGAGGTAGAACAATAAACTCCTCCCAAAGCCTTCCCTTATAGAGGGCTCAACTTTCCAGGTAACTTCTATCAGCAGCTCTGCTTGGTTTCAACTCCAATAACACGGAGCCCTTCCCCCTCCTTTAGTACATCACCCTCATTCTCTTCTTCCTTTTGTGTATTGTCTTCCCCCTCTAGATTTTAAGCTCCTTGAGGGCAGGAACTGTCTTTCTTTTTCTTCTTGGTATCCCCAGCACTTAGCACAGGGCCTACACATAATAGGTGCTTAATGAATGTTTTTTGAATGGAATTATCCTGCCTGTGTGCCTTTGTTCATATGGTTCTTATGCCTGAAATGTCCTGCCCTCTTCATTTCCACCTAAGGAATTCCTCTCTATTTTTTTAGGTCTAGCTCACAAGTTAGGGCCTTATATGCAATCTTTCCTGATTCTCCCAGTCATTAACAATATTCTCCCTGACAGACATCATATAGAAATTCCAATTTGTATATCCTGTATCTCTTATATGCACTTATCATTTACCATCTTGTGTGACATAGCCTCCTACTAAAATGTAACCCCCCTGAGGATAGGGGTTATATCCCAGTAGGTAACGCAGTGCTCTGCAAATCATAGGCACATTATCATCATCATCATCATCATCATCATAGGAGATCAAAAAAGATCTTAGAGAACATCTAGTCCAACTCCTTCATTTTACAGATAAGAAAATCTAGACCCAGAGAAGTAAAATGATTTTTCCAAGATCACACAGGTGCCCAGAGATGAAGCAAGGATTTGAATCCAGGTCCTCGGACTCCAGAACCAGCTCATTTTGGGTATTTCTCTCCTTTATAAATGTATTTTTGAAACTTGAATTAATTAATTCTGGTAAAAAGTAATTAAGGCCCTTGCTATTGAGGCAAAATTGATTCTGGTGGGTGCTGAATAATCAAAATTGACTTGGTTTTTAGTCCGTTTTGTTTGCTTTTCTTTGTGTCTTTGGCACACAGTAGGTATTTAATAAATTCTTGTTGGCTTCCCTTTCTAAGTTTACCAATTATCTGAATTAGTCATTCAACATTTGTTTTCTGTGTAGATAACAGCACCCCCCCCCCCAAATATTAGTGACTAAAGCTTTGGCTTAAGCCTGACTAAGAATGTCTGAGAATTATTTGACACACTTTTAGACGTATTAACTCATTTAATCCTCACAATAACTCTGCGAGGTAGGTGCTAGTACTATTACCAGTTTACAGGTCGGACAATTCAGGCTAAGAGAAATTAAGTCCAGGGTAATATAGCTGATGGGCAGCTATGGCACAGGGGACTGTGTACTAAGCATGGAGTAAGGAAGACTTGAATTCAAATACAGCCTCTCACCCTGTTTGCCTCAATTTCCTCAGCTGTAAACATGAGCTGGAGAAGGAAATGGCAAACCACTACAGTATCTTTGCCAGTAAAACCCCAAAAAGGGTCACAAAGAGTCGGACATAACTGAAAAATTCAGTACTCTAGCCATTATGGCACTTAGCTACTGGTAGAAAATAAATACTCCAATATTTCAAACAAATGCATTTTTCCAGGGCACCTCAGCCTCCTTGAATGACCTCTACCAGTGCAGCTCAGTAAAATTAGAGAAGGAATGCCCCCAACATCCTCCCTGTATACCTTAAATACAAAAACAACTGTAGTAATGCTTTGGTTCATAAATGATAAGGACTTCCCAAATTGCTGTTACATTATAAAAGAGGTCAGTCAGATCAGGTGAGAGAGGAAGAGTTTTACTTTATGTCTAACTCTTGTCTATAACTTGCAATGAGTAAACTAATGGAGATCACTGAAATTTTGGCTTATGGAGCTAGAATTTTAGTTTACTGTCCCCACCTGGCCTGATCTCATCCAGAGCTAGACCTATTATAACCCAGAGGGCAGGCCAGTCTTACCCCAACCACACGCAAAACATGGCATCAATAACCTTTGGTTGAAAACTTTTAGCATTGGGGGAATCTCCCAAAGCAATGGATTCCATTTGAGAATAGCCCCAATTGTTCAGAAATTTTTCCTTGTAGTGAACCTTAATTTACCCTTCTATCTAGGGGCTAGAGTTCAACCCTGAAGGGCTGAGTGAACAAGGAAATATAGACACTTTTCATTCTAGCAAGCCAGAAAGAAAGGGAGGGCAAATCTCCATTTTGCCTCAAACTCGAGAGTTGAAAAATAGCTGGTTTATGATCACATAGCTATATCATCTGAAGCCAAATTCAAACCCTTATCTCCTGATTTCAAGTGCTGTGTTCTGCCTGCTCTGGAACACTGATTCTTTCCAGAAGAATAATACATTTATGCAACCCTTTAAGAGTTATAAAGCACTTTCCATGCTACATCTCTGTGGGGTGAAATCTAAATATATCCACTTTCATGACAATACATTGTGTCATGTCTGCATTGTACTGAGAAACACAATTGTGGTTTATTTATCTATGTATTTATTCTGTGACTACCTCCTTTTTAGAGAAATTGAGTAGAATGTAGTTTTATTTTTGAGACAGTGTGTAGTTATTCTTTTGAAGTGTATCTCACTTTGAACAAATTTATGTAGTTACGGAAGTGAATTGTGAACTCCAAGTCCATTTTTTTCCTGGGAAAAAGTTATTCAAGTGATGTAAGGTAGATACACTTTCAATAGAAGTAGAGAAACCATAATTATATCACCAAAGGTAAAAGAGAAATGCTTTCTACCTTCCATTTGAATAGCTCAATAGCAAAAACTTCTCTACTTCATGAAATACCTCACTCCAATGTTTAAATGGTTCTTATATTGAACCAAAACCACCTAGACTCTAACTTCTCAGCATTAGTGATCATTCTGCCCTATGGGGCAATACAGAACCAGTCTAATCTCTTGTCTATGCAACAATCCTTCAAATATTTGAAGACAACTATCACATCTCTGATTAGATTGGCTTAGTCTTATCATCCCCAGATGTTTCACCCATTTCTCATACGCTATGATTTCTAGCCATTCACCATTCTAACTATACTCCTATGGATGAATTCCAGCTTGTCAATGTTCTTGTTAAATTATGGAGCCCAAAAATGATTGTATGGCTCCAAATGTGATCTGACAAACAGAGGAATCTTTGAATCCCTTCCTACATCTTGATATATGAAATAACTGCCTATATTTAATGAGATTTTTAATCCCAGAGGGGAAAATGCATACGAGATTATAGGAAAAATTAAAATTGACCCACCTCTCTTTACCAGCATCTCCCAAAGTGAAATCCCTCCCTCCTCACACTTCCCACAACATTTTGGACCCTTCCTTTGCATTTATAACATTTTCTCTTATATTCTAGTTGGTTGTGTACATGCATTTTTCTTCTGAAAAGACTGAAAGCTTTTGACACAAGTTCTATCTTGTATCTATCTTTGTATTTCCAGGACACTGTGGAGAGTAGATGTTTAATAAGTATCTGTTGAAATGAACTAAATTGCCCAGTAAATGTCTTTTACAAGATCTCTATTCTTTTCCTTTGAGAAGATACAGCACTGTGAATTTTCTTATTCTGTATCAGAAGGATAGGTTTCAAATAAGACTGAATGGACAAAAGGTAAAAGGGCATAATGTAGTCAGTCTGCTATTGTCTTGGGTCCCTTGAAACACATGTAATTTATTATTCCTGGTGTTTTTTCAGTTAGTGCATTATCCACCTAAATATATAGATTTTTATAAGAGGATATAACATTGATTGAAAAAACAAACCTAAATAAAATCATACAGTGGTCAATAGCTGTTCCTTCACAGTCATCTTCAAGAGCAGATATGGTTCCTGTTAACCACCATGGTGTACCAATTTCCTGTGCCTTTTTGCACATTAAATACATATTGTTAATTATACCTTGGATCCTTCATTGATATTTGAGAGCATTTTGGAGAATCTAAGATGGTGGAGCTGATTGGGATCACTCACTTTAAAGATAAAGAAACTAGGACAGGAGGAATGAGGCAATTTGCCCAAAGCAGCATTAGGACTAGCACCCAGATCTCCCAACTCCCAGTAGTTTTTTAAGCTACATCAATAAAAGCTCCAAATGTTCTCCCTCCCTTTTTGAAGGGGGAGGGACTTTCTTAGTTCTTTGGAATTTGTCAGTTTTCTTTTTGCTTGTTTCCCCAAAGGGCTTCTTTCCTGACATTTGACATGCTCTATGCTCTCAGGCATGCACCTTCAAACATGCACCAAATCCCCCATGAAACATCCATCAAACAAGAAACCTTTACTGCCCCCAAAAATGTTGTTTACCTGACCTTAGCAAATCAAAATGTTGCAACTAAAAGGGACCTCTACTGACCAGGAACATTGCCCAATGAAGTATTATTTTCTCGATGTAGTAATCATGCATTAGACATTGTTAATCAGTGATCTAAGAGTTAACTAGAATAGTTCAACCTTCACTGGGATTTAAGAGAAGCAGATTTCCAAGTGACTATAACTTGATTGACACTGTCTTCAGAGGCCCACTAATCTTAACATCTCTGTGAATTGCTTTATATCTCCCATGGAGTTATCATTTCAACATGATGTTGGAGGAAAGTGATCTAAAATAAATAGCAGTGTTTTGTTTTGCTTTGTTTTTGTTTGCTCTCACAAGATTAGCAATAGCAAATATACCCCTTTCTCAAGATGTAGTTGAGTTACAACGAGGTAAAAGGAATAATTATCCATTTCCAAAGCTAGGAGTCCATTAATTCTTTTAATAGTTTAAAGTTCTGACTCTCTAAAGAGAAACCAAATGATTAAGACCTAAAACGATCAGACCTAGAGCTTTTACATTGATCTTTGTGATGAGAATCTTTGTAAATGTTGTTTTGATTCAAATAATCAAATATTTGTATTTGGTGTAGATAAGGAAAGGATTAGTAGGTCATTGTAAAAATTTTCTCTTGCTTGATAATTCAGTTCTCATTTCTTTCTACTACCTACTCATATTCTTTTTGGCCTATGAAGTCTAACTGCATTAGACTCAGGTTTGGTTTGGTTTGGTTTTTTTACTTTAATATACATTGATAGCTTACAATGTGTAAGAAACTATACAGAACATTCCTACGTCACAGCTCCCTGACTTCAAGGAATTTATAATCTAAGTCCTCTAGAAATGTAAATATGGTTCTCACTAAATTGTGCTGACATAAAAACTGCCTGACCTGTTTGGTTCACACAAGCCAGTAGTCCTGGATCTTCTCCTGTGTGCAGAACTAGCTCCCTGTGACAGGTGAAGTACCTCTCCCTTACCCCCATGATATCCAAGTGAGAGATAAGGAATCCATATATACAAGAATGTTTAGAGTAGGTCTTTTTGTTATGGCAAAGAACAGAAAATTAATGGGGTACCCATCAACTAGAGAACAGCTAAACACGTTGTAATATATGAATGTAATGGAATATTATTGAGTTATAAGAAATCCTGTTCAGTGCAATGACTTACCAGTCTTAATTCAAGAGGACAATGGGAAAGTGTAATAGCCAACTCTCGACAGAGAGGTTTTGGACTCAGGATGCCAAATAAGACATACATTTTCAGTTATGGCCTATCTGGCGATTTGTTTTGCTTGACTATGTCCATTTGTTATGCAAATTTTATTTTACTTTTATTTTCAATTTTTGTGGGTTGACAGATTTTGTTGGGGAAGGGACTAACTAGAAATAAAATTACCCCTAAAAAGAAAAGAAAGAAAAGAAGGCTGTTGAAGCATTTTTTTAAGAAATGCACAGAAGAGAACAGAAAGGGGTAGAAAGAAACATAGATAAGATGCATAGCTTTGAAAGTTAAATATTGAATATATTATATGCTTAAAAGGAAAACTAAGCTCTACATATGATAGAAATTCATAGTTTCGTTTACAATTGTCTTTTTCTGTTCTTTATATATGCTAATGTTGGTTATATTTTGGGTTTGTTAATTCAGAATAAAATAAAATTAAATTTCCTCTTCCTTTTAAAATTTATTTTTCTTCTACTCATTCAACAAATATTTATTAAGCACCGATGCAGGACACAGACCTAAGGACTGAGGGAGATACAAAATTTAGGAAAGATTTGACACTGTCTTCATGGAGCTTATAGTCCACAAGAAGGATGACATTCACATAAACTATAATATACAATATTGCATGATAAGCACATTAGAGAGGTGCAAAACAAAGTGCTATGTAAAATTTGGGAGGGAAGAGCTTTACTGGCAAGGGAAATCAGGGCAAGTTTCATTGAAGAGGTGGTATTTAAATTGGATTTTTAAAAATGGATAGGTAGAAATTTAGTAGGGAAAGAGGGAAAGAAAAGACCTTTTGGGAACAGAAAACTGTGAGAAAAACACTTGGAGAAAGAAAATTAAAAGATGTGTTTGGGAAATGGAGAAAAGTTGAGTTTAGCCATAGTGCAGAGTACACAGAGGTTAGTAATGTGAGATAAAACTGGAAAATTATGGTGAAACTAGATTATGGAAAGCTTTCAACAGCAAATGGAAGAGATTACCCCCTAGCCAACTGGGAGCTACTGAGAATTTTTAAGGAAAGCAATAACAATTGACTTAACCTTTCAGTTCCCCAGGCAAGTCTCTGAGACTAATATAAATGTGTTCCTTTTGTCCTTTGTCACCAGTAAAATTGTTTTTTATTGAATTTTATGATCCAGAAATGCATGATTATATTCTAACGCCGAGACTAAATCACTGGACCTGCCTGAGTCAGGCCTACCCTAAGAATAAGTGTGGGTATGAAGTTTACTTACCTGAGCCCTCAGAAGAAAATTTGCACAATTTGGCTAATTCTTAGCAGTGTCCATATTCTGGTTCAAAAATAAGTCTAATTTGGCAGGGGAGGTGGATTCAGGCAGGAAGAGAATGGTGAGAGAATGAGAAAATATTCTTGCAAATTTTGTTAGGAATTAAGGAAACTGCTGTGGCTGACCTCAAATTTTTAGGTCAGAAAATGCCCCTTAGTGTTTTGAAGACTTGAAAAGGGAATGCAAAATTGATTTGAGTGGGAATATCCTGTGGTGTCTCCTCATTGTAATGAAGGCTAGGTTTGACTCAGTGGAATTCAGGTGCCCATCTCTGGAGGTTATAACTGGACAGTGGTGTGAGAGGGCAAAGAAGGGATTTGTATACAGACAGGGGTTGGACTAGAAGACTTTTAGGGCTCCTTTCAACTCAAGATTCTATGAATTTGATGGGATAAAGGGAGATAGAAAAAGGGGGTCAAGAAAATAAAAACAAGGGCCTTCTTCCTTTTTCTCAGGGATTTAAAAATCACAGTATCTTTATATTGGAAGGGACCTTTATAGTCATCTAAACCAACCTTCTACTCAGTACCAGAGTTTTTGCTACAGTATCGTTTCTTTTTGAACAGAAATTTAAACTCAAATTATTAAAATGTGGTTGTGATATTTTATTTGCTAAAATAAATTTTAAATAAAATAAATTAAAATCTTAAATTTAATTTTACCAAAATTAATTTTAGTAAAACAATTTAATTTTTAAGAAGTTACTTTTGACAAATTAATCTTAATAAAATAAACATAATTTTAAAATAAAAAGCAAATTAAAATATTTGACAGAAAAATTCTCCTTAATTAAACTCCAAAAGGAAGACCAATTACATATTTCACAGTGGTGAGGAATAGTCTATAATCAGATTTGAAAATTCACTCTTTATCATTTTAGGATTTATCAATCAATAATAGCTAACATTAATATAGCACTTTAAGATAGTGCTATTATTATCTCCATTTTACAAAAGAGGAAATTGAGAGTGACAAATGTTGCCCATAGTCACACAGCAAGAAAGTGTCTGACCCAGCATTTGAACTCATGTCCTTCTGACTCCAAGTCCAATCCTATCCATTTTGCCACCAACCTCTCTTTTTTTTTCCCCCACCTAACTGCATCTTAAGCAATCAATCAATCAGCGTTCTTTAAGCACCTATCTGCCAGGTACTGGGGATAGGAAGAAGAAAACGAACAGTCTCTGACCTCTGAGAGATTACATTATTTATAAGGAATAATACATGTATGCCTAAAATTAATGAATCTTTGATACATTGTTTATATGCAGAAAAAGTCTACATTTTATTCTTCCAATTTCTAACTAAGGAAATGTCCAAAGTACCTCTCTGTTGTGTTGCTCAGGAAGGTGGGTAGTCAACTACCCTATAATCTCCTGTTGGGGTATGGGAGTGAAATCTTCTAATCTGAGACTAGAGAAAATATATTTCCCCTTCTCTCTGTCATTAGACAAACAGTAAAGGAGTCTGTCATCATGGGAAGAGAATAATATTGTGCCAGTGACAATGCAGCAAATGTTTATGCCAACTGTAAAAGATGTAATTAACTTTGTCTTGAGTTTAATTTGATTACAACTGTAATGTGGGTACTGTGCATGTGTAGACCGTATCAGCTTTCTAAGATGCAATCTCCACATGGAAAGTTGCCTCTAAAACAATCATGACAGTGTTTAAGGAAAGTGATTTGGAAATATGGGGGAATATTCTATAACTGATTCCAATTAGCTCATTACCTGTTGGAAGGAGCCTTTGGCTTTCAAGCTGAACTGTCTTCAGAAGAGCCTACTTCAATGCTAGTTTTCTCTTTGCTGCACTTACATCTGGGGAAGGGAAATAACTCCACTCAAGATGTCTGGTGAGACCAATCATGTGGTAAGGGGGTAGATTCTATAGACTCCTCCCCCTCTAAGGCCATATAACCCAGAGCAATAGGTCCTTCTTGGCATTTTTGTTTGTTTCTTTCCCCTTCTTCTTGCAGGTAGTGGAGTCTCTGACGTTAAGCATTTCAAAGACTGGGAGAACAAATCATAAGAAGCCAGGAGCTGGAATACAAGCTATACTTGGCTGCCAACACAATATCAATATTTTAAGGAGCAAGGAGAAATTTGGGAGTGCCCTTGGAGACCCTAGCCTAGCAGAAGGACTTATCTGACAGTCACCTTTGGACATAAATTTGATGGCATCAATTCTATGCAGGAATTGAATTAAATTATGATCTTAACCCCCCGTAGAGACAAAAGTGGTATTATGCCTCTAGGTGTTGAGGACATTATTTGAATGCTTCTCCTTAGTATATCTTTGAAGTAAATATTACGTTGTAAATATCAAATTATAAAAGTTGCTCAGTATCCAGGAGTTAAATGGATCTGGGGTACTAGTCATTGGCCTCCTAAAAATGGGAGGAATAGAGCCCTCTGGGGCTCTAAACAGTTCAAGCAAGAAACAGACAGCCTGTACATTAGCCACACATGTACAACCTATACTGAACTGCTTATCTTCCCAGTAAGGGTGGGTGACAAGGGAGGAAAGGAATGAATCTGGAATTCAAAGTTTGAAAATCAAATATTTATATATATATATATATATATATATACTATTATTAATACTACTTTACATGTGATTGGAAAATAAGATATACAGGCACTGGGGCATAGAGATCCATCGGAAAAGTTGAAAGGGATATGGGAGAAAATATGGGAGAGAGCAAATTGGAGGAGGGGATATCCTGTGGGATTGCTATTTTGGGGCGGTGGGTAAGGGAAAAACGGGGAGAAAATTTGTAACTCAGAATCTGGTGGAAATGAATGATGTAAATCAGAAAAAAAATAAAAAAAAAGAGACAGCCCACAAATCCCTTGGAGTGCTCTTGAACACAGACAGATGACTTAGCTTGCCTAGCCCTCAGAGAGTGGAACCAGAATAAAATTGTCACACAACACTAACTCTGTACATGTACATTCAGTTTTCATAGCTTCCTGGTCATGAGTCTCTTTGCAACTTTACAAAAAGAGAGACAATATGAGGAATGAGGTTATTTCACTTCCAACTAAACAGAATGTTTCAGTCTCTCTCCCTATCTTAACAGTGATGAAAGTGGAAATTTTTGACCTGGAAACCTGGAATGTTTTGCAATTCTAATTTGCCCCACCATGACAGATATTCGTCTGTCCTCATTGTGCACAACATCTGAACTGTGGAGTACTTTTTTCAGTCACATCTGATAATTACCAGTTCCCAATAGAAACAGTGAGAAAAAATGAATGATTTAGGCTGCAAGTTAGATTTAGTCTCCTTTCTTGTGAGGTTAAAAGCTTATGTCAAAATGTACTCCAACATCCTGACCCTATAGGACATGATTTTATCAATATGATTTCAGAAGGTAAGTCTTTCAATAAAACAGAGGGTGATAAACTAAACTCCCATTATCTTTTAGAAGACTTGGTCTCCAAATGCATAATCCTAAGGATTATTCCCACCACCAGAATGTTTCTCTTGCCTGAGAAAAAAAGCATTTTTTTTCTTATATTCTGGAACTTAGTTCTTTGAATTCTGGTTGGATCCTCAAAGCTCTGGTTTGAGAATGAAATAAGCAGCATTAGTGCAACTGAAGAAAAGAAATTGATTCTTAGAATAATCGCACTTTAGAATTAGAAAAGACCTTAGATTTTGAGATCCAACATCTTTATTTTACAGACATTGGCAGAGAATTCTGTATTCTTTCCCTCTGTGGAACTTCTTTGCCCAACACGCTTGAGAGCTAATTTCTATTCTCATCAATTATCAACATGCATTAAGGCCTTAAATCTGTGAGGTCCCAATATTGAATGTATCAAAAACACAGCCCAAAGAGCTTTAAATCTTTTCCCTAAAAAGGCAAAATAGCTTAAAAGCCAGCCATCCATCTTTCTCCATAAGGAACTAAGAAAGATAAGAGTTATGCTTCACTTCCATAGACCTATGAAACTGGGAGTAAAAGTTTTCCATCTTGGGCTCCAAGGACAGGTGTAAACAGAGACGCAGTGCATCCTGGTAGGCTGACTAGAAAGAATAACTGCTTAGAAGCCTTTCATCTCTGACCTCTTACCCATCAGAACCCTGTGACTGTAAGAGAGGGTATCAAGGTGACAATGTTAGGTGTCACCTGTGCACTAGGTTGGAGACAGGGAGTCCTCGGATCAATATGCAGATCTGGCGGTAGCTTTAGAATTTCCGGGAGGTGTCAGAGGAAGAAGCAGAAATCAATAATCAAGTCTGACAAGAAAGGGGATGCCATAGAACACTGTCATTTTTAAAAGGAGAAAATGGGGGGGGGGGGAAGGTAAGACACAAAGCTTCAGTGTGCTCATTTGTGAATCGATCTATTGGCTATGGAAACCTCAGACTTGCTATTTCAGACATGAATGGACTTAAGAATCGGGTTCCAGTTCAGTTCTCAGCAAGCATTTCTTCAGTGCCTTCCTGCTATGTACCAGGTTGTGTGTTAGGTTCTGGGCATACAAAGAAAGAAATGAATACAGTTTCTTCTCTCAAAAAGTTTACATTGTACTTGGGGGGAACAACATGTGCATAGATAAAAGTAGGGCAAATTTAGGCTTGATGTCAGGAACAATTTCCCAACAGTTTGAGCTGTTCAAAAGTATGATGGGTTGTGTGTATCTGGAGGTGCTGGGTTCTCCCTCCCTAGAAGTCTTCAGACGGGCTGGACACCCATATGGCAGGCATGATATAGTAGGGATACTTAGGGTCTATGTGTTGGATAATACGGCTTTTGAGGTACCTTCCAGTTCTCAAATTCTATGGTTCTGATTCTGAGAACTCTACCAAGTCCCTAAGTCTATCTCAGTATCAATATAGAACATGACATTCTAAGGTTTAGTAGTTGTGCATATAGGGAGGGAGCAACAGAAAAATCAAAGAAAGGAGGAATTCTAACAATAAAACTTGGGTCTTAACAGTTCAATAAGCAAACAGGGGGAAGTTTAGTGGAAAGCAAGAAAAAAATACAGCTGAGAGAATAGGATTGATTCATGGGGGAAAGACCATGCCTTTGATGTATAAGTTGGCTAATCAATTATTCTTTTTTTCTCCTCTTTGGCAGGAAGGTGAAAATGGAAGAGGAGTTGATGGATTACAAGTGCAGAATGAAATAAAAGCACTCTCTTGTAACAAATAAATATAGTCAACTAAAACATATCAATATATGTTTATCAGCAATGCAGGGAACTTGGGGCAGCTAAGTGGTGCAGTGAATAGAGCACCGGCCTTGGAGTCAGGAGGACCTGAGTTCAAATCTGTCCTCAGACACTTAACATAAAAACTAGCCCTGTGACCTTGGGCAAGTCACTTAACCCCAATTGCCCCTTCAAAAGGCAAAAAAAAAAATTAAAAAAAAAACAATGCAGGGAACTGTTAAGGACTAGAAAAACATTGAGTTGTCACCTCTTCTGCCACCATCACCACTATCACCATCATTCCCACCTCACCACCACTAATACTACTACTACCACCACCAACAACTCCCATTTTTTTTCAGTCTTTGACAGTCTCAAAGTATGTACTTTAATCATGACAAATCTGGGAGATAACTGGTTTTATTAGTATCCCCATTTTACAGGTAATAAAATGAGACCCAGAGGAATTAAGACACATTCCCAAAGTTACACAAAGAGCAAATGGAATACAGGAGAATTAAACCTAGGCCTTTTGTCAACCCAGTGTCATTCTAGCCCCCAGACCTTGCCAGAAACAATTACATTTCCTTTCCCTTTCCATCTTTCTCACCTAGAATATACAATCACTCACTTACTGGAAGCAAGGGATAATTTCTAAACAATAAACTGAAAAAATAGAATTCTTAATAGCGAGAAGTCTAAGATAACTATTCTAGAGACACCATGAAAGTTCATCACCTTGGAGTCTCGGAGACATTTTCAAAACTATTTTCATAATAATAGGATGTTATTAATATACAAACAAAAGTTATTTGGAATTCTCAATAATTTTTAATAGTGTAAAGAGGTCCTGAGACCAAAAAGTTTGAGAACTAAAAGCTGTATCAACAAAACCATCTTTACCAGATACCTCCTGGCATACTAAAAGTAGTATTGCTTTCAGTGTGTTAGTGAAATAAATTCCAAGATGAAGTGTAAAACATGTCCCCTTGTATTGAAGAGACAATCCATACATGCAAAAATTCATTTGCCGTACAAAAAAAAAGTATATGAGTTAAATGAACGACAGAAGACATAAAGTGCTCTAGGGGCATTCAGAGGAGAAAATCATTTTAGGGTAAGGTACAAAGATAAAACATTTTTTAAAAAACACATTTTATCAATGCCTTTTATCTTTTCATCACAGTCATTTCCCATCCATCCCTTCAGACCAAACTCTTCCCTTGTCACAAAGAAAAATAAGGAAAAACCACCTTGGATAATACAATATTCTGCCCCAAAAGTCTTCTGTCTCTTTGCTGTAAATTTTCATCTCAGGGAATTTCATTGTTGGGTTTTTTCTCCCATTATCCTAAGTTCAACTTCCTTTAAGTGATCTTTTCATTTATACTGTTTCAATCGCGCACATTGGTTCTGCTAATTTTATCCTATGTCTGCTTATATTAATCTTCCGATATTTCTCTGAGTTTCTCATAATAGTCACTTCTTAGTGCATAGTACTCTTCTATTATTTTAATAAACCATGGCTTTTTCAGTCATTCCACAGAGCATTGGGCACCCACTTCCCCCCCCACCAATTCTTTGCTACCAAAAAGAATGCTATTACCAGTATTTTTGTCTATATGCACCTTTCTTTCTGACACTAGCTACCTCAAGTGTATGCTTAGTAGTGGGATTGCAGGATCTAAGGATATATATAATATGTTAATTTTTCTTGCATAATTCCAAATTGAAATTTAGAATGGTTGGGCCATTTCACAGTTTTATCAACAATGTATTGGTGTACCCATTCTTCCAAAGCCTTTCCAATATTAAGTATTTACCTCTTTTGTCATCTTTTGCAATTTGCATAATGTGAGAAGAAATCTCAGAGTTGTTTTAATTTTCATTTTACTTACTCTTAGTGATCTGGAATGTGCTTAATGTCATCATTTATAGTTTGCAATTGTTCTTTTGAAAACTATTTGTTCATATTCTTTTCTCATTTATTAGGAAATGGCTGTCTTGGTATACATATACACACGTACATATATACATAAAACATATATATATGCATATGTGTATATATATGTGTGTGTTTCTGTAAATTTTGGTATCTGTGAATAATATTTGGTGCAAATATGTTTCTCAATCTAGCATTTCTCTTCTAATTCTGTCATCATTTATTTTACTTGTATAAAACCTATTTAATTCTATGTAGAAAAAACTGACTTATCATTTCTTATCTTCTCAGTCCTTCATCTGGTTGAGAAATCTCCCCTTAGTCACAGTTAAGAGTAGAATCTGATCACCTGGTTTTTTATGGTGTAAATGTTTATATTTTGAATATATGTATCTTGAGCATTTTATGGTATATGGTATATAGTTGTTCTAAACCTAATGTCTACCAAAGTACTTTCTGGGAAAACTTATTTAAGAAGAGCTGAACTTTAAAGAATTGATAGACTGAGCTGGCAGTCAAGTAGTCTGAGAAAATTTTAGGCAGAGAAAATGGTATAAGCAAAGACTCAGAGGACAGAGACTTATTTGGGGCTATCATTTAGCTATAGTCTTTTCCTGGCATCTAATTCCACCACCACCTCCATAACAGGACAAAACTAGGATGGCACCGAGGACCCTGCCTCCCTGTAGCGTCATTTGTGGTTCAATCATTTTTCAGTTGTGTCTGACTCGTCATGACCCCATTTGAGGTTTTCTTGGCAAATATGCTTTGAGATAAGATATGTTTTATGCCAAAGAATGATTTGTCATTTCCTTCCCCAGATCATTTTATAGATGAGGAAACTGAGGCAAACAGGGTTAAGTGACTTGCCCAGGGTCACACAATTAGTGAGTTTCTGAGCTCAGATTTCAACTCAGGAAGATGAGTATTCCTAACTCCAGGCCCAACACTCCATCCATTGAACCACCTGTTTACCCCTTGGATTCCAATTCTCCCCTAATCTTTTCTCTGTACTCTTATTCCCCTCCTTAGTTTTGCTTCTGACTTTCTGGACTTTAGCGCCGTATCTCAGCTGCATCTCCGACTCTAAAGTCTCCTCAGCTCTTGGGACTTTCTTACCCAGGAACACCTATCTTTCCCTGTGGCCTTCTATTCTTAGGACATTTGTCTGATGTGCCAGCTCCCTTTTATAAATGATAAGTTCCTCTCAGGGCCTCCATGGCTGGGGGGCAGGGAGGGCACTCCTCTCCTGTTTCTGCCTTTCTGGACTTTACTGCTGTACCCAATTTCTCTTCAGGCTGCCTTTGAGACTTTCATCTGACATGCCCAAGAAACTTCTTCATACTGAAGCTCATTTATGACCTGGAATTTACACACCAAAAGGACTTTTCATTCCTGGATATCTCTCTCTGATTGGATACTCTTCTCAGAATCTCCATTTAAGGAGGGTAAAAAAGGGTTAGAAAAGCAGTACTGGAGTATAATTTCAAAAATAACAGAATGATATATCTGTTTGAATCCAAGGCAAACCATTCAACATCACAATAATACAAATCTATGCTCTAACCACTAATGCCCCTTGAGAATAGGGACTCTCTCTTTTTCTTGTGCTTTATTGTGTGTAGTACATAGTAATTGAGTGAAACGAGGCACCTAGCTTCCTCACAATAAGCAAAAATAAATTATTATTTACTATGAAAAATGTAGAGAAAGCTGGTGGTATGGTGAGTAGAGTACAGGGCCAGAAGTCCAGAAGCCCTGAGTTCCACTCTAACTTCAGGCACATATTAGCTGTCTGACCCTGGATAAGTCACTTAAACTCTTTTTGACTCAATTTCTTTAACTGTAAAACTGCATCTACTTCACAGGGCTTTTGTAAGGATCAAATGAGATAATATATAGTACAGTGCCTGGTCCATAGTAGGCATTGCATAAATGCTTATTCCTTACCATTCCCCTTCCCCATAAATAATACTTTATCATAAGAAATTCTTCTTGCCTCGACTAGTCACATTGATTTGCATCATTCACTTCTCCATTCTTGCAAGAATTCAATTCTTTCCTTTTTCATGGGATTATTAAAAAGTTGTCCCATTGGTCACAATCTTATAGCCCCAGGGAACATGTAGAATATTCCAGAAACTTCTCTTCCCCAGTTCACATTGTCTATAGTGCTTCTCTCCATACAATATTCCAAGAGACAGGATGCCATAGTGTCACCACATTCCAAGGGCCAGTCTTGGACTTAGAAAAAAAAAATCTAGTTTCAAATTCTGCCTCAGTCAGAAATGTATTCTAGCAAGATATCAATCTTGGCACTAGTCACTTAGCTTGTCAATGCCTCAGATAAATCTTTAAGATTACAAATTACAAAGGAGTTGCTGATCTGCATGGGGAGAGTGGGAAGAAGATGGA
>NW_027186304.1:62476564-62574066 GCF_028583685.1 Petaurus breviceps papuanus | reverse complement strand
CTCCATGAATGGTGATAGTGATTAGGCATATCTCAGAGTGTTGGGTATTTTCTTTGCTTTTCATTTTTCAATATTGCGTATAGTGCCACTATAAACATCACTTTATAAGAGTTTTTCTTTTTAATAATGTCTTTGAGATTGAACCCCTAGTAATAAAAATTTCCACATCCAAGTTTTATAACTAATTTCTGCGCTATACTGGAAATTCACTTTACAAAAAAGATTCCACCAATTTGCACTGCTTCCAGCAACATATGGGATTGTATCTGTTTCCTCACAGACCTTAAAACAGTAGGTTTTACCATTTTTATTTCTTTCAACTCAAAGAGTGGAAGGTGGCAACTCAGAGTTATCTGAATTTGTATTTCTACTGTGATTAAGGATGAAATTTTTGTTCAAATATTTATTTAAGTGTTTCTCCTTTTATTTAATTGCATGTTCACTTTCAATTCTTAGGTCTAAGAATTTCTGGTCTGATAATGTTTTATGGTCATCAAGCTATCTTTACTGAAATATGACCATATGACTGAATTAGCTAGAGTACCTATCTACCCTGCCTAAAGGAATAATCAGATCATTGCTAATCTCTCCATGTTGGTACAGATGTGACCACAAATTCACCCTCCACAGAGTTCTATGTAACCTTTATAGAATAGGTGACCATCTCCTCATTTCTTTCAGAATAGTCAAAAGATTTCCAGATAGCTTATCTGTATAGTGGAATAGGCAGATTGGGGCCTGACACACCCACATTTGCTGGCAGATACAGTAAAACCACAATGTGAGGAAATAAGTAATACACAATTAGTAGGGTATGTTGTACAGCAACCAATCTCAGCTTTTCCTGACTCTAAATAGCACCTATACTATAGCAACCCTGCCCACAATTACTGTTCTATTTTGGGCTCACTAAGGAGAGCCTTCCATTTGAATTTCAAAAGGTATATTCCTTACTTGAGCTTCTATCTGCACATGAACTGAAGGAATTCACATTTTGTATAAAACATTAAAACATAGCATGTATTTAAGGATGATCTGAGTTCCTCATAGGGCATAGGATCAGAGCACTAGAAAGAAACTTAAGATTTCACTTAATTAAGTCTCCCTGCTCTCAGGTAGTAGGAACATCCATGAAATATTCCCTACCTTCCCACCCAAAATAAGATTTCATCTCATTCCTAAAGAATATAACTTTGATTAGTAATGCATTCCATCTGCCTAAATGTGAACTGATGATCTCTTATGAAGAATTGTCCATTTGTTTCTGGGTAAATCCACTGTTCTTCAACAAGGAAGTCAGTTAATATGGGAATATGCTTTATATAATTGATCATGTATAACCTATATCAATATGCTTACTATCTCAGAGAGGAAGGAAGTGAGGAAGGGAGAGAGAAAATTTGGACTCAAAAAATTTTTAAAAAGGAGTGTTAAGGGATGGCTAGGTGGCGCAGTGAGTAAAGTGCTGGCCCTGGAGTCGGTCGGACCCGAGTTCGGTTCCAGTCTGAGACACAACACCCACACAAAAATACTAGCCATGTAACCTTGGGCAAGTTACTTAACCCCAATTGCCCTCCAAAAGGCAAAAAAAAGAGTGTTAAAAATTGTCTTTACATGTAAGGGGGGGGGGGGGAAATAAAATATTATTTTAAAAAACCAAGAGAGTCAGCATGGAATAGCAGGTTAAGAGCTGGTCTTAGAAGCAGGAAGACCTGAGTTTAAGTACTGACACAAACTGGCTGTGTGACCATGGGAAAGTCACTTATCCCCTCAGTGCTCTTTGGAAACTCTCTAAGACTATAAATTACAGAGAAGAACTTGACTGACCTGCATTGGCAGAGGGAATTTTCTCACCAATAGTTCCCTCTATCAGTGCAATCATAAATCCAATCTCTATGTCTGACAAATTTTTGTGGGGTGCCCCTATGAAGAAACAGGGTGCTGGATAAACCACTAGTTTGACCTAATATGATATTTCTGGTGTTATCATATTTTGTCTGCCAATAAATGATATATCAGGGAGGGGCTGGGTCCTCTAAAAGACACAGCTTCATAATAACAAAGCAAAGCTGAAAACCTGGACTCAATTTCCAAAAAGTCACAATTGTTCCACCACAGAGGAAGGAACAGAAAATCCCTCAGTTTTTACACAGAAGCAGCTTTGCTGTTACACATATTGCTGAAATCAAGAATATCAGCTCTATTAAAATCATCCTTTCCAGTAGTATCACATATCATGGTAATAAGTATAGATTACTCTTAATAAAAGGAAAGAGTAAAGGTTAACAAATAGTAAGCAAGTCCAGCCCGAAGCAGGTAAAGGGAAATGAGAGCCACTCCAGAAACAAAGTATTTAAGAACGGACAATGAGGGAAATCATGAGAAGTTGGAATTATTGGTATTCTATTTTAGGGCCTTACATAATATGAAGAAAAGTATCAAATGGCCACTTGAAATCTCTCTGAATTGTCATGAATCTGTCTGAATTGTCATCCTCCCAACTCCACAGCCTCTGACTTGGAATTTCCATATTTTATTTATTTCTCTAAGTTAGACAATGAAGAGAAAGGGCATTATTGTCAGAAGGACAACTTTAAAATGTACAAATATTACCTAGGTAGATCCCTGAATGTCTCTCTAGCCTTCTCCCATTAGCACAGTAATAGCAATTCTTATCAATCTAGATAATTGTCATTTTTGAAGGTAGAGAAGTCTTCTACCTGGAAGGGACTTAAATATAGAACAAGAATTAGAAAACTTTTCAGAAAAAAAAAAACTTTGTGTTTATAGGGAAGTATGCAAGGTAGATTGGTGTTGAGTCCATGAACAAAGAAGATGGAGATTACAGTCTGGCTGAAGCACTTGCTAGTTGTATGAACGGGGCAAGTAATTTTCATTTTCCTTCTACATAAAATTAATGAAATTACTGTGCTATAAGAAATGACAACTATGATGAATTCTAGGAAATCTGGGAAGATCAGCATGAATTAAAGCATAGTAAAAATGAGAAGGATCAGAAGAACAATTTATACCCATGACCACAATAATGTAAAGAACAACTGTTTTTGAAAGATGTTGTTGCTTAGTCATTTCTGTTATTTTTGACTTCATGAACCCATTTGGAGTTTTCTTGTCAGATAATGAAATGGTTTGCTATTTCTTTCTCCAGCTCATTTTACAGAGGAAGAAACTGAGGCAAAGAGAGTTAAGTGATTTGCCCAGGGTCACATAGCGATTAAGTGTCTGAGGCCAGATTTGAACATAGGAAGATGTATCTTCCTGACTTCGGGTCCAGCATTCTGTCCACTGTGCCACCTAGAGTAATGAAGACCAAAGAGAAAAAAATCATGGCTTCAAGAGTGATGGGGAAGCAAGGCTCCATTTGTTGCCTGAATAATAATACACTGGAGATGCAAAATGAGAAATAGATTTTCAGACATGACCAATGTACTAAATTGCTTTTCTTGATTATATATTTATCTGTTGCAAGGGAAAGCTTCCATGAGGGATGGAGGTGAGTTAGTGGGTCCTACTGATAGAGACACAGAAGGAAAAAAAAAAGAATATCAATAAAACATTTTAAAAGTACAGAGAAGAAAACTTTAAAAAAAGTCTAAAAGGGGACACAATCAATGTTCAATCTAACATATGCTTTAAAATTTTATAAGAGAAGTTCATGATTTCACTTACAATCCTTTTTTTGTTTGTCCTTGTGTGCTGCAATGTATATATAAACATACATAGCACGCTCTCTGAGCTCTCTCCCCCAGTGTGCATTGGCACAGGCAAGTCGGGTCCCCAGAAGGACGACTGCTTCCTCAGGTTCTAGAGGGAACTCTTTGGGCATCTGTGTCTAATGCTCTAGCTCACGATGACTCGACCAGTATGCTTCCCGTTAAAAATCAACCAATCGAATCAATCATTTCTTAGAAAAGATATTTTCTCACATGGCATATAAGAATGGTAGTTAAGGGGCGGCCAGGTAGCACAGCAAGTAAGAACACTGGCTCCAGTGTTGAAAAGACCTGGAGATCAAATCCCGGGCTCAGACACTTAGCACCCACCCAGAAACACCTGGCCGTGTAACCTTGAGCAAGTTACTTAACCCCAATTGTTTAGGGACGGCCAGGTGGCTCAGCGAGTAAGAGTACCGGCTCCAGTGTTGGGACGACCTGGAGATCGAATCCCGGGCTCGGACAATCAGCACCACACCCAGAAATAACTGGCTGTGTAACCTTGAGCAAGTTACTTAGCCCCGATTGCTAAAAAAAAAAAAAAATGGTAGATACAAAGTATTTTCCCCAAATCTGGGGCATTGTACTCCTGCAAATATACAGAGTCTGGGAGAAGAGTGCAAACTTAATGTACAATGATATGAGACACACATTTTACCAAGGTAACTCACAACTATGGAGCTGTAGGGCCTTGATGTTGTTTCTTTACAGAATATTCATGAGTCTTTTCTCCACTCTTGGTCTGCTTCACCTGCGTCCCAAGGGCACCATGAGCAACCAGCCTGTTCGCGAAGAGTATAACCAGTTTCGTCCTCGGAGACCGACCGAGACCCAAGCCCCAAGAAAAAGGCCCTCTGCTGTTCCTGGTGGAGGTTCGGCTAGTAGGAGCCCTCATAGGGATGAAAGGATTGAGGATTCTAGCCATGGAGACCCTTTTGGGAGCTCAGATTAAAATAGATCTATTCAATCAAGAGGAAGATGGTGAAAAGCCCAAAAAAGCAGAGGTGCAAGTTTTCAGAAGTAACCACTGTAGAATTAGAGCAAAAGAACTGGTTGAATGTATCATCAAATGGTATCCACCAGCTTCCCCTGATGCTGCAGATGAAGCAAAGAAGGCTGTTGCCCAGATGTCCATTCAGGAAAAGAAGTAATATGCAACCCATCTGGTTTTTGTTAATTTTATACAAATAAATTATGTTTCTATTTTCTAAAAAAAAAAAAAAAAGAATATTCATGAAGGAAGTTCTCTTGTAGGGTACAGCTGGATTGTCCAATCTACTGCCAAGCTAAGGACAAGTGGATTGCTTAGCCACTGGGCTGGTTCCTTACAGGGTGAGGTATCTGTGGGTGTGGCTTCTGGGGAGGACAGTTTGAACCACTGGACTCTCTGGCCTCACTCTTCCAGGCCTACGTGAATGAGGCAGCTGATGTTTCCATTACTTTAGAACCCAGGTTCAACTGCGTGACATAATACTCTTTTTAACTGAAATGCTCTTGTGTTCTTCCAGACAGGGAAGAGGCCCATAGTCTAGGATTAGCAGAAGCCTCCTAGAGCTCAGTTTTCTCAGGGTCTCAGCTCTGAGGTTTATCACCTCCCAGGCAGAAGCTGGGAACCAGGGGTGGGGAACCTGTGGTGTCAAGGCTACATGTGGCCCTCTAGGTCCCTACATGCAGCCCTTTGACTGAATCCAAACTTCACAGCTGTCAAAGTGCCACCCTTGAGGACCTAAAGGGCCACATATGGCCTTGAAGCCACAAAGTTCCCCACTCCTGGATAGCCAATTCTGTTCAACAGTTCTTGGTTCACTTACCTTCATCAGAATTGGCTCAAAGAGGGAATAACATACACACTCAGTAGGGTGTAGAAATCAGTCTTACCATATAGGAAAGTATGAGGGGAAGGGAATAAGAGAAAGACTGATGGAAGGGAGGGCATATTGGGGGAGGTAAAAGTCAGAAGCAAAACACTTTTGAGAATGGAGAGGGTAAAAGGAGATAGAGCAGTATAAACAGGGGGGAAATAGAATGGAGGGAAATACAAAGTTAGTAATCATTACTGCAAAAATAATTCACAACTTTCTCTGATAAAGGCCTCATTTTTAAAATATCTAGAAAATTGAGTCAATTTTATAGAAATAAGAGCCATTATTCAATTAATAAATGGTCAAAAGATACGAACAGGCAGTTTTCAAAGTAATTAAAGCTATCTATAGTCATATAAAAATGTTCTAAATCACTACTGATTGGAGAAACACAAATTAAAACAACTGTGAGCTACATCACACACTTATCAGCCTGCACAACATAACAGAAAAGAAAAATGACAAATGTTGGAGGTGATGTGGGAAAATTAAAACACTACTGAACTGTTGGTAAAGTTGTATATGATTCAACCATTCTGGAGAGCAATTTGGAACAATGCCCAACGGGCCATAAAACTATGCATACTTTGACCAAGCAATACCACTACTAGGTCTATAACCCAAAGAGATAAAGGAAAAAGGAAAATGACTTAAACACACAAAAATATTTACAGCAACTCTTTTTATGGTGGCAAAGAATTGGAAATTGTGGGGGTACCCATCAATTGGGTAATGGCTGAACAAGTTGTTGTATATTATTTTGATGGACTACTATTGGGCTGTAAGAAATGATGATCAGGATGCTGTAATAGTAATGGAATTTAAAGATTCCCCCTGTATTGGCTTGGTTTTTGGATTGATTGTGTTAAAACCCAGAGCTTGTGAATCCCACTTGTGGGATGGACTTGTTGACATGAAAAGAGAGGGATGAACTGGGGGGAGCTGGTGACGTGAATTTAGAGAGGCACAAGCAGAGAGAGAGGCAGAAGAATTTTTTGGAAGCAGCATCATGGAGGCAGAGAGACGGAGAGCATTGCTGAGCGCCAAGGACTGAGGAGACATGGCTGTTATGCTGGTACTTTGTTTGGCTATTTTGATGTTGTTTTGCCAGATTCATCCACTGGTGGAGGACAGTCCTGTTGTTGCAGAGGTTCTGGAACCTTGCTGTTGGTTCAGAAGCCCTGAAGAAGGATTTTCTTGTTGTATGTTTACAGAAATCCTGGAAGAGGGTTTTGCTAAGGTCCTAGGACTGTTCTGCAGACAGAGAATGAATTAATGAGGACACTGGCAATGTATCATGTGGCCTTGCTAAGCTTTGTCTCCGCAGGAACAAAGATTGCTGAGAACTTGCCTCAGGTCAAGATGAAGGAAAGACCTCTCTTTGGGTATTAAATGCTATGCTTAAGCTTGTTGTAATTCTGGGGTAGATGTCCTTTTCAGTTGTGATCCAGGGGTGGGAAACTTTTGACTCTTTTGCGCTCTGTGACTGACCAAATGAATGTACTTTATTTATGACTGGAAACTAATCTCCATTTGAGAAGAGGGACTTTGTGATTGACTGAATGAATGTAATGTCCAGGGGTGGAGTAGTACTTGGAAATTATTGAATTACACTTGGTGAATGCTGTATTTTGAATTATGCTATATTTTGATTTTCTCTGTTCTTAATTTGTCACTGAAAAAATGGACAGCAGCTATGCTGGTATTTTGAACCTTGGGAAGTTGTCTTTGCTTGGCATTACAGATGCTCTCAGAGAAACATGCAAACTAAAATAAGCAGAACCAGAACATTGTACACAGTAACAGTAATATTGTATGAAGTGAATAACTTAGGTATTCTCAGCAATACAATGACCCAAGACTATTCTGAAGGACTTATCATGAAAGGTACTCTCCAATCTCCAGAGAAAGAACTGGTGGAGCATGAATGCAGATTGAAGACACTTTTTCTTTACTTTCTTTACTTTTGGAGGGGGTGGGGGGTTGGTCTGTATTTTCTTTCACAGGATGATTTACATGGAAATATGTTATACACATGTATAACCTATGTCAAATTTCTTGCCCTCTCAATGAGAAAGAAGGAGAGAATTTGGAACTCAAAATTTGAAGAAAAAAAGAATGCGAAAAATGTTTTTACATGTAATTGAGAAAAATAAAATATTAAATTATAATAACTCTTCTCAGTTCAGAGCAGGATTTTCTTAGTGAAGGACCCTAGCCTGACTGATGGTGACCATCCAATTAGATTTCCCAGATTCCTGTTATAGATGTCCAAACCATATTCTCCTATCATTTTGTACATGGGAAAATGAAGTAAGGGTACTTAAATATACTTAATAAGTACTTATTAAGAACCATATGGCAGGCCAAAAGTTCATTAGGAATAAAACCTAAGAGCCTCGTAGTTTTCTGACTCTGAATCAAAATAGCCAAGCATACTAAATAGATGTTAAATTATTGTAAGCAAGTTTTACCAATGTTCTCTTCTAAATTGTATTAAAATAGCAAAGATAGAAAATAAAGCTACAAGTCATTTTTATCCATTCTCATCCCTCTAGATTTAAATCATCTTAGATTACTTGGTCTCCTTTCTTTATACAGTATTGTCCATAATCTACATTTTTGAACATATAGTATTTACTTTTTTTTATATTGTTGCTGACATAGAATAAGTAACAGATCTGATGTTAATCTAATCCTGGACACTAGAGGTTTTATTATGTGACATGTCAATTATCATGCATCATAATCTAGGAACCCTTTCCCGGCTGACCTGAATCGTGCTTATTATACCCAAGAGAAAGAAAATTATTACTACTACCAAGAGTCAGTACAATTTGAGTATGTAAATCATTTCAATAATAGTCCTGATAAATTCATAGATAGCAAAATCTATAATACATGATGAAAAAGCAGCAGAATTGGTCAAATGACAAAAGAGGCACAAAAATCCACTAAAGAAAAGAACTCCTTAAAAAGTAGAACTGGCCAAATGGACAACAAGGTACAAAAGCTCAATGAAGAAAATAATTCCTTAAAATTAGAATTGGTAAGAGGAAACTAATAATTCCATAAGACATTATGAAACAATGAAACAAAATCTAAAGAATTAAAAATTAGAAGGAAATGGGAAATATCTCATTGGAAAATAATTGACCTGGAAAAGAGGTGGAGTGATAATTTAAGAATTATTGGACTGCCTGAAGGAGGCAGGTGGTGACTCAGTAGATAGCACAGCACCTAGCATACAGCTGGTACTCAATAAATGCTTGTTGATTGATCTGTTGATAATTGAGTTCACAATAAAAAAAAAACCTTTTAAATAAAATTTTTAAACGTGCTGGACATTTGTCCAGGATTACATGACTCTAAGAGTGCTGATTAAGTGGACAAAAAAAGGAGGAAAGGAAAAAGGAACAGTTGTTGTTTGTCCCTTCTTTTCAAAGAAGACCAATGACATCACAGGTCTTGACTTGTGAGCGAACTGGATTTAAGTGAGGCCAAGTTGTATGAAGTTGTCAGCCTCACTCTCTCTTCCAGAGTCATCAAAGTCCAGTGGCAGGACAAAAGTCAGGATGACTGGTGATGGAGCAGGATGCAGTGGATGACCTTGGTGTCTCCTACGTCTGACCAAGTTCTAAGGCCTCTATAGCACCTGCTTTAGCCACCTTCATGGATATTGCAACAAATTGTTCTCACCACCTATTCTGCCAGGTGAAGTCTTCACAAGCTTGGGACAGACATTCTTCTAACTCACCTAAGGATTTGAGGCCTTGGTTACCCTAAACCTGGCTTAGCCCATCTGCTGAGATGCTTTCCTCATCTGTAAAATGGGATAGAGAAGGAAAAGGCAAACCACTCTACTATCTTTGCCAAGAAAACCCCAAATAGGATCAGGAAGAGTCAGACATGACTGAAACAATCCAACAATAACATCATCTACCATGCCCAGTATGCTCTCCCCTCCCTCTGGTCTCTGTCTCTTAGTTTCCATAGTTTTCTTCATGACTCAGTTCAGATCCTTCCTTCTGTAGGAGATCTTTCCCAATCCTCCACCCCTAGTTGCTACTACCTTCCCCTATGAGATTTCTATCGGCTCTGTATATATCTTGTATGTAGCATAACCACTGCACATGCTACAGCTTCTTGGAGCCACAGGTGAGAGCTGGGTAAAGGTAGACAAAGATAGACAACAGCCCTGAAAAGGGCTCAGCAAGCCCTCATATCACAAATGCTGGTCCTCATACTAGGCATAGTATTTCTTAAGAGGGAAAATGAATTAGATAAACTCAGGTGATTTACTGTATCCCCACCAGTGTGAAGCTAAAGCCAAAACTGAGGTTGGCCTATGAACCATTTTATTTAGCTCCTGATGACCTGGCGCATACAATGCAAGTATGACCTCTGGGAGAACCTAATGTCAAAAAGCGTTGGATAGTGGCAAGAACATTGTATGTACCAGGATTCAATGGATCTCTGTTCAAATCATACCTTGTTCTTCACCTCTGCAAATTTAGACATGTTGCTTAACTTCTCTGGGCCTCAATTTCCTCAATTTTTAACTGAAAATGTTGGACTAGATCTGGTCTTCAGCTTCCTCATCTGTAAAATGACAGAGTTGGACTAGGACCTTTCTGAAGTTCCCTGTTGATTTAGAGATATAACCCTATGAACTAGATGATTGCAAATTTTTATCAATAGTAACTATGTCTATCAGTTGGATTGTGAGCTTTCAAGACAGTGCTTGGTGGTAATACATGCTTGTTGAATGGAACTGAATAGTAAAAACAAATTGGAGTTTGATGGTAAATAAAAATGGATGAATCTCCCACTGATGCCCCTCACTAATCCCTCCTTACTGAATTTAATGTGCTGTTAAGCACTTTAGCTCTTGATAGATGTATGTGAAATAAGATTATATACAGATATGAGTATATATACATACATAAATATATGCAATATTTTATAAGGCTTGTATTGCTACATAAATTTTAGCTATTATTATTCCAATAGAAGGGAAGCTTTTAGAGAGCAGAAATTATTTCATTTTTTGTCTTTGTATCCCCAGTACTTGGAACATAAAAGGTATTTGATAAATGCTTATTGATTGACATTGATTGATTGCCAGACAAAAATTTCAAACCTCAGCCAGCACCTTCAAAGTGCTGACAGGTTCATAGAGTTAGTTGGGTTGAGAGGTCCAGAGCTGCCCTTGGAGGTAGGATCTATTTCAGGACTGCTCCTGAAAGACCTTCAAGAAGCTAAATCATCCTACGGACAGGACACTTTAAGCATCTAGCTTTTCCTCAAAAATGCCCCATCTACAATCTTTGTATGTGAGCACTGGATAACCCCCACGCCTGGGCAGCCAGGTGGCACAGTAGATAGGATGCCAGGCCTGGAGTCAGAAAGATTCATCTCCGTAAGTTCGAATCTGGCCTCAGAAAGTTACTGGTTGTGTGATCCTGGGCAAGTCTTTACTTAACCATGCTTGCCTCAAAGTTTCCTCTGCTGTAAAATGGCCTGGAGAAGGAAATGGCAAACCACTCCAGTATCATTGCCAAGAAAACCCCAATCAGGTTCACAAAGGGTCAGACATGATTGAAACAACTGAACAATGGCAACAACATCGTCTCCCTTGCCCAGTATGCTCTGCCCTCCCTCCTGTCTCTGCCTCTTAGTTTCCCTGGCTTTCTTCATGACTCAGCTCAGTTCTGACCTTCTGCAGATCTTTCCCAATCCTCCACCCCCAGCTGCTACTTTCCCCTATGAGATTTCTATCAACTCTGCATATATCTTGACTGTGTCTAGTTATTGACATGTTGTCTCCCGCAGTGAAATGTAAGTTCCTTAAGGTAGGGACTACTTTTGCCATTCCTTGTGTCCCCAGCACTTCGGACAGTGCCTGTCATAAAGTTCGCACTTAATAAATGCTTGCTGACTGACAGACTATGCCTTATTCACTAAGAAAAATGCATGTGTGTTGAATCTGTTAAATAAAAATTATATCATACTACATGCTCAGGTTTTAGCTCCTGTTATTCAAGAGGCTTCAACTTTTTTGAAGGAAGTGAGAAGTATAGCCTTTTCAATTTGTCCAAGGGAAATGGGCAGCTAGGTGCACCATGGACAAAGGACCAGGTCTGGAGTCAGGAAGGCTCATCTTTCTGAGTTCAAATCTGGCCTTAGATACTACTAACTCTGTGACCCTGGGAAAGTCATTTAGCCCAGTTTGCTTCAGTTTCTTCATCTGTAAAATGGGCTGGAAAAGGGAATGGCAAACCATGCTAGTATCTCTACTAAGAAAACCCCTTATGGGGTCAGGAAGAGTCAGACACAACTGAAAAAATGACTCAAGAACAACAACCAAGGGAATTACTGAGCAATGACGAATCCTAGACTGTGATGGGATCTTTAAAGTCATCAATGTAGTAATCGCTGAGAACTATACTTATCACACTCTGGAAAGATAACCAGCTATCCTAACATTTAAAATCAAGTCTAAAATAGAACACTCCATGTTTTCTAGCACCCAGCTAAGAGTGATCTACCATATTGTCTCTAAGACAGTAAAAGTGGCCATCGGTCAGCCACATAGAAAGCAATGTCACCAGTGCAACATCCAGCCTTCTCAACATAATGGAAAAAGTTCAATATGCTGATTTGTCCACTAAAAAACTACAAGTTTTTCTTTCTCAATTAAATCTGCAAGTTCAAACTCAACTTTTGAAACCACTGCCAAACTGGGCTGCAAGAAGGAAAAAAAAAAATGGAAATGGCCAGGACCAAAGTGAGCATGTTGACATTTTCCTGTGGTTCACTAACTTTACTTTGTGGCCTTCATAAATTCAACTTGTTATAATTAATGTCAATGAAATTAATGAAATTGCAGGCTGTTCAACAAAAGAAGTATCAATCTGCAGTTTTTTATTAGGTCAGTGAGACCTTAAGTTATCGTAAGTATACTTTGTGTGAAAGGGCTGGACCAGGAATTTGTGACCGTTGTAATGACCTGAAGTCTCAAAGGAATTCAGGAAAATTCTACATCTTGAGGATTTTATTTAAAATTCCCATCATTTTTAGAAATTAAATACCTTTTTTGAAAGGCCTTGACCACTAGTCAGATCTTTAAATAAGAAACACTGACTAATTAAAGTTTTCAATAAACCTATTTTGAGATCTTCTTCCCAAGGGAAAGGTTCTCCTTTCCTAGAGTCTTCTGAAAAGTGATTTTTTTTAAAAAAAGAATTCTTATAAATATACTCAACAATTTTCATTTTATAGTAGCCAAGAAATTAAGATACTGTGTTATATTCCATTCAAAAAATTTAGGATTAAAAAGTAGACAATATGGAGATTGGAGTATTCTATGTGTGTATGTGTGTGTGTGTGTGTGTGTGTTAAGAGGCCTAAGGTAGCACAAAAACTATTTGTTTAGAAATGAATACTTGCCACAGACCTATCTCAACTGAAAATTGAGGCTTTCTTTTTTTACTTTTGCACTTCATCAAAACGTCAACAGAATAATATTTTTTCCTAGTATAACGTGTGACATTTACAATGTAATATCTATGTTGTGATCATTTGTCCACATGCAAGGTCAACTCAGGCAACAGTAGTAATAGGACAAAATGCATTAATTGTACACTATAAAGTAAGGTTTTTATCGAGGTCTACCATCAAATATTGAGCTGTGTAACATTTAGGTTCCTACCTAACTCAAAAAGCTGAAGAGGACTCTAGGAGGTGAAGAGAGAGTGGTAGAACCCTTGCAAGTTCTTCCCAGAAAATCTTGAACTTTGTGCTCTGGATCTCCTTTAGACAAATTACCCCAGGGCAGTTGCTCGAAGCTGCATAGGTCACTCTCTGGAGCTCAGTATCACAGAATATAGAAATAAATAAGAGCAGAAAAGAAGGGGCAGAGAAGCCCAGAGTGCAGTAAACTTTCTAAGCTTTGCAACTGGTTGGAGAATTTCCCTAAGAGTAGAGGTAAAGAAAAGGAAGGCGTGAAGGACTGGGGGGACCTGGACTTTTGACTGAATCCAAACTTCACAGAACAAATCCCTGGTTCTAGACCAAGAAGAAAAATACCTGAACCAAACAGAGCGCCAGAGCTGAAGAATAACAAGGAGTAGAACTGGGATATGGAGTTGCAAAGTCTTCATTGCACTGTGACTTATATGTAATATGTAGGTCCAGGATAGAGCATAGACTCTACAACCACTCCAAAAAAAAATAGGCCAGGTCTTTGTGGAAGGACCCCTCCCAGGGTCATACTAAATCTAGAAAACTCTGGGAGGTAAGGTTAACAGGAGGTGTGGGTTTTTGGCTCTAGCAACCAAAGTTCTTTTTATCTCTTTGAAATAGCTAGGTGACACAGTGGATGGAGTACTAAGCCATCAATCAGAAAGACCTGAGTTCAAGTCCAGATTTAGAGACTTACTAGCTGTGGAACTTGGGTAAGTTACTTAACCTCTGTCTACCTGTAGCAGCAAGCACCCCAAGTACGTCCTCAGGGTTTGCTGCCCATACAGGTTCTTGGATCTGCTTTGTTAAAGGAAAGCAACTCAAAATGGGTTAACTAGTTTACTTTAATCAGTCAGACGTATATCGTTTACCTTGTTCAGGGGAAAAAGGTCAGCACCCCAAACTTCAAAATATACAGACAGAATTATCAAGACATTAACAGATCAAGTAGACAGCTTTCCAAACTGTCCAACCATTACATCCATACCTAGTCAACATCTGGGTTTCCACATTCTGGGTTTTTCAAAGCCGGGGGACTCTCAACAACGGCTTCCCAGAATTCAGATCAAATCACAGAATACTTCTCAAAGTGAGTCCCAAAACAAAGCTACACATCAGGGCTTATATAGCCTTCTCCTGGCTCAGAGAATGTAACAACCTTATTGACTCACTGGCCAATCAAGAAGTATCTACTGAAAAACAAGCCTCCCACCCCAGGCTTCAGGTGCACTTTAGCCTAGGGGCAGGGAAGATCTTCCAAATTTACATTCGCATTACACTACCTCAGATTCATCATCTATAAAGTGGGAATAATGATAGTGCCTACTTTACATGGCCATTGTGAGGCTCCAATGAGAGTTTGTTAAGCACTTATCACAGTACCTAACACATGGTAGGTGCTTCAAAAATGCTTGTTTCTTTCCTATCCACTTTGAAGAAAGGGATGGGAAAGATCTCAATCCCAAGGTAATATTATATTTCTGGAGAACTGTATAAGTTGCTAAAAGAGATGGAGTTCACCAGACAGGAGGATGGTTTAATTTGTTAAGGCTTGGGTTCAAGTCTTTTGCATTTTTGTCGGTTTAAATAAGGCTTGTGTTATATTCCCAGTTCTGTTACCTTTTTCCCTTTTGCTTGGGGTAAGTTCTGATGCTCTCAGGGGCAACCCTGGCTTAGTGAACCTGGGTTGCTTAACTCCAGAGTTTCAGTTTTGATCCAAAGGACAAAAGACAACTCCATTCAGAGAGACTTGTTTATATAACCTAATCTATGGGTTATTGGTTTTTGTTTTTCAAAAGAAAACAATCCTTCCAGGATTGTAACTCAAGAATAGTTTTTATTATCTCACCAGACTATGGCTCATCATTAGTCATATCTCAAAACTCAGCATACTACATAAAACTATAATGTTTTATAATCATCAGTCATTACTCATGTCCCCTATTATTAAAAAAAAAGAAAATGAAAATAAGAACAAAGAAAAACATAGTAGAACATGGAAATAGAGGTCAAGTGACTTGTTCAAGGTCAAAGTGAATTAGTGTAGACTCATTAGTCACTTTTTAATGAGTTTCCACATTGCCTTTATTGGACATTTCCAAATCTTAGAACTTGGGTGGGCTGACGTTGTAGCTCATAGTCTATCTTCTCGTCTATATTACCTTTCTTTTTTCATCATGCTCTGCATTTCATCACCTTCATGTTAGATTATGAATTGGTATATAAAAGCTTGTAGAATGTTATGGATGAAAGGAACTTCGCAGACGATTTAGCCCAAATTCCTTCATTCAGGCAGTATCAAAATCCCTCATTTTAAATTGAGTTCCAATGCAGAGAAATTATAAGCAAGATTATACACACAGAAACACACACACACACACACACACACACACACACACGCTTTTTGTTTTTGTTTTTTTTTTATTTCTCAACCCTCTAACTAAGGCAATTTTGGACTATTAAAATGTATGTGTATTAAATAGCACTGACTAGCAAATATTTGATGAGAGAACTAGAACTAGAAGGGACCTCAGTAGCTGTCTAGTCCAATACACTTTCAAAAAAAGAAGCCCCCTCCAATATGCCCATGAAATAAATGTTCATTTAGCTTTGGAGATGGAACCCACTATCTTCAGAGACAGCTAATTTCTCCTGGGGATAGCTCTTGTTATACAGGAGTTTTTCCTGACATCAAACTTAAATGTTTCTTGGCAAATTCTACTCACTGCTATTTTTCCTGTCCTTTGGGGTCAAATAGAACAATTCTAATACTTCTTCCACACAAAAATCAATCAATCCATCAACTAGTAATTAGTAAGCCTCTACTAATATTCTAGGTACCAGGAAGCTTTGGTGGTTCAATAAACAGAATTTTGGGCCTGGAATTAGGAAGACATCTTCCTGAGTTCAAATCTAACCTCAGACATTTATTAGCTGTGTGACACTGGGCAAGTCACTTAAACCTGGTTTACATCAGTTTCTTCATCTGTAAAATGAGCTGGAGGGGAAAAAAATAGCACACCACTCCAGTATCTTTGCCAAGAAAACCCCAAATGGGGTCATGAAGAGTTAGACATGACCAAAATGACTGAACAACATCATATGCCAGACACTGTGCTAAGTGCTGGGTACCTGAAGACAGTTCTAACAATTAGGTCCTTAATTAGTCTTCTCTGATAAAAGCTGAATATCCCCAGTTCCTGTAGCAGGCATCCATATAGCAGACACCACTGTAGTGGGCACCCCTGTGTAGCAGAAAGCACCCCAGCATCCCCAGGGTGGCTGCCAACACAGGTTCTTAGATCTGCTTTTCTAAAGGAAAGCAACTCAAAATGAGTTAACAAGCTTATTTTAATCAATCAATCATATATTGTTTACCTAGTCCAGGGGGAAAAGGTAAGCACCCCAAACTTCAGAGTATACAGACAGAAGTTACAAGAAAACAGAAAAACATATCAAGCAGACAGGCTTCCAAACTGTCCAACCATTACATCCATACCAAATTAAGTTACCAGAGAGGGAAGCATCAACATCTGGGTTTTCAAAGCCGGGGGGCTCTCAACAATGGCTGCCCAGAGTCTCATCTCGTCAAATCACATAACACTTCTCAAAGTGAGCCCCAAAGCAAAGCCTCACATCAGGGCTTATATAGCTTTCTCCTGACTCAGAGAATGTAGCAACCTTCTTGACCCACTGCCCAATCACAAAGTATCTCCTGAGAAACAAGCCTCCCACCACAGGCTCCAGGTGCACTTAAGCCTAGGAACAGGGAGGATCTTAAAAATTTATATTCCCATAACACCCTATAGCAGGTACTCAAGAGGCTTTTCAGCACTCTACTTCTCCTCTAGCTACTCCCTAGGTTACCAAAGTCCTTTCTAGTCTGTGGCAGTCAGAACTAAGCACAATTACTCCAAATGGGGGGTTGGAAAGACTAGATAGCAGGATTGTCACCTCAACTCAGAAAGTTATATATTTCTTCACCATCTACTATATGTAAAATTGGACAGATTGCTGGGCCCAGAGTCAGGAAGACTTGAGTTCAAATCTGCTGTCAGATACTTACTAGCTGTATGACCTTGGGCAAGTCACTTCTCCCTCTGCCTCAGTTTCTTTATCTGTAAAATGGGAGTAGTAATAACACCCAAATCCAGGGTTGTTGTGAGGATTTAATGAGATTTTCATAAAGCACTTTCAAACCATATACTATATAAATACTAGATATAATTATTGTTGTTATTATTAAAACCTAAGTGTAAAGCTTTATAGTAAGTTCTATTAAATTTCATCTTATTTGATACTATTGTCTCCTCAATATCCCTTCCTCAGGCAGTCAGGTAGCACAGCAAGTAAGAGCATTGGCTCCAGTGTTGGGATGACCCAACCAGAAACACCTGGCCGTGTAACCTTGAGCAAGTTACTTAACCCCGGTTGCTTTAAAAAAAAAACATGCCTTCCTGAGGATACTTCGTCTCCCATCTCTGTACTTTTGAATGAGCTCTCCCTTGTGCCTGAAATGTGTTACCTCCTTATCCTTCTTCTTAGTTTCCTGACTTCCTTCAAGACATAGCTCCAATTCCATATGTACACATACATATTTGTATTTATATTTAGTTAAAAAAAAACAACTAGCTTTGTTAGTGAAAAAAAATGTAATTAAATCAAGAGAGGAGACAGTATCCAGGAAGAGAAGGCTATCAACAGTATCAGAGGTTGCAGAAAAGTCCAGATGAATGAGGGTTAAAAAATAAAGGCCATTAGATGTGTCAATTAAGAGATTTAAAAAATTGTTAACCTTGGAGAGGCCAGTTAGGCGGTACAATGGATAGAGTATAGAGCCTGGAGTCATGGAGAACTGAGTTCAAATCTGGTCTCAGACATTTACCACATGTGTGACCCTAGGTAGGTCACTTAAGCCTGTTTACCTTGGTTCTTCGTTTATAAAATAAGCTGGAAAAGGAAATGGCAAACCACTCCAGGTATCTTTTTTTTTATATAATTAATTAATTTATTTACTTTTAGTTTACCACATTCAGCTCCACAATCCCTTGAGTTTCACATCACCGCTCCAGTATCTTTGCAAATAATAATAATAATTAACAAATCCCACATGGGGTCATCAAGAGTTGGATACAACTGAAAGACGACAATAACCTTGGAAAACTCCATTTCAGCTGAAAATGAGGTTGGAAGCTAGACTAAAGGAGATTTAGAAACAAATCAGAAGATAAGAGACTGAGTATAGATGGTGTCCTCCAGATACCAGGAATTTAGCCATAAAAAGGAGGGTTAGGACAACAGCTAATGGGAATAGTTGCATTGTGTGAAGTGGTTCTTTCCCTGTTTCTTTTTGTTTGCTTGTGTTTGTTTTTATCTACTTATTTATTTTTAATTTTAAACATTCACTTTTATAAGATTTTGAGTTCTAAAATTTCCCCCCTTTTCTTCCCACCCCCCTCCCCAAAATGGCATGCAATCTGATACAGGCTATTCATGTACAATCATAATAAACATATTTCCACTTAAGTCATGCTATGAAAGAAGAATCAGAACAAAATGGAAAACCCATGAAAAAGAAAAAAAGAGAGAAAAAATAGTATGCCTCAATCTGCATTCAGACTCCATAGTTTTTTTCTGGATGTGGATAATATTTTCCATCATGAGTCTTATGGGATTGTCTTAGGTCATTGCATTGCTGAAAAGAGCTAAGTCTATTAAAGCTGCTCATCACACAATGTTGCTGTTGCTGTGTACAATGTTCTCCTGGTTCTGCTCACTTCTGTGTGAAGGTTTTTAAGGATGAGGGAGATATGGGAATACCTGCAGGCAGTTAGGGAAGGAACTAGTAGATAGGGAGAAACTGAAGGTGAGAGAATGAGGATGACAGTGGGGGTGATCTCCTGGAGAAGAACAGATGGGATTGAATTAAGGTCCCAGTAGAAGAGTTGGTTTTAACCAGGAGAAGGTCCATTTCTTCATGCAAGACAGTAATGAAAGAATAGAGAGTGGGGGAAGATTGCATCTGATTGATACAAGAGGAGGAAGGGAGAAAAGGGAACTCTCAGAAGACAGGCTCATTCTATTGTTGTTGTTGGACTATGAGACAAGTTTTTCAACTGAGAGAGTTGAGAGAGTACTCAAGCCCTTCAAATTTTTGAAAATGGCTGGTCATCCCCTACTCAAGTTTTCTCTTCTCTTTGTTGTAAACATTCTCAAGTTCCTTCAACAGCTGTTCATATAGTTTAGTCTTGAGGTTTTTTTTTAAAAAACATACCAGTTGCTTTCCTCTAGAAACTGTTCAGCTTATTAACACACTTCATAAACATGGAGCTCAGGGCTGAAGACAAGATTCCAAATGTGGTCTGACCAAGGCAGAGTGCAAAAAAATGATCACATCACAGTGAGTAAGAGCACCGGCTCCAGTGTTGAGAACACCTGGAGATCGAATTCCGGGCTCAGACACTTAGCACCCACCCAGAAACACCTGGCCGTGTAACCTTGAGCAAGTTACTTAACCCCAATTGCTTAGGGGCGGCCAGGTGGCTCAGCGAGTAAGAGCACCGGCTCCAGTGTCTGGATGATCAAATCCGGGCTCGGATGCTCAGCACCACACCCAGAAATAATAACTGGCCGTGTAACCTTGAGCAAGTTACTTAACCCCAATGCTTTAAAAAAAAAAAAAAATGATCACATCCCTGGTCCTATATAGTATACTTTCTTGGGTTTGTTTTTTTTTTTGGGGGGGGGTGTTTGGCTTTTTGGGAGGGTGGAAGGCAGAGCAATCAGGGTTAAGTGACTTGCCCAAGGTTAATGGCTAGTGTTAAGTGCCAGAGGCTGAATTTGAACTCAGGTCCTCCTGATTCCAGGGCTGGTTCTCTATTCACTGCACCATGTGGCCACCCCTAGAGTATACTGTCTTAATGGAGTCAAAGATCTCATTTGCTTTTTTACATGCCTATCACTGTTAACTCTGAGTGAACTTTCAGTCAAGTCCAGTAAATGCGCATATCCAAGATAAACTAATGTCAAGTCATCTCTTCTAGTATATTATTTTTTACAAGCTGTTCTTTTTAGATCAAGCATGACTTTACACTTTATCTTATTAGACTCAGCCCAGTGTTCTAATCTGTCAAGATGTTTGTGTACCCTTAGTGTCATTCAATATTTTACCTGTCACTCTGTAAGAATAATTTTGAGATCCCTTCTCAACTTGATCAGTAGTTAGTTCATTGTGATTTAGTGGCATCAGCAATTGCCTATAAGCAAGACAAAAAGAATAGAATTAAATTGACTTGTTAGAATAAGAATTACGTAGGTTGGAATTAACTCAATATGTATTGATGATTCTATTGCTTTTTAAATGATTTATGAAACATATTTATACTATACTTTGTTATTTAGGCCCAGAGGTAGAGGATTGCTTGAGTACTCTCCTCTACCACCACCACTACACACACACACACACACACACACACACACACACACACACACACACACACACACTCATTCTCTGTCTCTCTGTCTCTATGTGTCTCTGTGTCTCTCTCTCTGTGTCTGTCTCTCTCTCTCTCTGTGTCTCTCCCTCTCTCCTTTGAAACTGGAAGCTTCTGTATTCCAGAAAACCAAACTTTCCCCTTTTGCCCCTGATGGTTATAACAAACAAGTGGAAAGCCCCAGAATCCTGTTGCCTAGTCACTGACTAAACACTCATGATTGATGACATGGGGAAAGCTTGATGACTAAACGTTGGTGATTAATGAATGTCTCCCTTGACCAAATGGAAGTTCCTTCCTTTAGTCAAACACAGAGTTCCACTCCCTCCCCTTGACCAATCAAGTGGATTTCCCCCTTCTGCAATTGACCAATCAAAGAACTGTAACCTCAATATATTTTATGGCAACCCTTCAATTGCTATTTTAAAAAGCCCAGGGGCAGCTAGGTGGCGCCGTGAATAGAGCACCGGCCCTGGAGTAAGGAGGACTTGAGTTCAAATCCAGCCTCAGACACTTAACACAAAAACTAGCCACGTGACCTTGGGCAAGTCACTTAACCCCAACTGCCCTACAAAAAGCAAAAAAAAAAAAAAGCCCAGCCTGATGGTAGAGGAGTCCATGACTACAGAGGCAGGTCTTAAATCCAATTTCTCAGGGACCATTAGTTTCCCTAATAAACTAAAAATGCTCAGAGTCCTTCAATGTCCTTTTGTTGCACATTGGATTGGAATTTGGGGGTCACAACTCTCAGCTTTGTGTTATCTGCAAATATTATCCATGCCTTTTTCAAGTAATTTTTAACTGTTAAATAGCACAAGGCTAAGCAAACATCCCTAGGATCCCTTGGATCCAATGAATGGAGATCTCCATTCATTGACATTAATAACAACAACATTTAAATGGCACCTACTAGATAGCAGAGTACAGCCTGGGATCCAGATGAACTCTTCCAATATTACCCTTTAAACAACTTTAAAATAATACTTCAAACCAAATTTTGGGGCATCAGAGCCAACCAAAGGTCAGGAGACATTTTTCCAGTCAAAGAAAACTTGGGAGGTCCGAAGGAGAGATCTGTAACACTGGAGTGGGTGCAAGCGCTGAGCAAAGCAGGAACACCAGCACTCAGTCTTACCAACTTTGGGAGCTCTCAGCCCAGAGGAGCATTTGTGATCAGTTACAAGACAGCCAGGGAGCTGGTCATAGTTCCAGGTGTAAGAAGAGCACTAGTATTTGCAACTAAAGGGGAAGTGAGGTCTCCTGGGTAAAGAGCGGGTATAGGCTAGGAGAGCAGTAAACATAACTCTCTAAGGATAATACTACCTTGGAAGCATTAAACATACAGAACTCCAGAATTACCTCTGAAAACAACACAAAAAGCTTGAAGCTTGACATAGTGTCTCCCTCCAGATGAACACAGACCAATTTTAACATAAGGTCAAAGTGAAGAAATAGGGTGTAAACAAGCAATAAAAACGAACCTGACTATAAAAAGATATTATCGTGTGAGGGAAGACCAAGATATAAACTTAAAAGAAAACAACATTGGACAAGTAGAACCCCCAAAGAAAAATGGTCATTGGACCCAAGGCCAGAAAGAATTCCTGGATGAGTTAAAGAGACAGGTGTGTTAGAGGAAAAATGGGAAAAGAAATGAAAGTGATACAAGAAAATTCTGAAAAAAGAATTAACAGCTTGGTAAAAAGAGGCACAAAAAATACTAAAGAAAATACCACCTTGAAAAACAGAATTGGTCCAAAAGTAAAAGAGGCATGAAAATTCACTGAAGAAAAGAACTCCTTTAAAAGTATACCACTGAAGAAAATAAATCCTTAAAAACTAGAATTGGGCAAGTAGAAACTAATGATTTCATGAGACATCAAGAAACAGTAAAACAAAGTCAAAAGAATGAAAAAGTAGAAGAAAATGTTAAATATTTTATTTTAAAAAGTAACTGACAAAATAGATTGAGGAAAGATAATTTAAGAATTATTGTTTTCTATCTGAAAGCTATGACAAAGAGTCTATATGTCATATTTCAAAAAATAATCAAGGAAAACTGCCCTGATGTTAGATTCAGGGGGTAAAATAAAAATTGAAAGAATACACCCAAAATTTCCTAAAAGAGATACCAAAATAAAAACTCCCAGGAACATACAACCAGATTCCAGAGTTCCCAGTTCAAAGAGAAAATATTGCGAGCAGCCAGAAAGAAACAACTCAAATATCATGGAGACACAGTTAGGATCACACAAGATTTAGCCATTTCCATGTTATGGAGGGACAAGAGTATGATATTCTGGAAGGCAAAGGAGCTAAGATTATAACCAAGAATTGCCTACCCATAAAAAATGAGTATAATCCTTCAGGGAGGAAAATAGATATTAAATGAAATAGAGGACTTTCAAGTATTCATGATGAGAAGACCAGAGCTGAATAGAAAATTTAACATTCAAACACAAGACTCAAGAGAAGCATAAAAAGTAAACATGAAAGATTAATCAAAAGGGACTCAATGGAAACTGTTTACATTCCTATATGGGAAGATAATGCATGTACCTCCTAAGAACTTTATCATTATTAGGGCAGTTAGAAGGAGTCTGCATAGACAAAGGGCATGGGTATGAATAGATTATAGTGTGATGATCTCCAAAAAATAGAATATAGAGGTGAGAAAGAGGAATGCACTTGGAAAAGGGGAAAGAGGAGGTAGAATGGGGCAAATTTTCTCACATAAAAGAGGTCTGTAAAGAGAAGTTTTTATAGTAGAGGGGAAAATGGAGGAGGACCATGCTTGAACCTCACTCTCACCAGAATTGGTTCAAATAGGGAAGAATACATAAAATGGAGGAAAATGGGAAGGAGGGAGATGCACAATTAGTGATCATAAATGTGAAAGAGACAAGCTTCACAGAACAAATCCCCTTAATAAAAGAATTTGTTCCATAAAACTTATACTCCGTCACAAACATGCACCCAAGGACCTAGAAGGCCACATGTAGCCTCAAGGCCACAGGTTCCCCACCCCTGAATTAAACCCACAAAATGGAAGCAGATAGAATTTATTGAACATCAGAATAGAACAACATGTTGTTTATAAGATATATACTCTGGGACAAAAAGACACTCACAGTTGAAATGAAGGGCTGGAGCAGAGTCTATTATGTTTCAGCTGAAGTGAAGCAGGCAAGGGTAGCAATAATGATCTCAGACAAAGGAAAAGCAAAATTAGACCTAACTGAAGGATATAACAAGAAAACTACATTTTGCTTAAAAAAAAGTACCATAGACAATAAAGTAACATCAAAAAAATTTACAGCAAATTTCTCTGATAAAGGCCTCATTTCCCACTTATATAGAAAACTGTGTCAAAACTCTCATGAAAATAAGAGCCATTCCCCAGCTGATAAGTGGTCAAAGAATATAAACAAGCAGTTTTCTGAAGAAGAAATCAAAGCTATCTATGGTCCTATGGGGGAAAAATGTCACTATTGATTAGAGAAAAGTAAATTAAATCAACTCTGAGGTACCACTTCACATCAATCAGAAATTATAACTGCTGAGGGAGATGAGGGAAAATAGATACATTAATGAATTGTTGGTGGAGTAGTGAACTGGTCCAAACATTCTAGAAAACAATTTGGAACTATGCTCTAAGAGTTATACAACCATGTATACCCTTTGATCTAGTAATACCATTACTAGGTCTGTACCCCAAAAAGATGAAAGAAAAAGGAAAAGGATATATGTACAAAAATATTTATGACATCTCTTTTTGTGGCAGCAAAAGTTTGGGAATTGAGGGGATTCTCTTTAATTGAGGAATAGCTGAACAAGTTGTGGAATATGATTGTGATGAAGTAAAATTATGCTATGGGAAATAACAAGGAAGATGGTTTCAGAAAAACATGGCAAAACATATATTAACTGACACAAAGTGAAGTGAAAAGAGTCAGGAGATCATTGTGCACAGTAACAGCAATGTTGTAATGATGATCAACTGTGAAAGACATGGCTACTCTGATCAATACAGTGATCTAAGATAATTCCAAAGAACTCATAATGAAAAAATGTTATCCATCTCCAGAAAGAAAACTGATGAACTCTGAGTGCTAACTGAAGTACAATTTTCTCCCTTCCTTTATTTATTTTGCCTTTAAAAAATATGGCTTCTATGGAAATAAGTTTTTTAAATGATTTGACATCTATAATTGATTTCATATTATTTGCTTTCTCAGTGGGGGTGAGGGAGAGAACCTGGAACACAAGATTTTAAAAGAAAATAATATTAAAAATAAGCAACAAATATGAAAAGGAAGGAAAAAACAAATAACACCTACTCTATACAAGGTAAAAGCATTTAAAAAATACCTCATCTGATCCTCACAAGCCTGGGAGGGAGGTGCTACTATTATCTTTATGTCACAGTTGAGGGAACTGAGGCAGAGAGAGGTTAAGTGACTTGCTCAAGATCACATAGCTATGTATCTGAGGCCAGATTTTAATTCAGGTTTTCCTGACTCTGGGCCCAGTGATCCATCCACCATATCATTTAGTTGCCTCTCTCCCAAATGATAACTCTGTGGGACTTAGTATTCAATCAGTTCTGAATCCACCTAATTATACTATTATAACCCACATAAACTCTGAGGAGCCTTCTCCCAAATCCCACTCCCACTGATAAACCAGGTCCTTGACTATATTACCCTCTCAGGGTTCTAGGTGTACTTATGAGTAGTTGTAGATGATTTTTCAATACTGTCAGCTTGGCTCCTATCAGTATGCTTTCTCCACGAGACCATCAGTTGAGAATCAATCTAGTCAGCCAGACTTAGGTAGCTCTTAAAACGGGGTATTTATAAAGTGGTACTAGAATAGGTGGTATAAAACTTCTCCATGAAAGTCTGTAGCACATTCTCCTAGCTGTACATATAGAGTACAGAAGAGAGTAGGCTTAAGCCTATGATCATATATGGCAAAGAGATAACTCAGTAGCTCCTAGTTCTCAAAAATTCTCTTCTCCTATTCTTGGGACACTTATAAAGTTCCTTTTAGATATGGTATTGTTTCTTTGCTGCACTCCAGTAATGGGAATGTAAATTTTAAAGATCTTCCCTGCCCCTAGGCTAAAGTGCACCAGGAGCCTGGGGTGGGAAGCTTGTTTTTCAGTAGATACTTTTTGATTGGCCAGTGGGTCCAGAAGGTTGTTACATTCTCTGAGCCAGGAGAAGGCTATATAAGCCCTGATGTGAGGCTTTGTTTTAGGGCTCACTTTGAGAAGTGTTCTGTGATTTGATCCAGATTCTGGGAAGCTGTTGTCCAGAGCCCCCCGGCTTTGAAAAACCCAAATGTTGAAACCCAGATGTTGATTTGGTATGGATGTAATGGTTGGACAGTTTGAAATCTGTCTACTTGATCTGTTTCTGTCTTGATAATTCTGTCTGTATACTCTGAAGTTCGGGGTGCGGACCTTTTTCCCCTGAACTAGGTAAATGACACATATTTGAGTGATAAAGTAAGCTTGTTAACCCATTTTGAGTTGCTTTCCTTTATCAAAGCAGATCCAAGAACCTGTGTTGGCAGCCACCCTAGATGCTGGGGTGCTTGCTGCTACAGCTCCTTGTAGAGAAGTGAATCTATTTGCAGTCTGCCCTTGGCTCCCAAGACAGACACTGCCATCAGCTGATATAAGGATGTTGTTAGAACACTTGACCTAAAGAAGGAAAGTCTCAAATCCTCCAAACCCTTCTAAGCTTGTACAATCCTCTTCTTGCTAAACATAAAGAAGCAGGAGAAGAGAACTGACCAAATGTGAAGAGAAACCTCTCCTTCCCACCTATCCCCACCCACCAGCTCCTTTTTAAGGGAGAGGCAGAGAATCAAACTTGCTTCCAGATCTTGAATGAATAATACAGTTCTAACCAGTTTGATAATTTATAGGCAACCATTGGAGCCTGGACAAATATCTTGGATTGTTCTGACCAGATTCTTGAGCAACATCACAATAAGGACCTTTTCACACTTAGTCTAAGGCCTAGAAGATTAATTTGGTACCCTATCACTTACTCATATGGGGTAGGATTGAATAAGTTAATCAATACACAAGTGTGGATTAAGGACCTACTATGTGCCAGGTAATATTCTAGCCATTGAGAATACAAGTAAATAGAATGAAGCCATCCCTACAAGCAAAGAGTTTACATTTGTTTTACTCTTTTGGTCCTTATTTCCTTTCTTACTTCCTTCATTTCTTTCTGTCTGGGTCTCTTTATTTTGCCTAGGACTGAAAGGATAACAATCACTCACTGTGGCCCAATCCCACCCAAACTCTCTACTGATCAGCACATAAGATCTGACTGGCTCTATTTCTACCTTGGACCATTTCATGCCTTCTTAAATAACCTGGTGGCCCCCTGCTCGTGAGGTCTCACCATATGGGTGCCAAACTTAGAATTCCTGAACCCAAGATATCTACTAGCCTCAGTCTTCCTGATACCAGGATAGCATAATAGCACAAACATGTACCACCACCACACAGGACATAGAGTTCATATTCTAATATAGTCTAATACTCCTCACGATCTTTAACCACCTCCATATCCCACCTGTTGCCAAGACCTATTGATTTTTGTTTGCAACATCTCTCCAATCCCTCCTTCTTCTCTCCTCTGACACTGCCATCACTCTGGTACAGCCTCTTAGCACTTCACACCTGGACTATTGAAATAGTTTCCTGGTGGGTCTCCCTGCCTCAAATCTTTCCACACCATAATCCATCTTCCATTCAGCTACTAAAGTGACTTTCCTAAAGCTCAGGTTGAACATGTCATCCCCCTACTCAATAAATTCCAGTGGCTTCCTAATGCCTTCAGGATCAAATGTCAAAACCTCTGCTCAGTGTTCAAAGTCCTTCATAACCTAGCCCCCTCACTACCTCCCCAGTCTTCTTACACTTTGCCCCCTGCCATATACATTTTGATCCAATGACACTAGCCACTTTGCTGCTCTGTGAACAAGATATTCAATGCCTTATTTTCAGACATTTTCTCTGTTGTCCTGCATTCCTGGAACAATCTCCCTCCTCATCTCCCCGTTGGATTCCTGTAAGTCCTAATGAAAATCCCATCTTGTACAGGAAGGTTTTTGCCACCACTCTTAATTCTTGTAAATTTCCTTCTCTCAATTATTTCCCATCCACCCTGTATATAGCGTTTGCTTGTTGCCTCCCGCATTAGACTGTGAGCTCCTTGAGGGCAGGGACTGTATTTTGCTTTTATATCCCTGGTGCTTTGCAGTGTCTGGCACATGTAGGTACTTAATTTTTTGTTTATAGTTATTGTTTTTGTGATAGTTAAATCCAGGGGAATGGATTAAACTACCAAGAGAGTATGGAAGAAGAAGAGAAGGGGACCTGGGACAGAACTTTGAGGTGTACCCACAGTTAGGGACAGTGATATGGATGATGAACCAGCAAAGGGAACTGAGGAGTGGTCAGATAGGATGAGAATAACCAGGAGAGAGGAGAGTCATGAAATGACAAGGAAGACATATTGGTAACTTTGGATGGAGCAATTTAAGTTGAGGGGTGAGCTGCGAAGGTCAGTTTATAAACAGTTTATTGACTGACTATTGACAAATAGGAGACACAAGTACATATATAATACAGAAATAAGTAGATATAAAAATACATATGAAGTGTATACATAAGCATTAAAATAAAAGGTAGTTTGGGAGGGAGGGTACTGGCAGTCAGGAGGATCTCTATGAGATAGTGGGAAGAAGTACTTTCCAGATATGGAGCCAGCCAATGCAAAGGCATAGGAACAGAAAATGGAATGAAACGAGTGAGGAACAGAGAGAAGGCTAGTTTGTCTAGATCACAGGGAGCTGGAGAAGTAATGTCCACTGAAACTGGAAAATGAAGGTGGGATCATATTCTCTAGGGATTTAAAAGCTAAACAAAGGAGTATTTATTTTATCCTAGAAACAATAAGAAGTCGCTGCAGTTGTCTGAGCGGGGCACTCCTCTGGTAAGATCTGTATTTCAGGAGAGTCACTTTGGCAGCTAGATGGAATAAGGAAGAGAGAGGGAAGAGGCTTGAGCTAGGGAGAGCAAATAGGAGAACATTTCGATAATCTAGGGTGAAGGTTTGCACTAGGGTGTTAACTGTGTGAGTGTAGAGAAGATCAGATCTGAGAGATATTGCAAAAATAAAAAAGGTGAGATGTGGCAACTGATTGAACATGAGAGGGGAAATGAAGCATCATGGATAATGTGAGATTGTGAATGTGAGATTGGAAGGATGGTAGTGTCTGACAAAAATAGTAAGCTTTGGAAGTGGGGAATGTTTGTTTGGGGAAAAGATCATGAATTCTATTTTAGATATGTATTTAAGATACAGAAATACAGTTAGAGGGGTGGCTAGGTGGCGCAGTGAATAGAGCACCGGCCCTGGAGTCAGGAGGACCTGAGTTCAAATCCAGCCTCAGACACTTAACACAAAAACTAGCCATGTGACCTTGGGCAAGTTACTTAACCCCAATTTCCCTCCAAAAAGCAAAAAAAAAAAAATACAGTTAGAAATGTCTAATAGGTAGTTGGTGATTGAAGACTAAAACTCAGGGGAGAAACTCAAGCTAACTATGGAGCTCTAGGAGTCATCTGTGTATAGGTGATAGTAAATCCATGGGAATGGATTAAAAGAGAGCATGAAGGGAGAAGAGAAGAAGACCTAGGACAGAACTTTGAGGTGCATCCACAGTTAGGGATAGTGATATGGATGATGAACCAGCAAAGGGAACTGAGGAGTGGTCAGATAGGTAGGAGAATAACCAGGAGAGAGGAGAGTCATGAAAAAAAACCAGAGAGGAAAGAGTATATATACAGTAGAAGAAAGTGGTCAACAGTCTCAAAAGCAACAGAGCCATAAGGACTGAGAAAGACCATCAAATTAGACAATGAAGACATATTGGTAACTTTGGACAGAGCAGTTTAAGTTGAGGGGTAAGCTCCAAAGGTCAGATTTTAGTGTAGACAACAGAGTGAGAGAAGATGATAAGGAGAAAGTGAGTGTAGACTGGTTTTTCAAGACATTTAGCTGAAAAGGGAGGAGAAAAAAAAGGACAATAATCTGAGGGGTATAGTAAAAGTATTTTAGAGCATGTTTGAAGGCAGAAGGGAAGGAACCAGCTGACAGGAAGAGGTCAAAGATGTGAAGAAGGCTGAAACATTGAGAATGCAGTGTGGTAAAGATGAGAGAGAATCCAGTGCATATGTACAGGGATTGCCCTTGGCAAGGAAGAAGGGCCACCTCCCTTGTCAGAAGCTGGTGGAAAGGAGGAGAGAGTGAAAGATGATGTCAAGTTTAATTGAGAGAATGGAACAAAAGGGCACTCATTTCAAATGGCCTCAATTTCTTTCGGCAGAGCAAAATACAAGGTTCTCAAGCTATGAGTGAGTAGAGAAGGGGAGATTGAAGAGGGAAGAGTAAGTTCAGAATAGCTTCTGTGGAGAATAGGATAAGCAATCAATTACAGAGAAATAAACCGACAGCCTTGGTGGGAGGGTCCAGTTGAGGTTGGATAACACGAGTTTGTGATTTGTTTGTACTTAGCACAAATATGAGATTTCCCCAAATTTTGTTCAGTCCCTCATGAGTAGGATCAAGGTGGGGAAAATTCAGAGTAGATATTTGGCCTCATCCTTACACATCTCTCGATCTTGTCCATAAGAATCGTAATATGATCACGAAATATCTGGCCAAAATCTAAGTAAATTATATTCATTAAGAAACAGCATATAAATATATTCACATTTAATTGGGTAGGCAGGGGAGGGGGAAAAAGAATAAAGTAAGAAGTGCACAGCAGAGAACAAAAGAAAACTTACAACGAAGGAAAGATGTCAGTGTCGATACATGTATTTATCATAGACTTTCTTGAAATGAACATTTATTGCTACAGTTTGAATTTTCTATGATGTTCTGCTGTGCACATGACATGCTTTTTTTCCTTTTCTTACTTTGTATTTAAGTTTCAATATTTAAGTTCATGATATGTTCCTTTTTCTTTTATTTATTCTATATCTGAGTTTGGTGTTTGAATCTAAAAGAAAAAAACAGTGTAGCATAGCATATTGGATAGACAGCTATCCTTGGAGTAAGAGCTCCAAGTTCAAGTGCACATCTGTCACCTACTATATGAATCTGGGTCAATGACTTCATATCTCAATGCACCAAGCAAGTCTAAAATTACAAGAGTCCATTACCATTGGTAGAAAAGGTCATTCACTTGGAATTCTCTATGTCAATGAAATCATATATCCATTCAAAAAAAAATCAAACTTTACTAACATATAAATATTTGAAATATGCAAACCCATTCTCATTTTTCTAAAATTCATACATGTTCTTTGTATCCACAATCCATGTCAATAACTCAGTATATACATCTACATGGATGGAATTTAGGTGCATTATGAGCTTTTCCTATCAGTTATCAATATGTAACACTATAAGACTTTGAACCTGACATGCTCTGTTCGTTACAGTCACTCTGATGTGAGGACATCTTTAGGTAGAGTTTAAATGTTTCTGTTTTGGATTTTTTTTTTTGGAAGAGAGGAGAGGATTTTTTGTCTAGAGTATCTGAAAATATATCTAATCTAAGGTTCTGTAAAATATAATTTGGGACTGGGTACTAAAACACTATTTAAGAAACCATGTGCATATGAAAGGGAATTTGTAAACTAATTAATTTACTTTTGATCTTCTATTGCTTACCTCATGGGGTGGTTTAAAATTGTAAATCACAAAATGTTACATAAATATGAGCTATCAACATCATTAATACTAGAAAACAAGAGCTAAAAAGTTGGACTCAGAGCCTGAATCCTTTTTGAGATCATCACGTACAACCTCCCTCATTTTTCTAATGAGGAAATTGAAGCTCAGAAAGTTATTACTTGGTCCAAGGTCATTCTAATTTAGTATCTTTTGCTGATGAGAATTTGACTTAAAATATTTACTTTGTTATATAACAGAGTTCTCATCAGAGTTTAAAAAAAATCAGAAAGGGAGACAAGACACATTATTGTTGACAGCTGACTATGTAGCCCCCGGCAGGTCCCCCCTTCTGCTTTCTAGACGACACATAAACAAGTGTCTTTGACAGAAAGGCAGAGTGGCTCCAGCGCCTGACGATAGGGCCCAGTAACAAAGCAGGGAAGTGAAGACTCTAGTTTATTTACAAAGCCTACGTGCTAGAAATGACAGAGATAAAGGCTGTTCCCAGGAGGAGTTTATACCATAGTGAAAGTAGGTGATGTACCCCTCTTCTCTGCCTCTCAAGTGCAATGGGCCTACTGAAGAGGAGTCAATGGAAAACGAGATTAACTGTTAGGTCTTTGGGTTTGTCTGGAGCAGGAAATGTGGGGTTATTTTAAGGGAAAGCTACAAGACCCCCCTCCAAAAAAAATCTCCACCCTTATCCTGGTATTCTAAGGCTCTGTTTACTTAAAATACCCATGAGTTAACACTTTACACCACAATTGGAACTAAAAGATCTGAGGGAGAGAAGAAGAGAAATAGAAAGAGAAAATGAAGGCTGGGGCAGGGGTGAGCATGAAGGATTAGAGTCAAATTCTTGATTTAAAAAAAGGAAAAAGAAACTCTGGAAGGTGAGGTATCTGCTCTATAGTCCCTAGTGTGACAAGCACCCCCAACCCCATTGGTTCCAACTCTATGTAGGCAGGTATAAAGATGAAAAAGGATTCCAGTTTACCTTTTCTGACCTAAAAAATGTAGAAGTGAAGATACGGCACAGTGAAAAGGCCTAGCAGCCCACACTAAGTGGAAAAAACTTGCTTCCTATTCATGTAGGATAGGAGGAATTCATTGTTCCTGTCACCCACAAATTAAATATGAGTTCACAGGCACCCATGTCTGGTCTCACGTGCACACACACACATGCAGAGGTCCTGATCTTGAGACTGAGGCATTAATTCTACCTCAGGCATTTGAGGTAAAGCTACTATGGTCAATTGGAGGAACAGGAGTCCACACCATCCATTTGGCATTGCTCTCTACCTTCTCTTTCCGTGTACTTCTGTATATTTCCTTGGACCCCAAAACATCAAACTCTCCTCATTTTCCTTCTACCTCTTCTCTAAGTGCTCTGGCTTCTCTTTATTATGTGTCACCTTTATGACACCCTCTTTCTATGACTGTTACCACACTTCTGTCTTCTGCCTCTCCTATCCCTCAGCTTCTCTCTGCTTTAACATTCTCTTATAGCTTCAACTAGCATTTCTTTTTTTTTAATTTTATTTTTCAGGGGGAAAGGCAGGGCAATTGGTTTAATTGCCCAAGGTCACACAGCTAGTGTTAAGTGTCTGAGGCCAGATTTGAACTCAGGTCTTCCTGACTCCTGGGTGTGCTCAATGTGCCACCTAGCCATTCCCTCAACTAGCATTTCTAAGCACAACTCTACCCTTTTTTCACCTCTCCTCTGGGCATCATCCTAATCTCCAGCTGTTACAGCTTCTCTCAACATACACACAACACACATACACACACACACACACACACACACACACACACACTTCCTTCAAATTAAATAGGTTCTAAACCAAGTTTATTATCTTTACCCTAAAAAATATTCTTCCTTCTGTGATTTTGTTAGAAGCATCACCTTTTAGATGCTAATCTCTATATTATTTGTGATCAATTTTACTTTTCCCTATCTATAGTCCCTCTCCCCTTCCCTCTAATCCCACTTACTGCTAGTACTCTAGTAGACAGTGTTCATTACCAGACCTTTGGATTATTTGATAACCCTCAACAGCTCTTCTCACAATCATACACTTTTCAGACAAGTTATTCTCATACACAGAACTGGCAATATTACTCAACTGCTCAAAACTCTTAAAATGGTTCCCTCTGTATCCCACAATCTGTCAGCATTGTAGAGGGATTAAAGATATGCTATTCTAGAAATGTATTATGTGACTAAATAGTTGGTAACCTTATTCTTTCCTCTGAGAGGGGCTTCCATCCATATGCAAGAACCATTACCAGTGAACTCTAAATTTGATTAAGCAAGTAGGTGATAGCAACAAATTATTGAGCCCAGCCTTGCGGAAAAGTGTAAGTACTCCCTTTACCTTGTGTGCCAGAAGAACCGCATTGGTCCACTTAAAAGCTAAATAATACTGCTGATTGGTTGTGTACTCTAAAGGAGCTTGAGAAACTATACAAGCCAAGGTGCCTTAGGTGTACTCCTCAGCATGCTAATACATTTCTTTTCTTTTTAGTTTGGTTACTCACTTTTTACCTCTCATCTTCAGGCCAGCTTGCTAGTGGTTGAGATTCTCCTTGGGCTCTCCAGGAACCCAGGCTAATTCCCCAGTAATGTACAATATTGGATTTCTAGCCTTATGTCAAATTACTTTTCTCCACACACCTTGTTATTTGTCCTTTGTTGTAGAAGAAGACCATGACATCAGTGAGGTGATGCCATGACATGCAAGTAGATTGGATTTTAAGTGAGGGAGGGCTGTACAAAGTCACCAGCCTCACTTTCTCTTCCAGAACTATCTCAGTCCAGTGGAAATATATAGATCAGGACAACTGAGATGACCCAGAATGCAGGGGGGGGACCTTGGTCTTTTCAGGCTAAGGTCTTCAACAGGTCTCAGCTTGACTGGGGCAATATCCATTCAGTGATCAAGGCTTAATAAGAATTGGGGGCAAGAATGGTCTCTTTATCCAGTAAGAATTTTTAAAAAATTTTTTTTTGATCAATCTGGGAGGAGAGGACCCTTAGGTTTCTGGCCAAAAGAAAAAAAATTACCATTTACATTCACTCTGAGCCAAACTGAACCATGGCCAGTACTTTCTCCCCTCCAATTTTTTGCCTATGCTTGGAATTCATCCCCTTTTACAAAATCTTCCTCTTTGTATTCCAATAGATCTTTTGAGAACCAGTTCAGAAAGGTCTTCTGTTCCAATTTCAGATTGGTCACTTGCTATTGGGAGTTATTTGGACAAGTTATTTATTCACTGGTCCACAAACAGCTTTAACTAAATTATCTTTATGATTATTTCTAGATCTAAGTCTTTACTCCTATGATTCCACCTCTTCCTTGAAGCCTTTGCTGATCTCCCTAGTCAATAAGGAACTTTCTTTTTTTCAAACTATACTTAGCGCTTTGCTTCCACCTCTCTTATTTTATATTGTAGTGATCTGAACTTATGTGATATTCTTTTGGATTATAAACTTGATGAAGTCAGCTACCCTGTGTTAGGGGCAGCTAGGTGGCACAGTGGATAGAACACTGGGTCTAGAGAAGACCTGAGTTCAAATCCAGCCCCAAACAACTAGTTTTATGAACCTGGACAAATCACTTAACCTTTTTGCCTCAGTTTCCTCATCTATCAAATGATTTGGAGAAGGAAATGGCAAACCACTGCAGCATCGTTGTCAAGAAAACCCCAAATGGGGTCACAAAGAGTAGGACAAGAATGAAAAATAACAGGATAATCTCCCATAGGCCCAGCATTGTTTTCCACAAACAGAAGGCATTTAAATATTTGCTGAATGTTGAATGAAGTCAGAAGACTTGAAGTTGCTAGAGTTTTCAGAGAATGAAAAATCCAGCTGAATCCTAGAATGTCAAAATCTTCCTTAGTTTTAACCACTAAACTTTCCAATTCACCTTCATCTGGAGGCCTTTTCCACTCCCCTCACCCCACCCCCAGTGCTTATGCTAGTGCCTACCCTCAGAGATTACCTTCGATTTAAATGATATATCCTTGTAAATTAGCAGTTGTTAGATTTTTAGCATATTTAGATTGTGAGCTACTAGAGGGGCAGAGATTCTGTTTTTTAATTTCTTTGTGTTCCTTGCAGGGCAGCTAGGTGGGGCAATGGATGGGGGAGGGGAAGTTGGAGGGGGGATGCAGATATCAACAAACTCAGATGGTTGAAAGTGAAAAGGAATTAAGAAGCTTCTTGATGTGGGTGAAAAAGGAGAATGTAAAAGCTTGCTTGAAGCTTAACATTAAAAAAATTGAGATCTTGGCAACTGGTCCCATCACTTCCTGGCAAATAGAGAGAGAAGAAATGGAAGCAAAGTCAGATTCTTAGGTTCAAAGATCACTGCAGACAGCAGCTGCAGCCATGAAATTGAAAGATGCTTCCTCTTTGGAAGGAAAGCCAACATGGACAATGTACTATAAAGCAGACATCACCTTGCAGACAAAGGTCCCTTTAGTCAAAGCTTTGGTTTTTTCAGAAGCAATGAATGACAATGAGAGTTGGACTATAAGGAAAACTGAGTGCCACATTATTAACACTTTTAAATTATGTGCTAGAGAAGACTTTTGAGAGTCCCTTAGATGGCAAGGAGATCAAATTAGTCAATAATTAAAGAAATTAATTCAGGCTATTCACTGGAAAGTCAAATACTGAAGCTGAAGCTTAAAATACTTTGACCACATAATGAAAGACAGGATTCACTGGAAGAGACCTTGATGCTGGTAAAGATTGAAGGCAAAAAAGAAAAAGGGATGGCAGAGGATGAATAGGCTAGATAGTGTTATGGAAGTAATAAACATGAACTTGGACAGACTTTGGGAGATAGGGAGATAGGGTCCTGTAGGGCAGGGGTGATGAAAAGTTGGACAAGACTGAACTGTAAGTGTTCTCTCTGCTCCCTTAACCCCCTCTTAAGGATATGTGCCTAGCATATATTAACACTTGATAAATACTTGTTGGCTAAAGGAATGACCTTCAGGATGTTTAAAATCCAAACTCTTCATTTTAAAATCAGTAAACCTGGGGCAGTTACGCGGTGCATTGAATAGAGCACTGGCCCTGAAGTCAGAAGGACCTGAGTTCAAATGTGGCCTTAACACTTACTAGCCATGTGACCTTGGGCAAGTCATTTAACCCTAATTGCCCTGCCCTCCCCCCTGCAAAATAAATAAATACAATAAAATCGGTAAACCAAGACACATGGATGATATTTAAGAGTAAATTAAAGTATTTCTCCTTAAGCAACTTCCAAGGAAGATGCACACACACACACAGGTTGAGGGAATTAGCAAACATCTGCTTACTCTCCTTCACCCTCAAATTAAACGTTTTATCTCTTTAAAGAAAAAGTTTTGTTTCTTTGGGAACTTGTACCTGACTACAATATATGTCTCCCAAATTAAAGACATTTACTTTAGTGAAAGCTATTGGAAACTCAGAATCCACTATATTTTTTTTAAACATATATTGTGTTTGAACTTCCTATCCAATCATACTTCACTTCTTGTCTTCAACAATGTTTGGAGGTTCTATCTCCAAGATTCTAAGATGAAGTTAGGGATTGGTTCTGTTTTAGGCAAAAAGGTTTTCTTTTTTCAATGTGGGTATTTCCTCCTATTTTTAAATTAACCAGCACTTATTTTCTCTTCCTCTCACCCCACATCATCACTGAAAAAAAGTAAGACAAAAATAAATTGAAACAAATGTGCATAGCCAAGCAAACAAATTTGCATTGGTCATATCTAAAATATATCTTTCTGCATCTTGAGTCTATCACATCTTTGTCAGCAGGTAGCACTGGAATTTTTGGTCATACCATTGATCAGAGTTCTTAAGTTTTTCAAAGTTATTTTTCTTTACAACATTGTTATTATTGTAGAAATTTTATATCCTGACTCTGCTCACTTTATTTATGACTCCAGTTCAGGAAATCAGGGAAGGCTTCACTGCTTCCCCATCACCCCCAGTTATTATACGTATCAAATTACTTGCTGAATCCTACTGATTATTCCTTCATAATAGCTCTTACATCTTTTCTCTCCCTTTCACCTGCTAACAACCCATTTACACCCTTATCTCTTCTTGCTAAAACTATTAGCTTCCTAATTGGTTGTTTTTCCTCTCAAGTTGACTATCCATACAGCTGACCAAAAAGAAAAAAATCTTCCTAAGGCTCATCATTCCCTTGCTAAAAAAAAAAAAAAAAAAAAAAGATTAGCAAAAAAACTCACTGGTCCTTATTGCCTACTAAAAAGACAAATTCTTGGGGCTGCTTAGGTGGCACAGTGAATAGAGAACTAGTCCTGGAGTCAGGAGGACCTGAGTTCAAAATCCAACACTTAGACACTTAATACAAAAAACTAGCCGTGTGACCTTATCACTTAAACCCAACTGCCCCGCATTCCCCCTCCAAAAAGCAAAAAAAAAAAAAAAAAAAAAAAAACAGCAACAAATTCTCTAGCTTAGCATTTAGCCCTCCACATTTTGACTCTATCCTACTTTTCCAGACCCATTTCACACTACTTCCCTTCATGCAAAGCTGCCTCTGATTCTGACCTGCTCTCTCCCACTTCCATGCATTCATAAAAGCTGTCTTTACCATGTGCCTGGAATGCACTTGCTTCATATCTCTTGAAATCTTCCTTTTCACATAAGGCCCATTTTAAAAGCCACTTTTTTCCAAGAAGTTTTCCCTGATCCACCCACCATACTACTTAAAAGTGATCTGATCCTCCTCAACTATCCCATAGCATTTTAATTGCATCTCTCCTCCACACATCACACTTTATCTCCTCTATCTGTCTACATGCCATATTTTCCCTATTAGATCCCTTCTGGACAGGGACTAGATTGCTTTCCATCTTGCCAGTGCCTAGCACATAGTTAAGTATTTAATAAACATTTCTACTATCATTGAATAAGAGGCAGGGGCATCAATGCTGGGATTAAAAGGAAAAGAAAGGAATTGGAATTTCAACAGGTAAACATGGGGAAGTCAGTTCACTTGCAAAAGCATGGTAAAAAAGGAATATGAGACCTGGGAGAATGAGTTGCCTGTCTTAGATGGAATGCTCAAAGCCATAACAACTGAGCTAGAGATGTCATTTCCTGGGGATTCAAGATAATACCCCAAGGAACAGCCTTAGAACCCTAGAGACATGGAAACTTTTATCACTTAGAAACATTTCAGATTTAGGTTAAGATTGTTATTAGAATTAGAATACAGATGATGGCACAGGGTGGGGTTGCTTTCTGTCATTATTTTATGAGAATGACAACCCCAGGTTACCATATGTTCTCCCATTCTTGCTCCCTCTGTTAAATTGGGTTGTAGCAATTGAAATGTGCCCAAAGGACCATGACTAGTCATTCCAGTGCGGATGGCATAAAGATATTAGTAATTCCTTATTCCCTCTCTAAAAGGTTGTTGCCAAATTGCTGGTTCCCCTTTCTTCACAGTAGGAAAGGTAATCATTTTTAAATTACTTTCACTTGAAGAACCAAAGATTCCAAATAAAAGTGTTTACTTAAAAAAAAAAAAAAGACTGGAAACCCCTATCTTTACCAGGTTGGAAGTGCAGCAGCAACTCATGCACTAATCCCTCCTCTGATCTCATGGGAATTTTGCCTTGGTCTGCCCTGGACCAGTTCACATGCCCCTCCTTAGAAAACCTAGTGGTCCCCCTCCTGGGGGCTCACTAGGATGGATGCTAGGAAGGCTTGGGTCCTATTGTAGCCCAGAATTCCCTAACTCAAGAAATTAACCATCTGCTCACATTTTAAGTCTTCATTTGGAGTTCTAATCAACCTACACCCTGATCTCATATGAAGCCAGTAGCTGGCACTCATCTCTTTTCATTATCCTAAGAGTAAATATTGTAATAAAAAAAAGACAATTAATATTTAGCTTCTTTTTGGAACATGGAATTTTTGAGGGAAAATAGACTACTTCTAGAAGAAGAAAAAAACATACAGAAATGCTCTGCAAAGAAATCTGAAATTTGATTAATTTTGAAAAATGATTAGGATTGAATATATTCTGAATCATAAAATACTTTAAAGGAAAAGGTTTTTTTCTGACACTAGGGAGGTGTAGAATAACTAAATTGTTATAAGGAGAGGTCTTTGAGGAATATGTAAGAAAAATATTAAGGAAAAAATGGTTAGAGTAGAATGTAATTTTCAGTTCTACCACTCTGATATCTTTGGTACCACCTTGACAGGTATTAAACATTTTTCTACCACACTTCTAAAAATAATAAACCTTTTTTACATACTTATCTCCCCAACAAGCGCATCAAAGCCATAGAGTCATTTGTCCAAAATAGATTTATAAAGCACATACTGGTGTAATGGGAATGTAAATGTTTAAGATCTTCCCTGCCCCTAGGCTAAAGGGCATCTGGAGGCTGGGGTGGGAGGCTTGTTTTTCAGTAGGTACTTTTTGATTGGCCAGTGGGTCCAGAAGGTTGTTACATTCTCTGAGCCAGGAGAAGGCTATATAAACCCTGATTTGAGGCTTTGTTTTAGGGCTCACTTTGAGAAGTGTTCTGTGATTTGATCAGATGAGACTCTGGGAAGCAGTCGTTGAGAGCCCCCCGGCTTTGAAAAACCCAGATGTTGATTTGGTATGGATGTAATGGTTGGACAATTTGGAAATCTGTCTACTTGATCTGTTTCTCTGACTTGATAATTCTGTCTGTATATTCTGAAGTTCGGGTGCTGACCTTTTTCCCCTGAACTAGGTAAACGATACATATTTGACTGATTAAAGTAAGCTTGTTAACCCATTTTGAGTTGCTTTCCTTTAACAAAGCAGATCTAAGAACCTGTGTTGGCAGACACCCTGGGGATGCTGGGGTGCTTGCTACTACACCTGGTCACCAGGTATCTTGCTAAGCACTAGGAGTACAAATATAAAAAAAGCCCTCGAGGAGCTTACAATCAAAAGGGGAAAGATAACACACAAAAGGAAGCCTGAAAAGGTTGGGGGGAGAAGGTATCCAATACTGGGCCATAATGGAGTCCAGTCCAAAGGAGTACATCTAGTGGGAAATGAAGAAATAACTTGCTTGAGACCCTTCTTTAAATTGAGGCTTTGGGAGGAGTTCTTTGCTCCAGTCCTCCCAATCAGAGAAGGGAGTACTAAAGGTACTGATGAGGGATAAGTACCAAGACTGATGCAATCTTGAAAGAAGACAAGTTTCCAGATGCTGAGGTATTATGGGGCTATGATGGAGACTAAGTCTCATACCTCTTTTGCCTCCTACACATAATAAACATTTTCTAAATAATGCTAATGATACTTTTTCTAACTATAATGAAAATAGTTATAACTTCTACAGATTCTAAGGAGTTTTAAATTACAACATGCCTCAGTTGCCTTTTTCTTCTGTTCCCTTAGCCCTCTTCTCCCATTGGTAAGTCCTTTCCAGAATCTCCCTTGTGGGGAAGGGTCCAAAGAAGCAAACCTGCATTCCCTGGACTTCACAACTAAACCACTGCGCTTTCATGCCATTCCTCATTGTCCTCATCACTTTCAGATCCCTTTTATGTGTTTTCTACCACCATTAGAATAGAAAGTCCTTGTGGCAGGGACAGGTTCCTTTGCTTGTATTTGTTTCCCAGCACTTAATGCATCATCTGACATATAATAAATGCTTTAAAAATGTTTATTGACCTAAAAGATAATATATAGATGAAAAGATGCCCTATAGTTGTAAAATACACATACTATATACACAAGATGCTTTGAATTCAGATGCTGAATGAATGTAACATTGTGGTATTTGAATACTAAAAAAAAAAACATTTTTTTCAAAATAAATATAGTTTTGCAAAGTACAAAACTGCAGATTTCTTCCTCCTAGACCAAGAAATAAGCTCTGTTAATGCAGTTAAAATAATAAGGAAAACAATTAACTGGGGAAAAAAATCCTTGCAGCAAGTTTCTCTGATAAAGGTCACATGTCCAAGATAAAGTAAGAATTCATTCCAAAAGCCATTCTGCAAATGATAAGTGGTCAAAGAATTTAAACAGATTTCAAAGGAAGCCATCTAGGCCATCAAAAACTGTTTTTAAAAATTCTCCAAATCATTAATAATTAGAAAAATGTAAATCGAAGCAACTCTGATGTTCCACTTCATACCAAATAGATTAGCAAAAATGACAAAAATAAGTAAATTACAAATGTTGGAGGGGCTATGGAAAAGTAAGTATATTAATGCATTATCAGTGGAGCTATGAATTAGCTCAGCCATACTAGAAAGTTAAATGGAACTATTCTCCAAAAGTCACTAAACTGTGAATATCTTTTGACACCGTGATATCACTACTAGGCCTACATCTCAAAAAGATAAACAGAAAAGTGCTCATTAGCACAAAAATATTTTTAGCAGCTCTTTGTGTTACAGCGAAGTATTGGACACTAAATTGATACCCACCAATTAGGGAATTACAAAACAAATTACATTTTATGAACAAAACGTCATATTATTTTGCCATTAGAAATAAAGGGAAGGGGGTGGTTAGGTGGCGGAGTGCATAGAGCACCAGCCCTGGAGTCAGGAGGACCTGAGTTCAAATCCGGCCTCAGACACTTAACACTTACTAGCCATGTGACCTTGGGCAAGTCACTTAGCCCCAACTGCCCTGCCTTTCCCCCTCCAAAAAGCAAAAAAGGAAAGGGATGATTTTAGAAAAGCCTGAGATTTGTATGAACTGCTGTTGAGTGAAATGAGCAGAACCAGAACAACTTATGCAATGAAAATAATATTGTAAAGACAAACAATTTTAGAAGACTTAAGAACTGTGATCAATTAAGTGACTAATCATGACCCCAAAGTATTAAGGATGAAGCATGTTCTCTACCTTCTGACAGAGAGATGATGGACTCAAGAGAAGAATAAGACATACATTTTTGGCCATGGTCATTCTTGACTATATACACGTACTTACATACACACATACACATGTATAGCCAAACAAAATGTATGTAACCTTTGTAACATATATATAGGTACAAACACAAGTGCGTTACAAAGTTTTCCTTTTTCTTTTTTTTTTTGAGTTAGGAAGGAGAAGAAAATTAGAGATATGGTAGAAGAAAGAAAAGAAGAAATAAAAGTAGAGAAGAAAAAGGGAAAAAAGGGAGAAAAAAGGAAAGAAAGAAATTGAAACATTTTAAACAGAAGAAATAGAAATAAGATCAGAAAGCATTACAGAAAAGCAAGATAGTCTTGAAAGTTATATGTGTAATTGATTATATATTTTAAAAGAAAAATAAGTTGTTCATAATAGGGATTTATAGTTTTATATTCAATCTCCTTTTGCTGTTCTATGTGTATGGGCATGTCCATTTAATTTGGTGTTTGCTAAGTTCAGGATTTTTTTTTAAAGAGGAAGCTATGTTTTACCAGCAATCTAAGATCTTCAAAGGAGAATTTCACTTCTGAGGCAGAAAGTTAGTCTTATCAGTCATATTTTTTTAAGCTGGCCACAATTTTTGCAAATATTTTGTCAGAAAAAATGTAAAAGTCTCCAAAAATCTCATAAGGACAAGATGAGGACTCTAATCAGTCTCTGGCAGAAGCAAAATGAAATTTCTGATGAGTGTTTTATTTTCACCCATTTTTTACAGCCTGCTGCTTCAGATATCTATGTGATTACGTACTCACTCATCTATTTCCCTTTCGTGTTTATTTTGGAAGGTTAGCATGTTATTTTGAAAGAAAGGAAGAAAAAGCAGACAGCAGAGGAAGCGGAGTTGACTTGTCACTTGTATAGGCCAATGTACTCCTAGAATAGTCAACCTCAGGAATAATAATAGTAAAGTTCACTTCTGCTGCACCTTTTCTCTGAGGTCTGAAAGAACAAAGTCCATGTTACTGAGAAGAAATCCCAGGCAAAAATAACAAATTAATAAAGACTTAAGGAATTTTCCCAAGATCCATGACTTAATAAAGAGCTAGCTGAAAACTGAATATAGTTACTAGACAACAGTCTCTTCCTAAATCACCTAGTCTTGGAGATTATTATTTGTAATCTATCAAAGCACTTTATCATATAAAGAATTTGAGTTATACCTCCTACTTGCTCACTACCTAACATCTCAACAATAATAAGAGATCTCATTTATATGTTTCTTCATTTACAAAGTAACTCCCTCACAACAATAAGAATAACTGGCATTTATATGGTACTCTGTACACTTATCCCCTTTTATAATAGAGAAAAGTGAACTCTGTGTGATCAAGTGATTTGTCCAAATTCCCAAATGGCAATTTTATACCCACCACCACCACTTCATTCATGTCTTAAAATTACTTCAAAAGGGGGAGGCTAGGTGGCTCAGTGAATAGAGCGCTGGCCCTGGAGTCAGGAAGACCTGAGTTCAAATTTGACCTCAGACACTTGACACACTTACCAGCCATATGATCTTGGGCAAGTCACTTAACCCCAATTGACCTTCCAGAAAAAAAGAAAAATTAATACTTAAAAATCCTTTAAGATTTTTCACAAGAAAAAAAAAACAAGATTTGGAGTTTATTTTTAGTTAGACTCAAATGCAAATGTGAGCTATTATCAGCAGTAACAAGAATGAGAGGTTTTTTTTCATATATCAAGTCAGATTTGAACAAGAAAATATTTAGGTGATCTTCTATTGTCTAAAACTAAATGCAAAACAGCAATAAGACTAACCACATTGGACAACCACTTCTGACCTCTTATACTCTCTCTTCTCATGGGTCTAACTGATGTTCTAAATAAGACATGTTTTAAGGAAGGAACATTTATATAGTGTTTACTTCATACAAGGACCTGTGCCAATCACTTTACAATTATTATTTCATTTCATCCTCACAAACAACCCTGTGAGGTGGGTGCTACTATTATCACTATTTTACAGTTGAGGAAACTGAGGCAAGCTGAGGTTAAGTGACTTGCCCAGATAGCAAGTGTCTGAGGCTGGATTTGAATTCAGATCTTCCTTACCCGAGGACCAGAACTCTATTATGTTCCTGTACAAAAAGTGTACTCGTGTCTGATTAGCTGGAGGATGCCAGTTTCTACAGATTTGGATGGTGATGAGTCTTTTATTTTTCCTAAGCAGTTACTTTCCAGAAATGCATATATTTTAGCATAATAACATCACTCTGGGAAATATGACTTAGTAATTTTGATAAATAATTATTTAGTATGACAATGACCTACAGTCCTTTCAGTGTAGAAATTCCCTCACCCAGCAGACTGTAAGTAGGCTTAGAGTTGCCTGAGGCTTAAAGAATGTAGATGATTTGTCCATGCTTACATAGCTAAGTGTAAGAGGTGGGATTTGAACCCAAATCCTCCTGACTCCCCTTCTAGCATTATACTGTACCATGCAGGTTCTGCAATAATTAGAACTGATAGCAAAATGATATTATAGACTAATTTTTAGCAAGTAACTAATTGAAATTTTTAAAATAGCAGACTATTTCTTTTGGGAAAGAAGATAGGTTTAAGTTAATTTCCCTACCCAAATCTGTCCTTGCTCCAAAAGTGAAAACAGTTTCTACTGTACAGTATTATTGTAATTGCATTTCTGCAGGAAGGAACACATCCAGAACGATCATGAAGTTGCTTGTAGTCACTGACCTCTTCCAAAATACCTTGAACTTTCTTTTGTTGATAGGACCTTCTAAAAGTGTACTGGGAGTCCTATGATTCTGGCTTGCACCCATTTTAAACATAATTTAGTCACATGACGCTACAAGTTGTTATCAGATGACCCTGTGCTCATAGACAAACACAACCACTATCAGGCACAGACAGGCCATAATCTGGCAATAACTTTTTTAGAGCAGAAATAAACACAATGTGTAGTGCATATTAATAAACTCAAGCAATTCTGGTGTACAATAAGATTACAAGTACTCTCAAAAGGAAAGTACTATAAGGGTTTTCTATGTGTAAATGTCACTATTTATACAAATATTGATAAAATGAAAGGGAAAAGAGTAAAGTTTTAAACTGCACCCTCTTCTGAGAAATAGAAGAGCTCCTTCCTTAAGAAACAGCAGTTTATATAGTGGGTCATGGGATGGGGTAAGGGTTACGGATGCACTGACAAATATTCATTCTGCCCTGGTTCTATTTATACTCTTAATGTAGCTAGAGAATGGGTTTAGGCTTAGCTGCAAAGATAGTGGGACCTTTTTAAACATTAAACATTTTAAACATTAAAATTAAACATTTTAAAACATTGAACATGAAAGTTAAGAGGACAAAACAAAGTTAATGGTATGATGAGCTCATTTTAGGCTATTCTAATGACAGAAATAGTTGAGGCACTCACCCAAAGTACCTTGCTGTCTGATAGTGAAACCTGACATGATGAGAATTTGATGGTATGAGGACTTATGGGAAATGGCAACTGAATTCAGCACTTACTGAGCAGCTATTGAAAAACATTTATGAATTCAAAGATCAGTATTCAAGGAAACTAAAGGTTTTGTCAGATGAAGGAAAGAAACAAGCATTTATTAAGCACCTGCTATATCCTAGGCATTATGCCAAGCACACTGTAGATGTCCCATTTGATCCTCATGATAACCTTGGGAAGAAGATGCTATTACTGTCCCAATTGTACAGTTAATGAAATTGAAGCAGATAATTAAGTGTCTGGGGATAGATGGTCAAGAACTCTGCCCACTGCACCACCCAACTCTGTATACCACCTGGCTGCCAACTTCAGATAAAGTCAAATTGGAAAGAGTTATCAAGTGTAGAAAGACCAAAACAAGGAACAGCTAGGTGGAAGAGTGGATAGAGCACAGACTCTGGAGTCAGGAGGACCTGAGTTCAAATGCGGCCTCAAACACTTAACACAAAACTAGCTGTGTGACTTTGGGCAAGTCACTTAACCCCAATTTCTCTGACTTCTCCCCTACAAAAAGCAAAAAAAAAAAGTATATGATAACTTGATCTGGAAGATTTTATCAAGTTCTTCATAGAATTTTAGTATGCTTTCATTCTTTGCAACAACTGTAAGTTGGTGTAATGCCAATTAAAGTAATACTTTTTTGACTTTGTTTTAGACTAGATGGTCACTGAAGTTTATTCTAACTTGAAATTCTGTGATTCTGTGATATCACGAATGAATGAATGAAAATTCATTTATTAAGCACTTATTACTATGTGTCAAGCACTCTGCAAAGTGCTGGGGATATAGACAGAAAAGTTAGACAGTCTCTGATCGCAAGGCATTCACATTCCAACTAACGGAGACAACACATATGAGGAAGTTCAGCTGCTCAAGCCCCTTTCAGCTATAGGGTCTTATGGACCTAAGATAATCCTTGTTACTGGAAAGTCAACTCAGCTTCTGGCATATGTTTAAATGGTATGGCATGTAATGACTAAAGATAAAGGGAACAATAATACAAGTAAGGAAAAAATAGTTAACAAGTTCATCAACATTTTACTTCTAAGTCTATTGCCATGGAGAATCATTTATTAAGCTAAGCAGAGGTTCCCAAACTTATTTGGCCTACTGCTCCCTTTAAAAAAAATTATTCGGCACTCCCCTGAAAATCTACTTTCTTTAACTTTTAATGTTTTTTTTAATCTGTGTCATTTCAATAAAATATAAATTTATCTGAAAAGATGCATCTTAAATTTAATAATTTATTGTAAATTTGTGGGGTTTTTCCTGCATTGAAATTTTGATGACACAAAATTGCATTATGTAACTGTATAATATATTATAAACAAGTCATTACGCACACATATTCCTGTCAATACATGTTGAACTTCCTAACAATGCACAACATGCTCACCTTCCAACACTTGCTTGTTAAGACCTGTCCTGAACTTGATTACTGATTGGTTTATGACTTACATTTCATGTGTTTATTTGGAAAATGTTTTTTCAAAATTTTCTTCTCTTCTTTCTTTATGCTTCGACCACCCCCTTACTTTTATTCAATGGCCACCAATTGCGCCCGAGGCTACTACTACCCCCCTGGATCATTCCAGTGCCCCCCCAGGGTGTGGTATTACCCACTCTATTAACCTTTGAAGCTAAGTAAGACCCTGTAACTTGATTTAAAATGTCACTGAGTAAAAATGTGCCTAGATGCTTGCTCCAAAATACAAAACACTTGAAATTCAAACATACTTTTGAATATTCACTTACAAACTCAAATGTTTACTGAGAAGGCATTTGTATTTTAATGCAGCAGGAATAATTTAGTACAAAACAAAAAGTTCAATTGATCATCAAGGTGTAAATATGTTTCTAGTTAATAATTATTTCCATTGTTGAATATTATGACAATTCACCTTGAAGTTTCAAAACCCCCTAGAAAAAAGGAAGGAGTCGGAGGATTCATGAGAAGGTTTCCACAGAAACATCACACCATAATATGACGTGCTGGCAAGAGCACAGGATCAAAAATCAGAAGACCTGGTAACAATCATTAATTCACTGGGGGACTTTGGACAGATTATACTCATTTCTAAGCTTCAGTTTGTGCATACTAGGTAGGTATTAAATTAATGTGGAGAATATTTATAATTTTAATGGAAAAAAAAGGTGAAGGGTTTCCAAATACATCATTAATTACAGTTAATGTTATACAAAAATGCCATCCAATAACAAGTTTCTAATATTTGAAGATTTAAGGATATTTCAAAGAAATATCTTGATCAGAAACTGTTATGTTAAATCTCCATAAGATAAAATTTTATATCATTTGATTCCTGAAGCCCTACCTGGTTTAGGACCAATTCCAAAATGAAGCCAAGCTACGTTTTATAGCAAGATTACCGTGTTACATTTGTTTTGAGTAGTTCATGTCCTAATAACTTTCTCTGCAAAGAAGGAAAGTGTCTTACTTGAAATCTAAAATGTAAGCCTTTTATCTGTACAAAAGTAACTATGGCAGGATGAAACGCTACTTAAATGATATTTTCATAGTGAAACACTATCTATCATTAAAGTGATAGGACTCATAATGTAAATGTGATTGCAATATATTACATAGCATTACATGTTGATTTACCAAAATTTCATAATTCAATACATTAAGACATTATCTATCTTGACTTTGCACCTGCAAAGATGTATAAGATTTAAAATGCTGAATTGTGGTCTTAATATATTCATTTTGAAATTTGAAAAGGAGACAGGGAAAAATAAAAGTATTACCTGAATGTAAGAGCATTATATAATTTAAAGTAACAAATAACTGTTTGCATCTTTTAAACATTTCACATTATAGTTAATTCACTTATACAAAAATTGTCATATGACTAAATCATGTTTCAATAATTGTTAAAACATGGTACATCAAACTATTTAATTGTAAAAATGATTACTTGACTCTTTTCATTGTAGTGATTGGCCATGAACAAATCTTACATGAAAATTTGTAAGTTATTTGACTTGATTTCCAGTCTGATTTGAAATACAAATCCTAAGGACTTAGGTCTCCTTATAATCCTCTGATGCTGTTGCCAAAAGGAAGGACTTAACCACAACTAACTTCTAAAGGAAATCACATTAAATTTTTTATTTGTGGGAAAGTTTTATTTCTGGTACTAAAAGGTCAACTAGACTATTGAAAAATTATCCCAGAGATCTTCTGCTTTATTTTAAAAAGTTATTATTAAATGTTAAACATTATTTTCTGTTTCTTATAATTATTGCTGATACTGAAATTATATGGAATATTAAAAAAAAACCCAGCTAGATCTTACCTTTAACTATGGTTAATATGACAGAACTTCTTCCAAGGTTTACGACTAAAAAAAAAATGTGTATGTACACAAGCCACAGAAATATGTTTACCAAACTATTATAAAATTAGTATTTTTTTTTCATTTAAAATATTGTTTGGTTTGAAACTTTAGTAGTACATTTTCAAAAGTAACTCAAAACAACAAAGAAAAAAGAGAAAATGACCTACGTGTACAAAATATTTATAGCAGCTCTTTTTGTGGCAGCAAAAAATTGGAAGTTGAGGGGAAACCCATCAATCGGGGAATGGCTAAACAAGTTTCAGTATAGGATTATGATAGAATACTGTTGTGCTATAAGAAATGATGAGCAGGATACTTTCAGAAAAATCCAGAAAGACTTACATGAACTGATGCAAAGTGAAGTGAACAGAACCAGGAGAACATTCTACGGGGTAACAGCAATACTGTATGATGATCAACTGTGAATGACTTCACTACTCTCAGCAATGAAATGATGTAAGACAATTTCAAAGGGCTCATGATGAAAAACGCTATCCACCTCCAAAGGGGGCGATAAAATTTGAATGCAGATCAAAACATAATACTTTTCATTTTCTTTATTTTTGTGGGGCTTGTTTTGTTTTGTTCTTAGTCTGTCTTCTTTCACAATATGACTAATATGGAAATATGTTTTGCATGATTGCACATGTTTAACCTATATCAAATTGCTTACCATCTCAGGGAAGAGGGTGGTGAGGGAAAGTGGCACAAAATTTGGAACTCAAAAATTTTTAGATGAATGATAAAAATTGTCTTTGCATTAAATTGAGAAAATAAGATATTTAAAAACAATAAAAATATTAATTTTAATTTAAAAAATAAAAAAGTAATTCAAATTCTTAAAAATGTGGGGTCATTCTTTTGTCACAGTAGAGTGTTACAAAGTAAAATTATATTTCTGCTAAAAAATTAATAAAAGTTTGATATTTCATAAAAATTGGTTGTATATAATTTCTGAAAGTTGTACTTGTTCTGAAAAAAGTAATATTCTAATGAGAAAATATTTCTAAACAATAAAAATGAAATGCAGCTATAACAAATACCATCACAACAAAAAGATTTCTGTGATTTAACTGATGATCCAATAATAAGAACATTTGGGGATGCAATAAAACTTTCAGAATCATAGAATTTTAGAGTTGAAACAGACTTTAGTGGCCCCCTGGTCCAACCCATGTCCAAAAGTCATCTCTACCCAAAAAGTAGGTACCCCTCCCTCCCGAGGCAGTATACTCTGTTTTGGGGCAGCTTTAATTATTAGCAAGTTTTTCCTGACGTCAAACCTAGATTTGTCTTTTTGCAACATCTTTGTGTTGCTCTTGGTGCTCCCCATGGGACCAAAGGAAACATGTCTAACGTCTGTCACAATTCCTTGAAGAGAGCTATTATATCCCATCTGAGTTTCCTATTATCAATATATACCTTCTATTATCTATATACACCTTCAATTGATCCTCATATCAGTTACATGAACTCAAGGTCCTTTCCAATCCTGATTGTCCTCTTCGGATGCTCTCCAGTTTATCAATACATTTCTCAGTTTCTTTCTCAGAAACAGGAGTGCTCAGAACTATAAACATAGTTCCCTAGATGTAGTTAAGCTAATGCAGAGTATAGAGGGATGATCACTTTCCTTTTCCTACAAGTTATGCCTTCCAGGATGTAACTCAAAAGTATATCATGTTTTTGGAGTCAAATTGAAGTCCGACAAAAAGAAAGTGGATATTCCTTGCCATTCCCTGTAATGGAATTTAGCTAGGGACAACCTTGGGCTTCAGGACTGTCTGGCTCATATATCCAGTCTCCCAACCTTTTTTCTAATATATCAGCTGAGCCTGAGCAAATGGAGGACCTTTCTAGGATTTCATGAATACAAGAAGCTAGCCTATATTTTCTTCTTATTTCCCTTTCCAACCACTTTCAGGCATCTTTGACCAGTGAAATTCAATCTTATTTAATTTAATAAATTTTTATCAGATCAAAGAACAAAGAAAAGGGGGAAGCTAAGTGGCAAAGTGATTAGAGTAGCAGCCCTGGAATCAGGAGGACCTGAGTTCAAATCCGGCCTTAGACACTTAACACTTACTAGCCGTGTGACCTTGGGCAAGTCATTTAACCCCAATTGCCCTGTCTTTCCCCCTCCAAAAAAAAAAGAAGAAAAGGAATCACATACAAAAAAAATTATAGTAGCTCTGTTTGCAATGGTAAAAAATTAGAAATTGAAGGGGTGCCCATTGCTAAATGTGTTGGCAAATGAATGTGATGGAATACTACCATGCTCCAAGAAATAATAAAAGGGATGGTTTCAGGGAAACATGGAAAGACTTGTACAAACTTCAACAAAGTGAACAGAACCCCAAAAACTATTTATACAATAACAGCAATATGGCAAGAAGAAACAACTGTGAAAATCTTAGGACCTCTGATCAGAACAGTGATGGCCCATAATTCCAAAGAAGTCACAATGAAACAGGCTATCCACCCCCTTTCTCAAACCTTAAATTTGTCTCATCTATTTTAGATGGTATATTCTCATACAGAACAGACTACGTCATGCTTTGGCTTTATTTATACCACAGTAATAATGTAGGGTCTATGGGCACTCAGAAGAAGTATTTCCAATTTTTAATATCACCTCCTGATGGGAGGTTTCAAATTTGAAGTCTGTAACTCATTTTTAGAAGTCTTCCATTCTCTGACAAGGCCTATAACAGAGTAATGAGCAGAAGTCTAACAAAGGAATCATCAGGCTGTGTAGCAGGAAAAGTCTCATTAGACTGTAGAGTAATCTCCCTTAGGGGAATACTGGAAACCTTATTGTTGTTTGAGTCATTTAAAAGTAGACTGGTCCAAGATCTCCAGAAAGCCAGAGAGAGCAATTCTACATGAACCGGTAATAAACAACATGATCTCATTAGTCTTTTCCATCTGTAACTTCTATCAGGAAAGGTTATAGATGGTCAAAAGGTTATTTTAGAAAGTGGTCAAGACACTGGAATGAACATCCCTGAGCTCACAAAGACATGACGGGATCATTCAAGGCTGATGCTGTTTTCTGTGTCTCCTCATGATCAAAAATCACCATATTAAACACAAAGGAAAAAAGATAAGTTTTTGAACGAGGAATGTCAGGCGACTTAGCATCTATCTTTAAAGTTTAGCCAACCAAAATACCCATTTTTGAGAAATGAAAAGAGAATGTGCTCATTTTCACGCATTTCATCTAGTCAACAGTCAGTTACATAATTTTTTTGTGTGTACAAATGATGAACTTTAGAGTCAATCCCCAAATGACCTCCTGCTTAGGTTGTATATCAGTAAATGAAGATGACTGGAGTGATGGGATGACATTTCTTCCTAAGACTGCTGCTGTCCTGAAATGACAAACTCAAAAAGATTTCATACTGTCTCTCTGCTTGTCTTTGTATTCCCAGTGGTGAGCTCAGTGCATAGTACACAGTAATGTGTTACAAGCTAATGCTTGTTAATTTATATGCATACATGAATTTACTCACTGTTATTCAAAGGAAGAGAGAAAGGAGGCATTTTCTCTCCAATTCTTCTTCCCCTAAAAAAATGGTAATACTCTGCCTTATGCAGCAGAAGTTTTCAAAAGGGGAATTTCTTTGAAATAAAAAATGGGATCCACTCCAGGACTGTACATGCCTCCAATATGAAAACTTCTGACATCTAAAGAGTTATGCCCGCCTCCCCTGAATCACATCTAAGGAAATGCTGCTAACCTGGGTAAAAGTTGGTCATATCTCAAGAGACTTTATGAGCTTATGAAAATTGTTTTGCTCTAGAAACTCCCATGGAACATTCACTACTAATGTGGGCAGTAAACAACATTCAGAGAAAGCTCTAAGTTCTTTCTCTCTTTTATGTGGCACCTTGGGCTTCCTTGATGAGCCTTGTACAGAGTCCTGCACAATGATTGAGTACCATAAAAACATGGAATAGATCTGTGATTCCAGTGGTCAAGGGAACTCCTGGCCAGCAATGAAGGTCTTCACTTTGGAATCTTTGAAAGCTGCTTAGGTCAGTAACAGATTAAGTGATTTGCTCAGGGGTCAATATGTGTGAGAGAAGGTACTTAAACTCAGCTCTCCCTGGTTCTAAGGCCAGCTTTCCAGCAGCTACACCCACCATCTCTGTTAAATTACAGCAAACACAGCAGAAAGCAGTTCAGGCTGTTTCTTTCTCTCTCTGATTAAGCTGCTGAGCTGTGAGGATCCACTGAGGCTCACTTCATTTTGTGTGAATTTGCCACTTGCATACCCAGTTTTAAAATGAGGCTTATCTATATCTCTAATCTTGCAACTTTATGAAATTTAAAAAAAACAGTATTTTCCCAATGGCAGGTGCTTAATAAAAGCTTGGGGAATGAAATTGCAAAGGGAGTGGCAGGTGGAAGTACAGCAGTGCATCTCAACCAACCAAAAACCAAAATGAAATCTGACTCTTCTAGTCAGTCTTGTAAGGACCATTTGGTAACCCACACAACCATGCGTAATATACCTAGCCACCCTCTCACCCAGAGTGAGCAGCAAACTCAAGAACAGTATAACCCCAGGACATGAGTGAAAAAATGAAGGAAGTAGGGGCGGCTAGGTGGGGCAGTGGATAGACCACCGGCCCTGGAGTCAGCAGGACCTGAGTTCAAATCCAGCCTCAGACACTTATCACAAAAACTAGCTGTGTGACCTTGGGCAAATCACTTAACCCCAATTGCCCTCAAAAAAGCAAAAAAAAAAAAAGAAGAAGAAGACTCTCTTTGGTTCTACCTGCTCAGCAGAAATTGTTTCCAAAGCTTGTGTGAACACTGGTCTTCCATAGTTATCTATTCCAATTGGTCTATAGTGTTTCCCAGATCTTCCCCTACCCCTAACCTCTTACTTTTCACAGTAGTTATATATTAGGTTATATATTAGGAAAAAACATCAATTAAACATTCAGGTTGGGGAAGGGGAAATAAAGGGGGGAGAGGGACTGGTAATAGGAGAGTGCTCATTTTCCTTTCTTTCATTCTTCCTTTCTTTTTTTGTATCTTCCTTTCTTCTTCTCCTCTCCCCTCCTCCCCCCATTTCATCAGCCCTACCTTCCCAGGGAAATGAGAACATTAATATGAAAACGTAAAGAACATTTTTTGGTGGGTGACAGTTGTTTGTAAATGTAAAGGCAAGAGATTTCCATTTAAGGAATTTAAGCGTGTTCCATGTGGCACATCCAGTACAGTGTCAAGCTTTTTGCCCTGATAAGGCCAGAGGCAGGAAGTCATGAGAGGTCAGGAAGGAAGTACTATCAAGCTTGGGAGCAGGGACAGAGGAGTAACAGGAGCTGTGCAGTCTCCTGTATTCAGCTGGGCAACAACTGCCTCATTTTTCAGAGATAAACAGACTTATGGGCCCCCACATCTCCAGGCCTGTACCTTCAAATGTGCTCAAACAACACTGGAAGGTCAGACTAACCTTTAGCAGGCTTTGGCAGGCTATTAAGCATGAGAAATCCCAATTCCTTCTAAATGCACGTTCTAAGATATGGGACAGAAATTGTTTATCACAATTCATTTGTACCACAGGTTTTTTTGAAAGGAAATGGTTGTAATACTAAGTTGGATGCATTATGCTACCAGCTGAAGCTAATGGGCTTCATTTATACTGGAAGATCGCCAGGTATCACCTGTTTCCCCTTTTCAACTCCTTTCTCTATCTCCACTACCATTACCTCGGACCATAGAGTCAACAAGAGAGAGTTCTTATGTGTCTTAAGAGATGCTAAAGTCGATGATAGGATTTAGAACTAGAAGGAACATTAATGATAGCCAGCACCCCTATTTTACAAGGAGAAAACCAATACTCAGATAAATTTCCCAGTTATACAAGTAATGCATAATAAAGCAGGAATTTGAAGGCAGATCCCTACACTACTAATCCAGAACTCTTCCTGGTACACTATCCTACTTTGCAATCTCTTTGTAATCCAGTGGTCTATCCATTATTAGTCTTAGGGGATGTTTTGTGACTCATTATGTTCTGTAACACAAACTAAAATTAATTACCCAAAGTTCAAAAGAGGAAAAAAAAAAAAAAAGGACTGGAGATGTGTCACATGGTTTCTAGTGACATTTGTATCTAACAAACCAATCAGAGTTGGGAAAGTCTGAATAAGATATACAAACTCATGCCAATTCTCTTTCTTTGGGGAGTTTTGCTTTTAAGGGACAGACTTTTACATCCTCTTAAAACCTTAAATCATCCTATTGGCCTGTTAAAAGCAGTCACAAAAACTTGCCATAAGGAAAGACAAAAATTTGCCTTATGTGATTTTCTTTCAGATTTGCAAAAAAGTAATCTGGAGAAAGACTGGGAAGGAAGTCCCTTAGAGTAAGTGGGGGTGGCCAAACATTTTCATCCATCATATAGTAGTACATTAAGGGAGGAAAGCAGAAAATTACAATGTTTTGGCTGAATTCCATACCAAGTAAATATTGGAAAGTAATTGAAATTTTAAATTGCTCATGGGTAGGGCTCCCTTTTCACATGCTCCAAGGCTAATCAAAACATTTTGGGAAGATGATTTGGGTCAGTGGATTTCAGTGAAAGATCAAGATACTAATACTTCATGAAAGACAGGTAATAGGGAGTAGACTTGGACTAGAGAATATAGGTTTGAGTTCTTATTCTGTTACTTACTACCTGTGGAATCATGGACAGTCACTTACCCTCCCCGATTCTTAGTTTCCTTATCTGTACAATAAGGGAGTTGGACAAGATGATATCTAAGGTCTGTTCCAGTTCTAAATACCAGGAGAAAATCAATTTCTGGAAATCTACACAGAATAATTACAACATATTCATGATCAATATTGTACTTTTTATATCTTCTCTTCAATCATCTCTCTAGAATTTTGCTCTCCTCCCAATGTCTGTGCCATGACACTATATGACACTATGTACTATGTAAATATTCCACCACCTTTCAAAGAGTTTAGTAATGACCTAATAGGAATTCAAATTGAAATACATCTGAATCAACAAATAGTGGTCCTTCTTCCTTCAGTTGACATTTCAAAATACATGGGACAGCTAGGTGATGCCGTAGATAAAGCAACAGATCTAGCCAGGAAGACCTGAGTTCAAATTTGACCTTGGACACTTATCTGTAAAACAAACATAATAAGAACCTACAACCCAGAATCGCTGCAAGGCTGAAATGCAATGATCATCGTGAAATGCTGAGCACAGTGCCTGGCACAATATAAATGTTAGCTGTGAATCAGATACAACTGAAAAATAACTGAACAACAAAAGTAAATGCACCTGCTCAAATATGGAAAAGAGAGATTAAAAGCAGCCAGTGGAGAAAGGAGCAAGAGGCCCAAGAAGGAATGAAGAACAAATGATGGAAAAGAGGCTAAAAGTAGAGGTTACTCAATCTAGAACTCAGGTATAGGCTTACCTATCTCAAATAAGAGGGTACACAAGTCTATTCAGTGAACCCGCAGGATATCAGGTGTTCCCAGACATTGTGTGAGACACAGTACTATGCATGGAAGAAAACAAAAGATTTGAGGGCACCGCTTTTAGGGAAAATAATTTGTCCACCACTTCTTCAATCGTGTCTCTCCATATCAACCAAATCCTGTTTAAATCTTGTTGCCTGTAGTTTTGTATTAATTCTGGTAATTTTTCCACTCACAGAAATTTTGGCCTAGAAGAATGAACTGGGTCTCAAGCTTCAATGACCCAAGGAAAAAAATGTCACCACTAAATACACCAGTATTTAATGGCTGGCCATGGCATTTAAGTGGTCAAAATTAGTCTTTGAAGTCAACATTCCTTAGTAAGTAAAGCACATATTTTGTTGGTGTTACTTTCTTCAGCCTGTCCCCATTCCAACATGAGACCACAGGACCCTGAATCACAGTGCACCAGCGCAATGAAAAATTTAAACACACACACATGTGTATATATGTATATACTTAAAGTAATGAAATGTGTGCAATCAACATTCTATTTTCTTTTCCCATACCAAATGAGAAGCAACATGGTGTAATGACTAGAAGACCAGCCTCAAACCAGGGAGACCTGGGTTTAAATACTGCTTCTGACACATATTGACTGAGTATGATCCTGAGCACATTATTCATCTTCCAAGCACTCTAGGTAACTCTCTGGGGTGATAAGATGTAGGAAAGGAGCCAGCCTTTCTTGGTAAAAAGACTTTCTTCATCTGGGAATTGCCTATGCTAATGAAATCATAGGTCCTGTCCTTATCTCTATGGGAATTTGTGCAATTGTAGCACCAATGCAATATTTACAGCACCCATAATCATGATCAAAACCATGACTATAAATAGTGTATGATATTTGATCGCAAAACATACCAACCTCTCCATATAGAGGACAGAACTGAAACATTTAGACATAAGAAAACCAAATACCCAAACCAGTAAGCCTATTCCATCATAGTACTAAAGATATTCAAAAGCCATAATAACATGAGAGACACAGTATCCTTTAACCTTCCCACAAACCAATATTAGATCAACATTTACTCACAAACCTCTCTATCTCCTTGCCTGAGCAAGAGCTCAGACCTCTCTCTCCCACAATGTCTCACTAGCTCTGGCTCCCAGCTTCCTGTGGGCTCTGCTTCCCTTCAGCAAAACTCCTCCCACCACAGGCTCCATGTGACCACATTCAGCCTATTAAGGGGCAGAGTTTACTTTCACAGCAGGGGAGATCTTCAAACTCCCCTAGGTCTATTAAGGGGCAGGGAAGAGCTTCAAATTCCCATTCCCATTACAGGAGTACTTAGGTAGGACTCTTCTGAAGGTTCAGGGCACTATAATAATGCTATAATTCTCAAAATATTGCAAACCCCAATTGCACAAATATGAGAACTAGAAAGGCCTATTAACTGATAATGTTTGAGCTGAAATCTGAATCTCTGGATAATACTAGTTTCAAGATGACTAATTGTAATTACTAAACTTGTTAGTCTCCACTAAATAGTCATTCTAAATGAGATAAGACTGTTCCTATTTCTCCTTCCAATTAGCCCTTTCTATTTCTACAAGTACTAACACCTAAAGGCCACGAAACTCACTTAAGTACAGGTGGCACAGAAGATAGAGTGCAGAGTCTGAAATCAGGAAGACAAGTTCAAATATGGCCTCAGATATTTACTGTATCACATTGTGCAAGTCATTTAAATTTAGTCTGCCTCAGTTTCCTCATCTGTAAAATAGATCTAGTAATAACACCTACCATCTTTGGTGAGTATGAAGATTCCACACTGGACATGTCCAAAAAAAATATTTGTCTCATTCTGTACTGTGAGTCTTTCACCTCTCTGTTATATAAAAGTTCCATGTAGCTATATTATATATAAAAACATTTGTGTTTATAGGTGAATGTTATATATAGTTATAAAAATGTTAGATATTATCATTATTTTAAGGAAGCAGGTAGCATATTTCATTCGTTGGTTGTCCGTTCTCAAAGAGGATCAAAATGACATCATTATGCTAGAGTCAAGTTACAGTGTGATCGACTGTGGTTGATCAGACCAATATGAGCTTGGAATGTTCTGCCACAGGTTGGGCACAATTAAGTCCATGTGAACATTTGGGATGGATTCTCTAAATTTGCTCATCTCACATTTCTTTTTGAGCTACTTCAATTCTGCTTTGCTCATAGAGCACAGTACCTTCTCTGATGTGGGCATGCCATGCTGAACAATCCTGTGCCAGTGTCTCCTATGTCACACAATCGCTTCCAAAGTTCTTCAGAGAGACCTTGACAGTATCCTTGTATCGCTTCTTCTGACCACCATGTGAATGCCTGCCCTCTGTTCTCAATAAAACAGTCTTTTTGGCAAGCATAAGTTTTGTATTCAAACAACATGGCCAGCCCATCAGAGTTGCACTCTCTGAAGTAAAGTTTGAATGCTTGGCAGTTTGGTTAGAGAAAGGACCTAAGTATTTTGTATCTTATCCTTCCAGGTGATTGTCAGAATCTTCCTAAGACAATGCAAATGGAAGGGATTCAATTTCCTGGCATGGTGCTGGCAAAGGGTCCAGGTTTCACAGGCATACAACAATGAGGTCAGCACTGTCCTTCAGTTTGGTAGGCAATCTCATACCTTTTCACTCTCCCTCTTTCCTTCAGAGCCTCCCAAAGACTAAGCTAGCTCTGGTAATGCCATCGTCATGCAAATTATCAGTGTGTCCATCCCTGGAAAGTACACTACCAAGGAAAGTGACCTTGTCCACGGCACTCAAAACCTCTCCATCTGCTGTAACAGATGGTTCCACATATGGATGGTGAGGTGGTGGCTGATGGAGCGCCTGTGTTTTCTTGGTGTTCATTGTTAGGCCAAAATTAGCACCAGCAGCAGAGAATTGATCCATACTTTGTTGCATCTGAGCTTCAGAGGCTGCATTGAGTGCGCAGTCATCTGCAAATAGAAAGTCATGCACCAACGCTCGCTCCACTTTGGTCTTGGCTTGTAACCTTTTCAAACTGAAGAATTTGCCATCAGTGCAGCAGCTGACCTTGATGCCGTGCTCATCCTCAGAGGAGGAATTTGACAAGATGGCTGAAAACATCATGCTAAAAAGCACGAGAGCAATCACACAGCCTTATTTCACTCCATTGGTGACCTGGAAAGCACACAGCGAGGTATCATTTACACACCACTTACTATGTGCCAGGCACTATGCCAAGTACATTATATTTATTATTTCATTTGATCCTCATAACAACCCTGAGAGGTAGGTGCTATTATCATCCTCATTTTACAGATGAGGATACTGAGGCAGCCATTTGTTAAAAGACTTGCCCAGAACCATACGACTTGTAAGTGTAGAAGGTCAGATTTGAATTGAAGTCTTCCCCATGGCAGGCCCAGTGAGTGCACTTTACCACCTAGCTGCACATATATACATACACATTTTTGTACATATACATATGTATGTGTATGTATATGTGTGTGTATATAGCTACCACTTAAGACATATTCTTTACCACCTCAAAAAGAGCTGCTATAAATATTTTTGCACATGCTTAGAGCTATCCTAAAGTGAAAGGGACTGTGTCTGGTTGTGGTGAGTAGTATCTTCCCTCTGAGATTATCTCCAATTTATCCCATTTCTATTTTGTTGGTCAGTGCAGCTAGGTGGCACAGTGGACAGAATGCTGAGCCTAAAGTCAGGAAGACTCATCTGAGTTCAAATCTGGTCTCAGACACTTACTGGCTGTGTAATCCTGGGCAAGTCATTCATCCCTGTTTACCTCAGTTTCCTCACCTGTAAGTGATCTAAAGAAAGAAATGGCAAATTTCTCAAGTATCTCTGCTAAGAAAACCCCAAATGGGTCCAACAAAAAGTTGGACACAACTAAAAATTTTGTTTGTACATAGTTGTTTGCATGTTGTTTCTGCTGTTGGATTATAAGCTCCTTGAAAACAAGGATTTTTTTTTCTCTTTCTTTAATATCCTTAATGTCTAGCACAGTAGGGTTAAGGGTAAAAGTAACTAGCAGGGCCTATTTAATACTCGTCACTGATTTAAATTGACTAGTCGGCTACTCCTCAATAAAGATCTTAAAGGAAAAGCCAGATGATGTCTTGTTGTATATCCCATAGATTCCAGGAACTATAGAATGGATCTCAGGTAGAGGGCCTCTAAAGTTCAGTCATGTCCAACTCTTTGCAAACATTTATATTTATAAATAAATGTTTGATATATGTATATGTTAGATATCATTATTATTATTGTTATTACTGTTATTATTATTATAAGGAAGTCTGTAGCATGTTTCATTATTAGTCCTTTGGAGTTGTGGTTGGTCATTATGCTAATTGGACTTCCTCATTCTTGCTAAGTTGTCTTCTATGAACTCTTCCCTCTATATTACTATCTCCTATGACTCCAAATTTCATTATTTTTCCCTTGGACCATGGCCTTTCACCAAAACAAAGAGAATTAACCTGCTCAGTAATTTTAATTGAAATATTTTTCAACTGTGGACCTGAAAGTGCTCATCTGTTAGTCAGTATTTTGATGCCTTCAGTCTGAAGGCATCAAACTAAGAGAAGCAATTAAATGATTTAAAATAAAGTTGTGATGGAGGCCAATTAAATAGCACACTTAATTTCTACATCTCCTTCCAAAGTATGGCAACTATTTTCAGTTGTAATCCAAAGGTGGGGAGGTAATTACAATTAATAAATAATTATTCTCATTACAGAAAGATTCAGATATGAACAAGGGATTGAATTTTAGTACTGGAAGGGATTGAAGATCAACCTTCTCAGAATACAGATGAGAAAACTGAGATTTAGAGAGGTATAGTACCTTGCCCAAGGTCACTCACCTGTACTAACTTTGCAGTGTGATGTGATAGTTAGCAACAGGGTGGGAATTAGAACCCAGATCTCCTGATTTTATAACCAATGTTCTTTCCACTAAATGACATCAATCAAATAAAAAGATTTCCATGTTATAGGCCGTTTCTAATGGTGTTACAATGCTGCCATAAGCAATCAAACTGTCAAAAATTTATTTTTAGAACTATAAAAAAATAATAAAATTCACCTGGAAGAACACAAAAGGTTCAGAATATCAAGGGAATTAATGAAAAAAATGTGATCTCAAACTATATTTTTAAATGGTAGTCATCAAAACAATTTGGTACTGTCTAAAAGACAGAGTGGTAGATCAGTGGAATAGATTAGGTACATAATACACAGCAGTAAATGACCATAGTAATGAAGTGTTTGATAATTCAAAAATCCAAGTTTTTGGGAAAAGAATTCACTATTTGACAAAAATTACTGGGAAAATTTAAAAGCAGTTTGGCAGAAACTAGGTATAGACCAACATTTCACAACCATATACCAAGATAAGGTCAAAATGGGTACATGATTTAGATGAGATAAAGATAGATAAAGCCAATTAGGGGAGCATGGAATAGTTCACCTGTCAGATCTATAGATAAGTGAAGGATTTGTGACCAAACAATAGAGCAAGCATTATGGTATATAAAATGGATAATTTTAATTACATTAAATTAAAAGGCTTTTACACAAACAAAACCAATGCAGCCAACATTAGAAGGAAAGGAGAAAAGGGGGGAGGAATTTTACAGTAAGTTTCTCAGATAAAGGTCTCATTTCTTAAATATATAGAGAGCTGAGTCAAATTTTTAAGAATCCAAGTCATTTCCCAATTGATAAATAATCAAATGATATGAATAGGCAATTTTCAGATGAAAAAACCAAAACTACCTATAGTCATCTGAAAAATGCAGTAAATGCACCATTGATTAGAAATGCAAAATTAAATAATTCTGAGGCACCACTTCATACCTATGAGGATGGCTAATATGACAGAAAAGCAAAATGATCAATGTTGAAAGGGATGTGGGAAAATTGGGACATTAATGAATTGTTGGTAGATTTGTGAACTGATCCAATCATTCTGGAGAGTAATTTAAAACTATGCCCTAAGGGCTATAAAACCATGGACCCAGCAATATTAATACTAGGTCTGTATCCCAAAGAGAACAAAGTAGAGAAAAAAGGAAAAATGAAGATGATATATATGTACAAAAATATTTATAGCGGCTCTTTTTGTGGCAGCAAAGAATGAATTGAGAGGATGCCTAAACAAGTTGTAGTATATGATTGTGATGAAATAACCATAGTGATATAAGAAATGATAAGCAAATAAGAAGTGATAAGCAGGAAGACTTCAGAAAAACCTGGAAACACTTATATGAACTGATGCTAAGTGGAGTGAGCAGAACCAGTAGAACAGTGTACACAATAACAGCAATATTGTATAATGATCAACTTTGATAGACTTGGCTCTTTGCAACAATAAAATGATCTAAGACAATTCCAAAAGACTCATGATGGAAAATGCTATGCACATCCAGAGAAAGAACTGTGGAGTCTGAATGCCAATCACAGCATACTATTTTCACTTTTTTTTCCTTTCTTATGGTTTTTCCCTTTTGTTTTGATTCTTTCACAACATGACTAATGTGGAAATAACTTTAATATGACTGTTATAGCCTATATCGAATTGCTCACTGTCTTGGGGATGGGACAGGAAAGAGAGGGAAGGAAAAAAAAAATTGAAACTCAAAATCTTAGAGTGAGTGTTGAAAAGTAAAAAAACTAAATAAATAAATTTTATTTTAAAAAATGATGAGCAAACAGGTTTCAGAAACAACTGGAAAGACTTACTTGAACTGATGATACAAAGTGAAGTGAGCAGCACAAGAAAAACATTATATAGTAATAGCAGTATTATACAATGATCACCTGTATCAGCAAGCACCCCAGCATCCCTAGGGTGGCTGCCAACACAGGTTCTTAGATCTGCTTTGTTAAAGGAAAGCAACTCAAAATGGGTTAATAAGCTTACTTTAATCAGTCAAATATGCATCCTTTACCTAGTTCAGGGGAAAAAGGTCAGCAACCTGAACTTCAGAATATACAGACAGAATTATCAAGACAGAGAAACAGATCAAGTAGACAGTTTCCAAACTGTCCAACCATTACATCCATACCAAATCAACATCTGGGTTTTTCAAAGCCAGCGGACTCTCAACAACGGCTTCCCAGAGTTTCATCTGATCAAATCACAGAACACTTCCCAAAGTGAGCCCCAAAACACAGCCTCAAATCAGGGTTTATATAGCCTTCTCCTGGCTCAGAGAATGTAACAACCTTCTGGACCCACTGGCCAATCAAAAAGTATCTACTGAAAAACAAGCCTCCCACCCCAGGCTCCAGGGGCACTTTAGCCTAGGGGCAGGAAAGATCTTTAAATTTGCATTTCGATTACATCACCTCTGTGAATGAATTATTCTCAGCAATACAATGATCCAAGACAATTTCAAAGGACTTTTGATGAAAAATACTATCTACCTCCAGAGAAAGAACTGGTGAAATATGAATACAGATTGAAGCAAACTTTTTTTTAACTTTATTTCTCTTGGGTTTGTTTGGGGTTTTTTTTGGTCTGTTTTCTTTCATAACATGACTAGTACGGAAATGTTTTGCCTGACTGTACATAATCTATATCAAATTGCTTGATTTTAAAATTTTTTAAATTTTAAAAATTAAAAATTTAAATTTAAATTAATTTAATTTTAATTTTAAATTAAATTAATTTTAATTAAAATTAAAATTTTTAAATTTTAAAAATTTAAAAAAAGCAAGTGTTAAAAATTGTTTTTACTTGTAGTTGAAAAAACTACTTTAAAAAAGTGATACAATAAATTTCCACTAAAATCAGAAGATTAAGATAGTCCTCTGGGATTTCTTGGCTGATCTCTGGTTCTTTCCCTTGTGTAGCAGGCATGGATTGGATAAGACAGCCTTTCTTGTCCCTTCTGCTCTTAAGATTCTGTGCTTCTCTAATATATGACCTGATGTAAGTTTCTTAGAAACCACATTAACCTATGAAAAGTGTTATTTCATCCCTAACATTTAGACTTTCACCTTTAAGTTAAGTGCTTTACAACAATTTTTATTTTAGCTATCTATGAATTATTTTTCTGCTGAAGATTTTAAAAAATATTGGGGACAAATAAAATAAATGTTAACACACACAAAGCAGCTAGTCTCTGATAATGAACAGATATGTATCACTATCTTAGCGTTTTAAAAAATGAAAGCTCTTAATTTTTATATGTAATAATAAATTTAAAGTGCTAGAACTCAATTCAGTTCTGTTGAGCAACTATTTATTAAATATCAATTATGTGTAGGGCATCTTACTGAAAGACCCTTCACAGTTTATTTGGATGAGGAATCTGATACCCAGAGAGCTTGAGCAATGTTAGTAGATCTGAAAAGAACCTAAGAGATCAGCTCATTTGACACCCTCATAAAAAGGGTCTCATTTTTCAAATGAGGAAACTGAGACTTAGAAACATGTCCAGTGTTTAGTTAATAAGTAGTAGTTAGTAAGTCCTTAATAAATGCTTATTGATCTAGTGACTGATTGCACCAATGTAGCTATGATATAAATTGACATTTTAAAAATACCATTAGGAAGGTACAAAGAGTTATGAGACAAACTAAAATCACAGGGCTGAATTAGGAAGGAGTTAAGCTGTTAAAATAATTTTTGGTATTTAAGTAAAGCTTTTTCCTGACAACATAATACAGCAATAAGTGACACCCACTGCTTGGCTGCTTTCTGCCCGTTTCTCCATCCAAACAAAGCTGTATTCAGAATAAAGATAAACATATCCATGCTAATTTTATATAAGACTCTTCCTTGTATAGTAACCTTAGCAATTTTCCTCACGTAGCAAAGCATGGGTTTCTTTGATCTCTTCCTGCCATCTTGGCTGTAATTAAAATTGCTACTTTTATATCTTTTGTTCTGGCATATGTTTGTTGTGGGTAATAGATCATTTTGTTGATAATCTTGGTCTTTATCTCTATTTTTGCCAGATGTCAACTGCTGCTTTCCCTGTTAATGGTGGTCCAAAAGGAGACAGTGAAGATTACAAGGGATAATAAATACATATTGTTCCTAAGTGAAAAGGTTAACTGGAGGAGAAAAGCTTTTGGAGGAAAGAACTTAGACCTGCCTTTTGGACTTGTTTTTATCACATTGCAAGGTGTCAGATAAATGAAAATGCTTTATAAATTATGGCAATTTGCTTAACTGTCTGAGTTTCAGTTTCATCTGAAAGATAGATGTAATACTTGTGTAATCCACTCAAAGTGATCCACTGGAGAAAGTATTTTGCAAAGCTTGATTACACTATAGAAATTAGAACTTCATATGAAAGGATATTTTGGGTTCCCTTAACTTTTAAAACATTGATTTATTTAGTTTTTATATCATCATTTTGAATATACTACTTTCTCTTCTGTCTTGAGAGTCATCCCTTTTAACAAAAAAAAAAAAGAGGGGGGTAGAAGCATTTCAGTAAAACTAACCAATATGCCAGCGGAGTCTAATAATATTTGCAATATTCCACATTTGCAAAGAGGGGAGAGAGATACATTTTCTCGACTCTTCTCTGGGGCCAAGGTTGGTCATTAAATTACATGGTTTTGTGCCATTTTTGCTATTGCTGCTATTTTCCATTTTCATTATTGTATTGTCTATATTATTTTCCTTGTTCTGCTTATTTGATTCTGCATCAGTTCATCTAAGTCTTCCCATGTATTTCTGAATTCTTCATGTTTATCATTTTTTATGGTGCGGCAATGTTTCATTACAGGCATGTGTACCGTTTTTTTTTAGCCCTTCCCTAATTGACGCATATCTACTTTTTCTATAATTCTTCTTTACCAGAAAGGGCTATTATCAATATTATGTTGTATGCAGGGCTGGATTGTCTTTTGTTCTTTTTCTTTCTTCTCTCTTCTCTCTCGTGGGCCCTCATTTTTCTTTTTTAAAACATTCAGAACTCAATAACAACCTGAATTCTACATTAGGTTCTAAAGTCTGACACTAGTCTGACATTGACCTTATTTTTCAGAGATATTGCTATGGGTGATTGGGATGGGGGTGAGGGGAATGAGATATAGATGGAATCCTTTTTTTGACCTTCACAATTTCTCTAGCAGTTAGAATCTCCCAAAACTATTCTGTCTACCATTCTGAATTGAAAAATAAAAAAACCTGCTCAATTGACAAATCCTATTTGATTAATGGGTCAGTAAATCAATCCAAAGTACTAATTGAGTACAGATCTCATAGAATAGTGTGGTTGCTAGGGCCTATGAAGGATACAGAATGGATTGTATAGGACATAGCATTAAGATGTGGGAGGGACCTTTAGGAACATTTCATTCAACCTTTTCATTTTACATATGAAGAAACTGAGACCAATATTGCCCTTGTCTTCAAAGACCTATAATCTTGATGGAAAATCAGAATATGGCAACTGGAGCCAAAAGTGTTGAATTGAAAGAAACCATACAATAAACATCCCCCCCCCCGCCAAAAAAATACAAACACCCTCCTAGAAATAGATCTAGAAAATTCATCAAACTAAATTCTAATGAGGAAATCAAGAAAAAGATTAAGTCATTTGTTCAGCACAGGTTGACCTGGTGAGATAGACAGAGATCTATGGATACTGTGGATGGGGTCATGGAGGAGCATTTAGACCCAATCTGGGTTCCCTCTGGTGCAAACAGGCAGCTTTGTCATTCACTACCCAGTTCTGAGTAATGGGAGGGATGGCATTCCTGGGAAGGTAGGCCTAGGGCATTTACCAAGAGACGATAAAGTTCAGAAGCAAACAGAAACAGTGATATGGCTCAGATACCAAAAAAGATTAGGATGTCTATTCTAGCATAATTCCAGTCTTCACAAGAATAACCAGGACGGGGTGGCTAGGTGGCACAGTGAGTACAGCGCCAGCCCCAGAGTCAGGAGAACCTGGGTTCGGATCCAGCCTCAGACAGTTCACACACACACACACACACACACACACACACCCCTAGCTGTGGGATCTTGGGCAAGTTACTTAACCCCAACTGCCCTCCAAAAAGGCAAAAAAAAAAAAAAAGAATAACCAGGACAAGATATCCAAACCAAAGGAGAGCCTAAAATTCTACCATTCTGAACCAAACACAGCTTTCTAACTGGCTGATAAGGGCTGAGTCCAGCAATGTTGTAGACCCAAAACCAAGTCAGGGAGTTGTACAGCTCAGATAAGGGGAGCAGAACTTTGCCCTGAATTAGACCACTTTGGGAGGACTAAAAGCTTGCAGGTTCCCAGGCTGAGCTGTCCCTGAGATCCTGGAGTAACGTTACCCTCCAAGAAAGCAGCAAGAAAACCAGTCCATATACTTCCTCCTAAAATTTGCACTCCTAAAATCCGACCCTTACATAAAGTCTGGAGACAGGAAATAGGCTGAAAGAATGAGCAAAATAAATTTTTTAATCCAACCATGAAAAGCTGTTGGGTGATGGAAACACCAAGATACAAACTCAGAAGAAGAGAATGACTCTAAAACATCTGTTCAAAGACAAAAAACAGCTTGAGCACAAATGCAAATAAAATTCAGAAAAGATGAAGCAAGAGTTAAAAAGGATTAAGAGTTTTTAATTTAAAAAATGAGAACCTATGAGGAGAATAAATGGGAAATAAATGAGAGCTATGGAAGACAGAATTGGAAAGGAAATTAATATCTTGGTATAAGAGATACAAACTTACCCAAGAAAATAACTCCCTAAAAATCAGAATGTGCTGAATAGAGGCCAATGACTCTATGAAGCAACAAGAAATATTAAAACTAAGTCAAAAGACTGAAAAAAAAATAGAAGAAAATTTAAGGTATGTCTTATTAAAACTAAGTCAAAAGACTGAAAAAAATAGAAGAAAATTTAAGGTATGTCTTTGCAAAAATCAGTTGACTTGGAAAATAGATTGAGAAGAAAATAATTAAGAATCATCCAACTACCTAAAAGCTATGACTAAAAAAGAACCCAGACATCACATTCAAGAAATCATAAAAGAAAGCCCAGATCTCTTAGAGCCAAAGAGCAAAATGGAAATAGAATGAATTCCGTTACCTCCTGAAACAAATTGCCAAACATAATAGCCAAAACCCAGAGTTTCTAGGTTAAGAAAAAGCATTACAAGTAACCAAGAAAGACAGAATTTAGGTACTAAGGAGTCATAGTCAAGATCACATGTAACTGAACAGAACCTCTATAAAAGAAAGGAGAGCTCAGAATATGATATTCCAGAAGGCATAGGATAGAGACTTACAATCATGAACAACTTGCTCAGAAAAACTGGGTATACTATAATTTGCCTTACCTTTCACAGAAGAGAGGTTGAGGGACTACTAGAACAGAATACTTTACCTACTGTCATATGGGGTCCTTATATCAAATGTTTTTTATTGTTTTTGTTTGGACCTAGAGTCAGGAAGACTTGGGTTCAAATCTAGACTCAAACATTTACTAGTGGTGTGACTCTCAGCAGGTCACTTAACCTCTGCCTGCCTCAGTTTCCTCATCTAAAAAATATGTCTAATAATGGCACTTGCCTCCCAGGGTGAGGAATTTTGTGAGGATAAAATGATATATTTATAAATAAAGTACAATATACATGCTTATTATTACTATTTGTCACAAGTGTTCAATATGGAGTGGGAGCTGAAATGACAATGATATAAAGGCAAAGGGCTTCAATAAGACTTTTTTCTCAGAAAAACTCTGTGTGTGTGTTTGTGAAAGAGAGAAAGAGAGAAGAAATTTTTAAGTGGAGAAATGGAGACACCTCTATTTGTATGAGTTTAGTCTTAGTAAATAGGACCTTATTGGGTTAACTATTAAGAATGAATAGATTAAGTTAGCATGGGAGGAGCATAGGGGTGAGACTTCAAAAACTTAAGGACTTGAGAAACATAGGAAAGGTCTGGAACAGTGCCTGCCAGGAATTGGAGTCAACCATAAATTAGTGAGAGAATTGCTAGCCACTACAAAGCCTAGGCAAAGTTTAGATAGCATGAAGTTGTAGTAGAACAAACAATCAGGGTTATACTACTTTCCCCAGCAATTTCAGAACTCTCAGGTTTGGGATGAAAAAAAGGTGGGGGGAGGGATAGTTGTATTTACTCATGGTTAAGAATTAGCAAAGCAGATATAGCAGAAGAGAAAGGCCTTGGAAGGGAAGAGAAGATTCTGGGAGTTGTGGGGCTCTAGCAAGAGAAAAATTAATCAGGAGCATGTATTTTCCACAACTCTTTAATGATTCTGCTTAAGGAGGAGAAATAGACCTGCAAAGCATTAAAACTCATTATTATTTATTTCATATTATGACCAGAGTAGAATTTTTATTTTGGAAGAAAAGAGCTGAAATTAATGTGAAAGAAAGAAAGGAAGGAAGGAAGGAAGGAAGGAAGGGAGAGAAAGAGAGAAAGAGAAAAAGAAAGAGAGAAAGAAAGAGAAAGAAAGAGAGAGAGAGAAAAAAAGAAAGAAAGAAAGAAAGAAAGAAAGAAAGAAAGAAAGAAAGAAAGAAAGAAAGAAAAGAAAAGAAAGAAAGAGAGAGAGAGAGAAAGAGAAAGAAAGAGAAAGATAGATAGAAAGAAAGAAAGAGAAAGGAAGGAAGGAAGGAAGGAAGGAAGTCACTTAAAATTTGAACTTAAATGCATTATGATCTGGTTGGAGGTGTGCCCTGAAAAGACATGGGTTTAAGTCTACTTCTGACACTGTGTGATCACAGATAAGTCATTTGACCTCTCTGAGCCTCAGTTTCCTCAGCTGTAAAATAAGATCATAGCTATAGTACCTCCATCTCAGACAGTTGCTGTAAGGATGAAATGGGACAATGGTTATGAAGTGCCAGATATAAATGCAAGTTAGATGAATAAATGAAATGAAAGCACCACTGTTAGCTATTATTGAACAAATTGTAATGGTGATACCAGAAGATTAAAAGATGTTAGGAAGATCAAATTTGAAGAGTGGTATTTTGGGTTCTCTAATTATTATGAATGAAAAGAGTTTTAGAAAAGTTATGAATGTCAGTAAAACCTATGAAGAAGATATAGAAAGAGAAGTTCTATTCAAAATAATTACAGAATATATATAACATTTAGGTCACATACATGTAAATATAACATATAATATTAATATATATAACATATGAACTAATAAAGACTGAAGTGAACAGAATTGGGAGAACAATTTATACAATAACAACATTATATAACATCTACCAGGATACAAACAGGAACTTTATGAAATCACCTACAAAACATCTTTACAAAAATGTAGACCTAAATAAGTGGAGAAATATTGTTCATAGACTGAGACAATATGATAAAAATGACAATATTACCTAAATTAAATTATTCAGTTCCATACCAATAAAATTACCAAAGAAATGCTTTAGGAGGCTAGAGAAAATAGTAGTAAAATTCATCAATATCAAGAGAAATAATAATTGTTTTCCTTTAAAAAAAAAAAAGAAAAGGGGCACAAAAGAACCTAGTTGTCTAGTGCTCAATAAAACAAAAGACCCTGGCTATTACAGGAAGGACTCACTCTTCAACAAATATTGTTGGGAAAACTGGGAAGCAGTCTGGAAGAAATTAGGTTTAGACCCATAATTCATACCATATACCAACATAAACACCAAATGGATACATGAATTAGATGTAAAAGGTTACAGATTAAGCAAAATAGGGGAGCAAGAAAGAAATTACCTTTCAGATCTACAGATAGGAGACAAGTTTAAGACCAAACTTAATGGATAAAGAGAATCACAGAAAATAAAATGGCCAATTTGATTACATAAAATTGAAATTTTTTTTGCACAAACAAAACTTATGCAATTAAAATTTGAAAGAAATCAACTGGGGAAAAAAACTTTGTGGTAAGTTTATCTGAAAGGAGTCTAATAACCAAGATATATAATGAACTTATTCAAATTTATAGAACAAGAGTCATTCCCCAAATAACAAACTCCCAAAGGATATGAACAGGTAGTTTTTTTGTTGGTTTTTTTTTGTTTGTTTTTTAAGCAATCAGGGTTAAGTAACTTGCTCAAGGTTACATGGCCAGTTATTTCTGGGTGTGGTGCTAAGTATCTGAGCCCAGATTTGATCCCCAGGTCATCCCGACACTGGAGCCGGTGCTCTTACTTGCTGAGCCACCTGGCTGCCCCAACCAGGTAGTTTTAAAGGAAAGAAATTCAAAGTATCCACAAATATATGGTTTAAATATACTAATAATTAGAGGGATGCACATTAAAGCAACTGAGGTTCCATTACACACTCATCAGATTGACAAAGATGTCTAAAGGGGAGAATGACATGTTAGAGTGGCTACAGAAAAGCAGGCACAGTTGATGAAGCTGTGAACTGGTCCAGCCATTCTGGAAAGCAATTTGGACTAATGTGCAAAAGAATCACTAAATTATACATGTCCTTTGACCCAGCAAACTCACCACTAGGCCTATGTCCCAAAAAGATCAAAGAAAAAAGAAAAGGACCCATATGCACAAAAATATCTATAACAGCTCTTTTCTGTAATGTCAAAGAACTAGAAACTAAGGAGATGTCCATTGATTAGGGAATATTTTAATACATATATGCATATATATTATATGAACATAATATAATTCTATTTATTGTTCATAAGATATAAAAAAGGAACAGTTTCAGAGACACTTAGGAAGACATATGAACTGATGAAGAATGAAGTGAACAGAACTGGAAGAACAATTTATACAACAACATTATAACAGAAACAATTTAAAAAGAAACAAACAAAAAAAATGACCATCCATGATTACAAAATACCAAGTATGAAACATGTTACCCACCTCCTGAAAAAAAAAAAAACTCACAAAGCAGAATAAGATAAACATTTTTAGACCTGGCCAATGTGGGGATTTGTTTTGATTAACTATACATATTGTTGCAATGGTATTGCTTTTCTCCACACCCCCCCCCCCCATGAAAGAGTAGGTCAGAAAGAGAAGATTAAGGATAGGGTTCCGAAAAGAAAAAAAAATTAGAAGAGAACAGAAGACCAGAGGAATCACTAACAAGAAAGGCAGCCTTGAAAATAATGTGCTGAATTAGTTAACTGTTTTAAAAGAAAAGCAAGATTTATATAATATAAGAATACAGAAATGCTAATTTTTTATTTGGTGCTTGTCAAGAATAATATAAAATCTTTTTTAACTTTGGTGAAAGGATCTAATTCAAATAAGCAAGTATTCTTTCAAATCTATTTTTTGCAAAGCACCATGCAAAATGCCAAGAATTCCAAAAAACTCCAAAATGCCTAGTCCCCACCTTCAAGGAATTTACATGGGGGGGGAGGTAATGGGGGGAGAGGTGTAGGGAGAATATCCAACAAATAAATAGATAATCATTTATATACTGTGAGGAGGGAGACCAATGGGATTGAAGTGTTCATTTCAGCACCACAAAGCCCAGCCCTCCCAGCTCTTAGGGTCTTAGAATTCCAAGCTCCTTGAGGGAGGGGATCATGTTTTTGCCTTTCTTTGTTTCCTTAGTGCCCAGCACATGGTAAACATTTAATAAATGCTTGTTAATTGTCATCTGAGGACCACTCTGGCTAAATCTAGACAGACTTATGGCCAAGGTGGCCACAGAGAGAGAATTTTTTCAGTTTTTTGAATTAACTCAAGCACCTCTAAGTTCTAGAGGGACTGATGTATGTGTTGGATTGAGAAAACACAAAGTTAGGAAATCACAGATACTTGAAAAACTGAAATTCCCAACCTTTAGGTCTCCACCAATACTTCTTTCCATTTTATAAAGTTGATGGAATTTTCTTTTCTCTCAGTCAGATCCCCCCCCCCATTTAATGTTCAAAATTTCTGAATGTACAAAGGAAATTGTTGATTCCTCAGACCTCTACTCTGAAAAAGAAAATCTCAAATGAATTCAACTTCATTTGCAAAAGGAAAAAATAAACTTCAAAGCCTTTAGAAAGTCTCCCTTTGATTTAGTGTGTTAGTCCTTCCCCTATTTTAAAAGTTTGGGAGATAAAAAGAAAATTATTGTTGTTCAGTCTTGTCTGATTAGGTTTTCTTGGCAAAGACACTGAAGTGATTTGCCATTCCTTCTCTGGTTCATTTTACAGATGTGGAAACCGAGGCAAACAGGGTTAAGTGATTTGCCCAGGGTCACACAGTTAGTAAGTGTCTGAGGCCAGATTTGAACACAGGTCTTGCTCACTCCTGGCTTGGCACTCTATGCACTCCATCATCTAGATGCCCTAAAAAGAAAACTAACCCTGCATAAATTCTCCCTCTTGTATATCTACCAATGGCAAAGCCTTATAGATCAGGAAAGGAGGAGAATAGAAAAGGACAGATGCTCTCCATTAACATCTCAGGCAGATTGGTTTTGTTTTAGGTGAATTAACCATTAAGCCTAAATCTAGAAATTTGGAGGTGTTAAAATATTCTCCTCTTCAAAGGCATATAACCTAAATCCTATCCAGTCTTCTGGTGTTTAGTCACCTCTCCCATTCTGGCTACCAGCTCCTCTCTGAATTTCTGTTACTGTAGTATCCCAAGGTTCACCACATCTGACCACTCTGGTCTCCCCTCTTCCCCTCCCCTTCCCACACCCCTGTCCTGCAGAATATTTCCTTGAGGCAAAGATAGGGTTACTAGGTGCCACTCACCCTTCCGTCAGACCCCAGAGAGAAGCCAGGATCCCAAATCCACAAAACCTGGAAACAGCCTAGCTCCTCACACCACTGGTCCTGCCTCCACCTATCATTGAGGAGAGTAATCACTGCAGAGAAGAGATTCACTTTCCTCACCTTCACCAACACCAGATGCTAAACAAATGCCACTCACATCAGCCCTGGGAGTGACAGCACCCCTTAAATTACTAGTCCTGTTTTCAACCAAGCCCCAGTTTGGTTAATTCTTGGGAATTAACCACAGTGGAGATGCAGCCTGCCAATTGTTATAGCCACAGCTATTGAAGACCCAGAAAAGAAAATAAACATAGGGTTTCCAAAGGTCATTGGTCAAAATGGTCATTGGTGCATTGTCAAATGGGTCAACATCAGAAACTAATATGATTTTATCAGTAGAAATGAAACTAAAGAAGATGCATTTACTGTCTTTGCTAAGGACAATAGGATCTTTCCATATGACTTGCAGGTGAAACTGTCTTTGTGTATTGCCTCTGATATTAAAATGTAAGCACCTTGAAAACAGGAACTGCTTTCTATTTGCACATGGTAAACACTTAACAGATGTTTTCACCCCATTCGTTCATCATCCATATCTTGCCCACTAATTGTTTGTGTACCTCAAGTACACATACTGAGACTTCTCTCTACCCTCTCACCTAGTGATTTCATGTGCTTCCCATGGAGTTAATATCGCTTATATAAAGAATAATCCCAAATCTATACATTCTACCCAAGTCTCTTTCCTAAGCTTCATCTGCATATCAACATCTGCCTATTATAATTTTCAAACTGAATAATGCATAGGAAGCTCAAAATCAACATACCCACAAGAACTCATTATTTGCCCCTGCCAGACATTCCCCACCCACCTCCCTCCAACCCATCTGTCTTCAGAACCTCTCTAAGTCTGTTAGGGATCTCTCCAGTCCTTCAGGTTTTTAATTCAGAAGTCATCTTTATCTTGCTGTTCCTCACACCATATATCCAAACAGTTGCCAAGATTTATTAATTCCACTATATCTTTCACACGTTTCCTTCTCTCACTCTAGTTCAGGCCTTTACCACATTTCTCCTGGACTGTTACAATGGCCTCCCACTTTTGTCTCCCTGCCTCACGGGTCTCCCTTCTCTCCAATACATTTGTTATGCTGCTGATAAAGTGATTCCTTATGCATAGGTCTAACTGTGTCACTCTTCTGCTCCATAAACTCCCCTGGCTCCCTATTCTAGGATCAAATACAAGCTCACCAGTCTGACATACAACATTCTTCATATTTTGACTCCAAACCACCTTTACATGTTTATTATTCTCCTTCTCACACTGTATGGTGCAGCCACCCCAGCCTTCTTGGTATGATTCACACTGGACACTCACTCCATTGCCCGTCTCCATGTCTATGCAGGCTGTTAACCTAACCCTTCCATGAGCTACTCTCTCCTCTCCTCTACCTCTCAAAATTCCCAATTTTTCTCAAAGCTCAGCTTAAGATCCATCTTCTGCATGAAGTCTTTTGTGATCTGCACCTGTTGCTAGTGTTCCAATAAATTGCCTTGTGTTTATTTTGTTACATATTTTCCTTGTTATTTTGTATCTATATGTTGCCTTCTCCAATAGAATATAATAAGCCTGCCTAGAAGACAGCAGGTGCTTAATAAATGCTTGTTGATTGATTTCCCTAACTATAGTATATTTATTTTTTATAGCACTTTATACAGGTTAACTCATTTGACCCTTATGGCCATCCTGTGAGATAGGCACTATTATTAACCCCATTTTACAGATGAAAAAACAGAAACAGAGTCTAAGTGATTTACCCATAGTCACACAGCTAATGTCTAAGGCAAAATTTGAACACAGCTCTTCCTGACTCCAAGGCCTGGGCTCTATCCATTTTGACTGTATTTATTTTTCATCTGAAATCTGCTCTTCCAAACTGTAAGACATATATCAAATTATTCCCAACTTTCCTCTCTTCCTCTGCCACAAACTCTAAGACGGAGCAATCTTCCCTCACCCCAACCCCACCAAAATTCCCCATCATTTCAATCTCAGTGCCTGTTAAAAAGAATCAGAATAGAATCTCCCTATGTAGATTCCTCTACCTTACCAAAGCAAATCGAAAAATTATTGACTGTTCTTCCTATGGCAGTATGGCAGAAAGAGTATGCCAAGAGATGTTAAAGTATTTTAAGTCCTCCATCACTATTAAAAGGGCAGACAACAAGAAGAACAATTGTATCAGGCTGGTGACTCTGCTCCCAGCCCATCCACTCACTTCACCCAAATGTTTTCTACCATGTTTCCTCCTTCTGGTTCCTGAATGTCCTCTCATGAGTATATTTTCTTAATATACAACACTGGTTCCATACCAATCTCCTTTCAAATACTGTTTCTTTTGAAAGAGATGTATGCTTCCAGATCCATATTCTAGTCTTATCTTACTAGATAAAAATAATAGCTAGCACTTCTATGGAATTTGAAGGTTTGCAAAGAGCTTTACATATACTATCTCATTTGATCCTCACAAAATCCTATGATATAGGGGCAATCATTATTCACAGTTGCAAAATGGAAATGATCATCTGTGAGATTAGGAAACTCAGACTGAGGATAGATATGAGACTTGCCCAGAGCCACAGAGTACCTATCTCCCTCTTCTTCAGGAAAACATTCAGATTTTTACTTAGCCCCATGTATTCAAATGCCTTTCTTCTTCCCTGCCTCCTCTTTATTATATTTTTCCACTCCATCCACCTGACATTTGTTTCCTCAGATTCTCCTAATTCTGCTTCTTTTCCTAAATTCTGGTCTGCCTTTTCCTCCCCCCACTCACGTCCTTCTTCTAATCCTTCTCCTTCGGCTCCTTTTCTAATTCAATCATTTTTTTCTATTTCACATATCCTTAAGTTCTCCCACATTTCTCCTTTTCAAATTTATTCTGACATTCTTCACAATTCTTTTTTGCTTTTTGTGGAGGGCAATTGGGATTAAGTGACTTTGCCCAAAGTCACATGGCTAGTACGTGTCAAGCATCTGAGGCCAGATGTGAACTCAGGTCCTCCTGACTCCAGGAGCCATTGCACCACCTAGCCACCCCCATTCCTCACAATTCTAAAGTTCTATATACAACCTTCACAATTCCTTTCTCTTCAACCACACAACTTTCTCCTTTGGAAGCTAGGTGTGGAAAGATCTTTAAAGTACTTTCTAACCCTAACAATCTATACATCTATGATGCTATACAATTCAGGGTACAGGGGCAGAGTAGGAAGACTAAGAAGCTTGATTAGATGCTGGGTCACCTCAGTTCAATACTATTAAATGTTTTATGGTTCAGTCTTGTCTGACTCTTCATGACACCATTTGTGATTCTCTTGGCACAGATACTGGAGTAGTTCGCCATTTCTTTCTCCAGTTCATTTTACAGATGAGGAAACTGAGGCAAAATTAAGTGACTTGCCCAGGGTCAAACAACTAGTAAGAGTCTGAGGTCAGATTTGAACTCAGGAATATAAGTCTTCCTGACTTCAGGCCCAGCACTCTATTCACTTTGCCACCTAGCTGCGCAAATTAAATGTTTAGTGAACATTTAATTAAACTGAACTTTTGTCTTCTGGTTTCTAGGGTTTTCCTTTCAAATGCTAAAAGAACTCACAGATTTATTTCCATTATAGAATATCTTCACAAATGACTATTTTTGTTCATTTAAAAAAAGTTAAAAGGAAAAATATTTTTGATTGCTTTAGAAGCAAATGCTTCTAAATTTCACAGAATGATTTTGGATTGTAAAATTAAACTAATAAGGGTTCTTATTTAGCATCAGAATTAGCATGTTACAGGGGAAAAGACATTAGATTCTGAGTCAGGTCTAATCATGTATCATTGGACAAGAAACTTAAGGTCTCAGGTTCTTCATCAATAAAATGAGTGTATTAGATTAGATGGTCTGTAAGGTTGCTTCAAATTTCTTACCTTGATGATTCATGTTTACACCAAGTGACCTGTGTCAAGAACTGATTTATTGATTCTCTAGGTTGTCAGAGTCTAATGTGGTGTCTTCTACATAGTAGGTATTTAATAGATATTTCTTGACCAAATGATGTTCCACTTCTTTTAATGTTAAAGAGAAAATTTTAAACTTTACAGAAGGGCTTCTCAAAAATTAGTATCAGGCCTTCATCTTTAAAAGCACAGAATATTACCAGTTTGGAGCAGTTGAACTCCATTATCAGAATATGTAAGCTATGTCATGAATGTACCTCTGTGTGTTAACTCATTTGACCTACAAGAATAGCATGACATTCTTTGAGTCTCTAGGCTGAGTTCAGGGACTAGAGTTCTCTTGGGCCACTGTAGCATTCCTCTTCTATTACTGAGAAAAATATTCCAACTTCCCTAGAAACAGCCTTTGTTTTTTAAATGACGATGTTATCTCCAGCTGGTTTTTCCTACTTTCATTAAATCTGTGTATTTTGGAAGAATATTTTAAGTTTTATCAAAAGTCCTTTGCCTTCAAAGTGTTTTCCCCACACTAACTGGCAGCCTCTCACAATGTCCCTAGTTATAGAAATGTGTGATCATGTCTCTTATCCTGGAGGGAACTAGGATATTCAGAAGTTAAACATGTCATAACTAACTTTATATGTCAAGTCAAGGGCATACCTAGAAATATAATCAAAGTTCTTGCCACAGCTCAGTTTTCTCTTGTGTCAAATAATAGGCCAGGATTAAAGATGTCTACATTCTCTTACAGTTTTATGGTCTATGATTCTACTGCCCAGCCCATTAGGTTTCACTGCAAAATAAAGTAATCATCTCTTTGTCTGATGTATGCTTAAAGACAGTGGAGATGTTCACATTTTTATAGGCAGTTTCCTTGCCAGGGAAGTTCTATATGAAAACCATTTCATGTGGAAATAGAACTTATGTGTTTCCTTGAGATCAATACTTCCTGATTAGACATGCCCAAACTGTAATCCCCTATACATACATACATATATACATACATACATACATACATACACACATACATACACACACAGAGGTTGGCTTCATTTTGGGTGAAATGATGAGATGAGGGTGAGCTGCCCCTTTGTGCCAGTCTATATGGGTTTGGGCCACACAGTGGAAAGATACTGGGCTTATAATCAAAAGACTTGGGTCAAGCTCCTTCATGTAAGAAACATCAAGCATTTAACTTCTCAGCCTCAGTTTTCTCCGCTGAAAAATGTGGATAAAAATACTTGCACAATCTTATATATTTCACAAGGTCAGGAAGAGTTAGGTTCAAATCAAACTTCAGTCAATTAATTATTGGCTGTGCGACCCAGGGCAAGTCACAAGACTTTAGTTTCCTCATCTGTAAAATACAGAGGCTGTACTCAATGATCTCCAAGGTCCCTTCTAGCTGTAACTCTATTGATCCTGTGATAAGCAAGAGCTCTGCCATAGAAGTCAAGAAAGGAAAGAATTTCAAGAAGGTGGGGATGGATCAAGTATCCAAATAATAAAGAGAGGTCAAGTAGGACAAGGTCTTGGAGAAGACCCATCACAGTTGATGATGTCAGACTGGCAAAAACTGACCAAAAAAAGGAAAGTGGCAAATGTTGGAGGGGTGTTGGAAAAATGGGCAAAATGAACTACTGTTGGTGTTGGTGAAGCTATTCTTGTTTTTTGTTTTGTTTTGTTTTTGCTTTTTTGGAGGGGGGAGGGCAGGGCAATTGGGATTAAGTGACTTGCCCAAGGTCACATGACTAGTAAGTGTTAAGTGTCTAAGGCCAGATTTGAACTCAGGTCCTCTTGACTCCAGAGCTGGTGCTCTATTCACTACACCACCTAGGCGCCCCCCCCTCCCCTGGCCGTGAAGCTATTCTGGAAAGGAATTTGCAATTAAGCCCAAAATTTACTAAAATGTTCATACTTTTTTACTTTGCAATAGCACTATAGTCTCATTGCCCAAAGAAAGGAGGGAGGAAAAGGTCCTATCTATACACAAATATTTAGGGCAGCTTTTTTGTGATGATAAAGAACTAGAAACTATGGGAGGAATCAAATGGGGAATGGCTGAACAAATTATGGTATATGCATGTAATGGAATACTGTTATATTCTAAGAAACTAAAGGAAGCAGTAGCTTTAGAAAAAAAAACCTAAGAAGATATATATAAACTGACACAGAATGAACAGAACTAGGAGACAATTTTATACTATAACACTGTAAAAGTGAAAAATTTTGAAAGGCTTAAGAATTCTGATCAACATAATGATCAACTATGATTCCAGAAGACTAATGACAAAAAATACAACCGGCTCTCAACAGAGAGGTAATGGTTTAAATATGCAGAACGAAACATATTTTTGGAAATGGCCAATGTGAGAATTTATTTTGTTTGACTATGCATATTTGTTGTAAGCATTTTCTTTTCCAATAAGGGGATAGGTGGGAGGGAGAAAAAGAATGCTTGCTAATTGGAAAAAAAAATTAAGTTTAAAAAGTTGTGAGAATGAACAGATGGTTAAGAAATGAAGGTATACTACTCTTTAGAGAAGCCTGGCATTGGAAAGGAAAGGAGAGAGGAGAAAAGAAGTAGCTAGTTCACTGTGTGGCTGTGCTTATGAGTAGCAGAAGTAGAATGGAGATGAAAATCACTGTTGTTGAATAAGTAGAACTGTGAAGCCATGGTGTTAGGAGGTTTAACAGTATAGATGCCGTTATTAAGAAAATGATAGGGTAATAATAATAATAGAATCTATGTAGCAACTGCTCTGTGTGCCAGGCACTGCTAAGTGTTTTTATCTCATTTGATCCTCTCAACAATTCTGGGAGAGAGAAATCAGAGGAGCACTATAAAGCAGTTTAGAGAATGATAGAAGGAATTCCAGGAGGTCACTAAGGAACAGGTTAGGAAGAGAATGGTGTAAGTGAATAACCAGGATTTCAGAAGAGGAACAATTGTGAAAAATAATAACCCAGAAGCATCAGTGGGTAACTAAAAGCATGCTGACCCTTACAACTCGCTCCTTGAGTTAGGACAATAGAAGAAGCTGCTTTCATTTTTTTTGAGAGTTTTGAGAAGATGGGGGCAAATTTAGAGATGAGGAGATGTAATGGGAATGTAAATTTTAAAGATCTTCCCTGCCCCTAGGCTAAAGCGCACCTGGAGCCTGGGGTAGGAGGCTTGTTTTTCAGTAGATACTTCTTGATTAGCCAGTGGGTCAATAAGGTTGTTATATTCTCTGAGCCAGGAGAAGGCTATATAAGCCCTGATGTGAGGCTTTGTTTTGGGGGCTCACTTTGAGAAGTGTTCTGTGATTTGATGTGGATTCTGGGAAGCCATTGTCCAGAGCCCCCTGGCTTTGAAAAAACCCAGATGTTGAAACCCAGATGTTGACTGGGTATGGATGTAATGGTTGGACAATTTGGAAATCTGTCTACTTGATCTGTTTCCGTCTTGATAATTCTGTCTGTGTATTCTGAAGTTCAGGGTGCTGACCTTTTTCCCCTGAACTAGGTAAACGATACATGTTTGACCGATTAAAGTAAGCTTGTTAACCCATTTTGAGTTGCTTTCCTTTATCAAAGCAGATCCAAGAACCTGTGGTGGCAGCAAACCCTGAGGACGCTTTGGGTGCTTGCCGTTACAGGAGATCAAAGGAACAGCTTTCAAAAAATAGAGGATTGTAAAGGGAGTTTGCTCCCAATAGATCTGAGCCATCAAAAAGTATAAAGTAAGTGGGAAGTGGGTTAGGAAAGAGATCAATAATAGTGAAGGAGCTGGGGCAGCCATGCAGTGAATAGAGCACTCACTCTGGAGTCAGGAGGACCTGAGTTCATATCAGTCCTCAAACACTTAATATCTGTGTGACCCTGGGCAAGTCACTTAACCCCAATTGCCTTTAAAAAAATGACCTATGGAAAGGAAAGGACCAAGTTGACTGAGATCATTAGATCAGGTTTACTATTAGAAGGGATCTTAGAAACTATTATGTTCAACATTTTCCTCTTGTAGATGAGAAAACAGATACAATGATTCCAGTTTGAGGAATACCCAGGTTGGCCAACCTTCATTACCCTCCTGGCTCTTATTTTTGACTCTCCCAACAGTGGCACCACACCTCAGATCAAGGCTCTCCCTGGAACTTCCTTCAGTGCCTGGGGTCTCCTCACTGGGGAACATCCATCAGCCCCTGCACCAGGGAAAATCCTTTAGCTATGCCAACCCCCTTCTCCCATTGGTGAGTTCCCTCCAAGGTCTCCATTTTGGGGAGGGGACCAAGCCAGGCAACTTTTATTTCTGTCCTAGCTGGTGAAATGGTGGAACTAAGGGGAAGGGCTACCAAGCAGACAAGTAATCATATTGGAAGAATTTGTTGAATAGCCTAACCCCAAGGTTTCAGGTGTCTCGATGATGCTTTATAATTTGCTTTCTCCCTACTCGCAGCCCCCTTGCTGGGCTAGTATAGATGATAAGAGCAGCTTCTAAATGGGAAGGCAGGGAGAAGAGGAGAAGGATGCTGCTCGAAGAAGCTAGAGCAACTTGGACTTCCAGGTATGAGCTACAGTAATCCTCTCTTGTTGGTGTCACTGGAATAGCAAATGAGGAAATTAGGTATAGTGTATCTGGATTTCAGCAAAGGTGCCCTGGTGGACAGAGTTGGGTACTGGATGGTAAATAATATGGCTGGATGAATTCATAAATGATATCAAGATCAGATGCAAATTTTAATAATTAATGAATAGATGTCACCTGGAAGATGCTTCCAATGAAGCCCCCTAAAATCTGTCTTCTTCTTGGGTCAACATTTCTATCAAAAAATTGGATTAAAAAGTACCTAGTATCTATATAATGCTTTAAAATTTGCAAAGTGCTTCATTAATATTAATAATAAGTAATAATAGCTAACATGTATATAGAGCCTGCTATGTACCAGGTACTATGCTAAGCACTTACAAACATGTCCTTTGATCCTCACAAAAACCCTAGGAGGTAGTTGCTATTATCCCCATTTTACATTGAAGACACTGAGGCCAAACAGAGGTTAAGTGACTTGCCCTGGGTCACACAGCTAATAAGTATCTGAGGCCATGTGTGAACTGAGGTCTTCCTGACTCCATCCCCAGCACCACCTGATCCTCACAACAACCCTGTGAGGTGCATACTATTAACATTTCCATTTTACAGATGAGGAAACTGATGTTAAGAATGATTAAGTAAGGCTTGCCTCGAGTCACACAGCTAGTAAATGCCTGAGGCAGGATTTCAGTTTGGGTGTGAGTACTTACTTTATCTATTACCCTACCTAGAACCCTATAAAAACTTAGATGGGATACTTATCAGATTTTCATACCGGAATAACATAAAGCTATATAGAATTGCTATATGCTGGATGTTATGATCAGAATCCAAAAAAGAGCTTGATGGGCTGGAACAATAAGCCCTTTAAAAAATGTTTAATTGTTATTATTGGACCTGTGATTCCATTGGCATTTGGTAACTTTCTCTCTCTCTACCAATGCAGATAAGCACCTGGCCTTCAGCTCCCATTCTTTGACCATGCCTGAGTCACTGAGAGATTAATTGACTTGCCAGGACCTTCCCCCCCACCTTCCCCAATGTGTATTGCCAAAGGTGAGAAGCAGAAGGCTGTGTGATATGGACCAAGCAAGTGGACTTGGAACAAGTTAAAACTTTCTAATAAGATAAAATTTAATAGTGTTAATTGTCAAACTCAATGCTTGACTTAAAATAATAATAATAATCTGCATAAATTTAGGATAGGAAAGGGAGAAAGCAGTGCAGAGCAATCAAAAGAGCCCTAGACCTTGATTCAAGAAGACCCTTTATTAGCACATTAATAAATGTCTTCTCTCGCATTTATTAGTTGTTTGGTCTTGGGCAAATCATTTAACCTCTCTAAGCCTCAGTTTCCTTATTTGTGAAATGGGGATAATGATACTTAAAATACCTAACTCTCTAGATTGTTGTAAGGAAGGCCCTTGGCGATCCTTAAAGGAATAAATGGAGTTGTAATTATTGTTAGGTAGCTGAACCACAGTTTGTGGGGACTTGACCTCTATGGTCCCTTTTTTTAAGCCTATGCTTCTATGTGCAAAGAACATGAAGTGTTTTAACATTCAGATTATTATTCCACATCAGCACCCCCACAATGTTTTGTTCAAATGCTAGAAGCATAACATGCTGAATAAGGAAGGTTTTAGTTTGTTCTCTGCCTCTGAGCTCTACGACTGAAATATTATGTTCAGTTCCTGGAACCACATTTTAAGAACATTGCCCAATTGCAAGAAGAGGGTAATAAGGATGAGGAGACTCGAAAAAAGGTCACACATGGACTGACTGAAGGAACTAAGTATGGTTAGCCGGGAGGTAAAAGACAGGGGACACAAAGTCAGTGTCTTCAAGTATCTGATGCGTTGTCAAGGGAAAGCATGATTAGATTTGTTCTGTTGGCCCCAGAGAGCAAAATTAGAAGAAAAAGAGGTAAATTGAAATTTGCAGAAAACTAGGAGCCATGAGTGGGAACTGCAGAGACGCAGATTTCAGCTCAATATAAGGAAAAATTATCAGCTGTCCAAAAGAGACATGGAAAGTTTCTGAAGGCAGTCAGCACTTTTTAGTGGTCTTCAAGAGGAAGTTGATGACTCACTGGTTAAGGATATTGTGGAAGAGATTTATGGCTCAGGTAGGTTTATGGTCTCTGAGTTCCCTCCTAATGCTAAGATTCAGACATTTTACAAATTAGGAAATGCAGACCTGAGAGGTAAAAGGACTTGACCAAGGTCACATAAGTAAGTAGCAGAACCAGGTTTTGAACCTAAGACCCCAGATTCTAACTCAAAACAAAGTTTCTAAGAGTCACAAAACACCTAAGAAAGTTATAACTTTATATTCATTATCACCCTGTGTTCCTAGTCTATAATAGATGCTTTAATTCTTTTCAATTCAGCAAGGATTTATTAAACATCTACTATGTGCTAGTTACTGTTCTAAGTGCTGGGGATAGAGAGAAAAACTACAGTCCCTACCCTCAGAGAATTATATTCCTTTGTGTGCTCCTTGAGAACAGTAACTATGTTTTTGTCTTTCTTTGTACCCCCATGGCTAGGACAGTACCTAGTACCTAACAGGTGTTTAATAAATGCATTTTGACTGATTGACTAAGGGAGAGGAAGAGTAGTACAATATATATATATATATATATATATATAATTTAATCTAAAATATGTGCAAAATTATTTCCAGGAGGGAGGGCACAGGTCTTACCTGAAAGGCAATTTATTAACAAAGAAACAGAGTTTCCAAAGATTTCAGAGTATAGAGTTTCAAATTAGAACTGGTTTTGTTTCCTTGTGGTGCATGCCTACTGTTTCTGCCTATATCACCTTTGCTTAAAGTGACAATAACCCACATTTGTATAGTAATTTATAGTTTACAAAACTTTTCCTCACAACAGCTCTGTGAAATAAGTAGCATGGCTGTAACTCTCCCCATTTTATAGATCAAGAAACTGAGTCTGAGAGTTTAAATGACAATCCAAGGTTCCATAGCTTAGTTGCTTAGCCTCTTAGTGTGTCAGTATCCACATCTGATAATTAAAGAAAATGGACTCCCTGGTTTCCAAGGTACCAAATAATTCTAGAATTCTAAGAGTCTATAAAATAAGAGGAATTCAAAAGTAGAGACCAAAAAATGGTGAATTTTACTCAAATATTTTTCAACCAAAGAATGAAATGTCACTTGTTAACAGTAGCACCATTGCCCTCCACATCTCCATTACCTCTCAGAAACAGTGATTTGAGTTCCAAAATCTTATAACCTACAAAGCATCTCTAGATTTCAAGTAGGAAGAATCTGAAGAAATTCTGAAGTAATAAGACAGTGGGGGATCCTTGGTTAGTAACATCAAATATTGAGTTCTAATATATCAGTACACATATCACATTTACCTTGGATAGTCACTGATGATTGGCAATAAGCTGGACCCTTCCAAAATTGAAGAGGAGAAGGAAAAGGGGGCTGAATTGTGCTTATAAAATTATACACACTGCCAAGGATCTTAATATGCTCCCTACAGTTCAATTTACAACACCAGTGTTCTTCCAGAGACTCTATGTGGTTACAAATCATGGAATGCCAGGATCTCCAAAGAAACAAAACTCTGTGTAACCCAAAGGGCAATGGAGAAATGCATAGTGGGTATGAGGAGACATGGTCAAGATTTTTTGTTTGCAAGTGGTGACAGGAGCAATTTCTACCCAATATAGGCGAGGCTAGATTACAAATTCACAGAAAGTTAGTAAAATAACTAGAGGAAGGACTCCTTCAGAATATTGATTGATTCAGGCTTATATGAAAAATCTGTGGAAGGACATGGACAAGAAGAGTATAAGATAAAATTTGAATAAGTGGCAATCTGTACCAGTGGAAGTAGCCCTGAGATCATGTAAACATCTCAGCATTAAAGGGAGCAGTATAAAACTGGCCATTGTGTTGAATATCCAGAAAATTTTCAGTTTGGGGGTTTGCTCTGGGGCTGTTTCCATGTGAGAAGTCATTGCCTATGGGTCATTTACTTCTGGAAATATTTCTTTTTTTAATATTTAATTTTTTCCAATTGCATGAAAAAACAATTATTAAGATTCATTTTTTAAATATTGAGTTCCAAATTCTTTCCCTTCCTTCCTTCCTTCTCCCCTCTCTGAGATGACAAGCCATTTGATATAGCTTATATATGTTCAGACATGCAAAACATATTTCCATATTAGTCCTGTTGTGAAAGGAAATACATACAAAAGAAGAAAAGAAAGTAAAAAAGTATGCTTTGATCTGCATTCACATTCCATCAGTTCTTTCTCTGGAAGTGGGTAGCATTTTTCATTATAAGTCCTTCAGAATTGTCTTGGATCATTGTATTGATGAAAATAATTAAGTTGTTCATTGCACAATATTTCTGTTTTGGGTACAATGATTTCCTGGTTCTGCTCATTTCACTTTGCATCAGTTCATGTAAGTCTTTTCTGGAAGCATTTCTCAGTTTCATGATAGGTCAGGGTTGATATGATGCAGGATTCCAGCAATAGATTTTGGTGCTCATTGTCCATCTAGGCCCTGTATCTCTACAATTTGGTGTTTCACCACTTGGCGCATAAGTGATGGGCTTTCTCTTCCTTTGTTCCAATATAAAAGCTATAGCAGGTAAACCCTAGAGATGGTAAAATTGTAATAAGCACTCCAAAAAGAAAAATTCTGGCTGATGGATCACTCCTTGAAGACCAGGTCTATGTTTTGGTCTTTCTTTGTACCCCATGCAGCACCTAGTAAATAATTCATAAATGTTCATCAACTGACTCACTGTCAGTTGACTGACACAAAATCAATTGACTGACTCACTGACTTGCAGAATCCATTTGAGTTACTGTATGCAATATCATGGAGGAAGCTAAGTGGCTTGATGGATAGAGCATTGGGCCTGGAGTCAGGGAGACCTGAGTTCAAATTCAGCCTCAGACACTTACCAGTTGTGTGACCTTGGGCAAGTCACTTAGCCTCTGTTTGCCTCAGTTTCTTCTTCTGTAAAATGAGCTAAAGAAGGCAATGGCAAACCACTCAAGTATCTTTGCCAAGAAAACACAATGGCAAGTATTGGTATGCTATGGTGCACAGGGTCATCAAGAGTAGAACATGACTCGATAACAGCAACAACAACGGGAACTATCATCGAGTCATCACTTGAATGCTAGCAGTGAACTTAGAAATATTCTAGACTAGAGGTGGAGAACCTGTGGCCTCAAGACCACATGTGGCCTTCTAGATCCTTGGGTGAGGCCTTTCGGCTCAGTCCAGGTTTTACAGAACAAACCCTTTTATTGAGGGGATTTGTCCTCTGAAGTTTGGATTCAGTTAAAGGGCAGCACTTGAAGACCTAAAGGGCCCTATGTGTCCTCAAGGCCAAATGTTCCCCACCTCTATTCTAGACCAATCATGTTATATAGATAGGGAAATTGAAGTAACCAGGACTCAGACCCAGGTCATCTGATTCTAAATTCAAATCTCTTAAGGGGCGGCCAGGAAGCACAGTGAGTAAGAGCACCGGCTCCAGTGTCGGGATGACATGTGGATCGAATCCGGGCTCAGACACTTATCACCCACTCAGAAACACCTGGCCGTGTAACCTTGAGCAAGTTACTTAACCCCAATTGCTTAGGGGTACCCAGGTGGCTCAGCGAGTAAGAGCACCAGCCCCAGTGTCGGGATGACCTGGGGATCAAATCCAGGCTCAGATACCTTGCACCACACCTTCAGCAAGTTACTTAACCCTGATTAGTTTAAAAAAAAAATCAAATCTCTTTTCACACTACCTTTAGAAAGTACTAAAACTTTTAAAATTGTCTCTATATTCCTAAGTTGGTCCTTTATCAAAATAAGAGTTGTCTAAATTAGTGAAAACCAAGGTCTTATAACTCTTAATGACCCTGGGTTCTCAAAGGCCATTCCAGAGAAATACAAGTTGTGAGAGGTCCTCACAATCTGGAAAGACATTGATGGGAAGCACATCTATTATCAGATGAGCAGTTCGACTAAGTCCAAAAAAAGAACATTACCAGTGGGCTGGCTGACCGCTAGGTTATGATTTTTTTTAGGTTATAATTTTTTTTGCATAAAAACTCACAAAACCCTCCATTAACACATAAAGGCCTCACAATTTTCTTTGTGCCCACACCAAGGAAATTATGGTTCTTCCAGGTGAGATTTTACTATATTTGAGGTATCTAGGTGGTCCAGTGGATAGAGTATTGAGCCTGGAGTCAGGAAGAACTGAATTCAAATGCAGCTTCCCTAACTTGCGTGACCTTGTCAAATCAATTAATTTCTATTTGCCTTGGTTTCCTTAACTGTAAAATATAAAATAATAGTAAATATGTAATAGTATATTATTATATAATTATATATAATTAATATAATTATTATATAATAAATAGTAAATAATAAAATGTAAAATAATAGTATCTACCTCCCAGGTTTGTTGTGAGGATCAAATTAAATAATATTTGTAAAGTATTTAGCATAATATCTGGCACTATATAAATTTGAGCTCATATTTAAAATTACGACTTTTCTTAAAACACCTCAAAACTATATTTATTAGTATTCATTGAGTACCTCCAGGATGTTTCCTATAGCATAAAATTTTTTAAAAATACTATCTAGTGGAAAAATTCCATTCACTTCCAGAGAGACAACTGATGAACTCTGAGTTCATATTGAAGCATGATTTTTTTTTTACTTTTAGCATTCTTGCTTTTTTTGCCACATGGCTAATATGGAAATATGTTTTGCTTGATTTCACATGCATAATTTATATCGTATTACTTATGTTCTCAATGGGTGGGGAGGGGCTGAGAGGGAGAGAATTTGAGACCCAATTGTTTTTTTAAAAGAATACTAAAAATAAATAATAAAAATTTTAAAATGTTATCTAGTTAGAAGCCTAGGACAATTTTTATGTTGTGTCTCCTCAGACTTCTGGATGGAAAAACACAAGACATTTCAGCACAAAGCCTTAGCAAGAACCAAATGATTGTCCTACACCCAGATTTGAAAATGATCTTTCCTCACTCTTCCTTCCTCCCCTTCCCACAATGCAATTCTGCCAGTCCCTGCCCAAGGAGACTGCTCCCCTCCTTAGGGTGGGATGCTTCCTCACACATTCAGGAAGAGGTGAACAGAATGCCAGGGAGGCCCCTGAAAAGGAGAGTCCTTTCTTTCTAGGATGGAGAAAGCCGATTGTATGAGGCTACAGCTGCTGGCACTCCCTCCCTAGAGGGGAGGGGTGAGCTGGGGGAAAAGAATGGAGGAGGAGGGCTGGTGAGGTCCTGGGCAGATAATGATCTCCAGCTCCTGCTCTCTCTGGTTCCTTGTTCTTTAGTATTGGCTGCAACATGGTCTCACCCACCCTCTGCCTTTAAACCATCGGCAAGTCAGTGCCAAGCACCAGGGCCAAGTCATCATCGATGACATGGGAGCTGTATGTTTTCCAAATTTGCCTTCCTGCCTTTCTGTAAGAAAAACAAACTTAAGCTGGACCCCAACAAACATGACAGGAAAAATAACAACACTTGTGGAGGCCTGATAGTGGACCCTGCAGCCTCCCCTCCCCCATAATCTACACACACACACACACACACACACACACACACTCACACTAACCTTCCCCCTGCTGACTGGAGCAATTCCCCAATCTTGGATCCCACTTCCAGACCCTAAAGGGGAGGTATTGCTGTCCCCTAAGCCTGAAATACACTGTCTCCTATCTGGAGACTCTCAGACTCCCTAGCTCCCTTTGAAACCCAGCTCTATCACCACCACCACCACCCTCCCTCCCCAACCCCCCTCCCCACTTTCTTGACCCCAGCTGTTTATAATACTAGTAATAGCTATCATTTATATGCACCTCTTCTGTGTCACATATTACGCTAAAACAGCATACAAATATCTCATTTGATCTTCACAACAACCCTAAGAAGGGGATGTAATTATCCCCATTTTACAATTGAGGAAACTGAGGCAGGCAGAAATGTAGTGACTTTCTCATGGTCACACAACTTATAAGTGTCTGAGGCTGGATTTGAATTCTGGTATTCCTGACTACAGGCCTGGAGGTCCATCCACTGTGACATCTAGCTGCCTCAACTTCTCAGTTCCCCTTCTCTCCCTGCAAAAATTAACTTGCATTTATTTTGTATATAATATGCATATATTCCCTTTTTATTTCTCCCTATAGAAACTCCTTGAGGACAAAAATGGTTGCATTTGGGTTTTGATATCTTCCCCACCCTTCCTCAACACAATGCCTAGAAAGTAGTAGGGACTTAATGAATTCTAGTGGGGTGATTTTGCTTGGTCATGGGGAAAGGCATCAAATTCTCCCTGTTTTAATGTAATTCCTACCTCTACTGGTCATGGGGAAAGGCATCAAATTCTTGCTGTTTTAATGTAATTCCTACCTCTACTGGTTAGGGATATGATAGTAGGCCAAAGAAATAATACTGCTGAAACCTGGTGAGTATAAGACAATAGATGCGTAAAGCTCAGAGCTAGAGGAAGCTAAAACTTCCATCTAACCAAGGACCCTCGTTTTACACGTGAGAAAAATGAAACCCACTAAGCTGAGCTAAGTCGTCCGATTGAACCCTGAATTCTGACTCCACATCCAGTCTCTTTTTCACTCTACTGAGCTGCCCCTGAGCTACTAAAGTATGAAACAGTGACAGTAACAATAAAACATTAATTTTGGTTTTTTTTAACCTAATGTTTAATAATATTCTCTCAAAACAGTTGTGAAGTACCAAAGGTACTACTTCAAGGTATCTACTTCTTTGGTTTTCTGCCTGTCAATCTCAGTGCCCAACAACAGTTAGTTCAATTGAATAAAATTAAATATGAAAGGAGACTCTTCTCTAGGCTACAAGAAACGGGACTCAGAATAATTAACATCCTATTCAGAAGCTCTGCCCACCTAGTCTCTAGAATAAACAGGCCCTAGGTATGCTTGTTCAATGGGTAGCTGGTTGGCTGGGTGGATAGAGTGCCAGAGCTAAAGTCTTAAAGACTTATCTTCCTGAATTCAAATCTGGTCTCAGCAACTTACTAGTTATATGATTGTGGGCAAGTCATTTAACCCTTTTTGTCTCAGTATCCTTATCTATAAAATGACCTGGAGAAGGAAATGGCAAACCTCTCCAGTATCTCTACAAAGAAAACTCCAAATGGGGTTACAAAGAGACATGACTGAAAAGTTAACTGCAGGTTTGGATGGAGAATTTACACAGCTAGAAATTCCATTCTGGAAGCCTGGCTCTGGCAGGTTTGAATTGTCACTTGAATCACTTGGCAATCATTTAGCAAGTTTGAGGACTGAACCAAAGAGAGAAGAATGCTATCAAACAAATATGGTTTTTGAAAAACTGTGAAAATCCTCAGTTATTAATGAAAATCCTTGGGACATCTTAGACCACAAGATCAACAACCAATGGCATACTTTGTATGTAGGGTACCACATCAGAGAAGAGAAGAATTTTCCAATAGTTAACTCCTGAGGTGTGACTATAAGGTAATGGGAACGTCTTTTTATAAAGCATATTCAGTGAATGTTCTTTCAAACATTTATTCCAACCTGATGGTCATTACTCAAGACATTTTTAGAACTCATTTCTTGAATGAATGAATGAAAAAGCATTTATTAAGCACTTAGTAGGTACCATACAATGCTAACACTAAGGAATAGAAATGCTAGCAAGACAGACTGCCCTCTATGATCTTACACTCTAATAGGAGAAGAAAACACTGTAATGGTAATGGTAATTTGAAGATCTTCCCTGATCCTTAATAAGCCTAAGGGAATTTGAAGACCTCCCCTGCTTTTAAAATAAACTCTGCCCCCTAAATAGGCTGAATGTAATCACATGGAGCTGTTGTGGGAGGAGTTTGCTGAAGGATGGAGCAAAGTCTATAAGAAACTGGGAGTCAGAGCTAGCTAAACTGGGAGGAGCAGAGGGTGTCCCAGGGAGTCAGTCAGGCTTGTGAATAAAAGTTGGTTGATTTGTGGGAAGGCTAAAGGATGGTGTGGCTCTATGCACCATTGTGGCTTATTGATTTCTTTGCTACTATGATGGAATGGGCTTACTGGTTTGGGAATTTGGTTTTCTAGTGTCCGGATAAATGTTTTGCTTCTGTCTTATATATAGAGAGTCTGTTATACTTTGCAATTTAGCACCATGCAGGTATATTTCTAGTGACTGTGGGCACTGAATATTGCATTGGAGCTACAAGCACATAAAAGGAAACTGAGGGGTTCAAGTATTTTACAGCCCCTGAGGTATGGTTTGAAAATGACTCAGAAGTAAAAGCCTAATATTTTCAAAAATCATATTTCATGGGGTTCTCAAAACAACTAAGATTCATGGGGTTTTTTTAGGGGGGAAGGTAGGGCAATTGGGATTGTGACTTGCCCAAGGTCACAAGGCTAGTTTTTTGTGTGTGTTGTGTCTGAGACCAGGTTTGAACTCAAGTCCTCCTGACTCCAGGGCCAGTGCTCAATTCACTGCACCACCTAGCCACCCCAACAACTAAGATTCTTGAGGATGTCCAAACAAGGTAAAAGTTCACCAGTCAGCAGTGGTTGGGTTCCAGTGTCAGAGTACTGACTCTTATGGAAAAGGGGGATAAGGTAGATAGACCAAGAGCAAGTTTGGAAACTTCCTTCAGAGCCTAGAGACTGTTCCTTGAATATCCATAAATATTCAACCTTTGGAGATAGATTTAATATTTTAAAATAGTCAAAATCTCAAATGCTATGGTTATGACATTGATTTTCTAGTGTGGATCTTCAGGAGAAAAGACTTCAAGAAATCCAGTACAATTTTTCAAAATCTTACATTCCTATCAGTACTGACAATGAACAGTATGAAAGGAGTGTTGATGGTAGTACCCTATATTCTATTATAGCCATTTTTTAGTTTCTTCACAACTTCCTTTCTCCTTCACATCCCACTTTCACTCACCCCAGGTCCCCATATTCCAGTCACACGACCCTTCAGACATTCATCTTCTGGCCTATTGTGAAGCCCAAGTAGAAGGAAAAGGGTGGGTTTTAAAATAGCTGTAACTGGTGAAAGAAGGAGGATCAAAGAATGAACCAGACTGCTGTGAATGACTGAAAAGGAGACAACCATTCAGCGAGGCTCACTTTTTGCTTCTATTTTCTCTGTCAAGGAAAATTATTTTGGACGTGTGTGTGTTTGTGCGTGTGTGTGTGTGTGTGTGTGTGTTTGTGTGTGTTCCTTTGAATCTTTGTTGCAAGGGAAGGTTCTCTGGTAGGAGAGGTATATATTTGGAAATCAATGTGATGTAAAAACAAAAGAAGAGAATGATCTTAGGACTGGAAAGGAAAGAATAAAAATGTCTAATAAGGAGTTCATAATCAAGATAAGTAAGGAAAGAATTTAGGCTCACCCTTCCCTGGCATACATACACACTCCCTCAGTGCTTAGCATAAATGAACTCTTTCCTGGGTCCTGAAAGAACTGAAAGATGTGATCTCTGAAAGACTTTTGGAAAATGAGAGAGACTGAGACGCCACAGGAAGCATCCTTTCAACCTCTCAGAGAAGAGAGTCTGCAAACTAAAGGTAGTAAGTTTGACCTTCATTACCGATCACACTCTAAAAGAGATGTTTAGGGAATATCTAGAAAAGAAGCAATGATCACAGAGGAGTCAAGAACAGATCATGCTAGATTAGTCTCATTTCATTTAGACAGAGCTTCTAGCCTGGCAAATCAGGGAATTTTATAGAGTTCAACTAGATTTTAGAAAAGAATTTTGACAAAATCTCATCTTTTCTTATGGAAAAGATGGAGAGATGTGGTAGATTCCAAACTGATTGAATGGCCCTGCCCATAAAGAAGTTATTAACCTCAATGGTTAAACAGACTTTCTCCAATGAAGTGTCCCGAGGTTCTGTTTTGCCGTGTCCTGATGACATTTTTTAAAACCACCTACTAGTGCAGACATTGATCAAGGTAGAATCCACAGAGTGTCCTCACTCCCCTCTGTCACTACCTACATGCTCCCTTTCCCTAGGCATGCTTATAAGTGAGAGGACCAGCTCGGTCCCCTTCTCATCCACTAATGGCAGACTGGAAGGAGAGGCACATCGCAGATATACTGCTATCAGTAAGTGGCAGTGATGGAATCTCTTAACTATGTGCCTAGTAGGTGGTTAGTAAATGCTTGTTGACTGACCAAGTAGAGGATGGAGACACTTGAGAGAGACTATTACAGAAAGAAGAGGAAATTCCTAGATCCCACCCCACCACCACCACCCAGTTCCTGGATCCAGCTGTGGAAAGGTAGAAGGGGGAAGAGGGAATAAGCATTTTTATAGCACCTGCTACCTGCCAAGCGCTGTGCTAAGTTCTTCACAAATATTATCTCATCTGATCCTCATTGCAACCCATGCTCCAACCATCCCACCATTTAGTTGTCTAGGTTGTAGCATAACTTTTCAACTTGCAAGATCACAGCTATGCAAAGGAAAGTCAGTGGGAGTTCCTGAAACCTATCTAAAATCATCTATTTGAGGATGGAAGGGATGCAAAGAACCATCTAGTCCAGGTGTGGGGAACCTGCTTCCTCCAGGTCACATTGTGAACTTCTAGGTACTTGGGTATGACCTTTTGAATCAGTCAAAGGGCCGCATTTGAGGACCTAGAGGGCAACGTGTGGCCTCAAGCAGATTCCCCACCCTTAATCTAGTCCAACTCCCTCTTTATATTGTTAAGGAATCTAAGGCCAAAAGTAGTTAAGTCAGTGCCCAAGGTCATTGCTGTTGTTATTCAATCCTTTCAGTCCTATGACTCTTTGCTAACCAATTTGCTTTCCTGGCAAAGGTACTGGAATGGTTTGACATTTCCTTCTGCAGCTCATTTTATAGATGAGGAACTGGGGCAAACAAGGATAAGTGACTTGCCTAGGATCACACAGTTAATAAGTGTCTGTGGCCAGATTTGAACTCAGGAAGATGAGTCTTCCTGGCTTCCTTCTCAGCACTCTATCCACTGAACCACTGCCTTGTAGCCCGAGGTCACATAGGTACTAAGTAAAAGAGGCAGGATTTTAACCCAGATGTGGACTCTACATCTAATATATTTTCCCTGTCTCAAGAGTGCTCCTGGACTAAGAATCTAGCATATAGGCCCAGAGTCATAAGGGCAGCAAGGGTCAGAAGCACCATATGAAGAAGCAAAAGCCTGGACTATGCCCACTGTGATAAGAAGGAGGATTACACATTATCAACCAACTACCAGATTTAATGACCTTCTCTTAGTGCTTCCTTCTTGCCCTCTTTATCAACCAACAGACCAATAACCCTTTATCCAGGGCCTACTTTAAGCCAGGTAGGATACAAAAACAAAAGTAAAACATTCCCTGCCCTCAAGGAGTGTGCATTTTTTCAGGAGAAACAACTATATTATTATTTTTATGTTTCAGTTGTATCCAACTCCTCATGACCCATTTGGGGTTTTCTTTGTAAAAATACTGGAGTGTTTTGCCATTTCTTTCTCCAGATCATTTTACAGATGAGGAAACTGAAGCAAGGGGCAGTGAGGTGGTGTAGAGGATAAAGTGCCAGTCCTGGAGTCAGGAAGACCTAAATTCAAATCCAACCTCATACACTTACTAGCTGTGGGACCCTGGGCAAGTCACTTAATTTATTTGCTTCAATCTCCTCATCTATAAAATGAGCTGGAGAAGAAAATGTCAAAACACTCCAGTATTTTTGCCAAGAAAACCCCAAATGGGGTCATGAAGAGAAGACATAACTGAAAAGCAACAGCAATAAAACTGAGGCAAACATAGTTAAGTGACTTGCCCCAGGGTCACACAGCTACTAAGTATCTGAGGCCAGATTTGAACACAGGTCTCCCTGACTTCAGTAGTGGTGCTCTACCCACTGTGCCACCTGGAAACAACTACACACACATACATACATGTAGGTATATATGTACACATGTACTACATACATATGTATATATGAATATACAAAATAGACACAAGATGGTTTGGTACAGAAGCAATTGACTCTGTTGACCTTCCCTTCCTTCTAGACCCCCTCTCCTCCTGGACTTCCATGACATGCTTTCTCCTGGTTCTTTTCCTGTCTAGCAATTTTTCAATCTCTTTTGAAGGATCATTATCTTTTTGGGGGGAGCAGGGGGGAAGGTAGGGAAATTGGGGTTAAGTGAATTGCCTAAGGTCACATGGCTAGTAA
>NW_027186304.1:62387022-62476554 GCF_028583685.1 Petaurus breviceps papuanus | reverse complement strand
TCTCTCTCTCTGTATTCTGTCTCTTGGTGATGAGTTCAGTTATGACCTTTGTACATATATGGAATGGATGACTGGAAAGATGGATTCCTCAACTATAAAAAGGTGATAACAACAAGCACCTACCTTGCAGGGTTCTTGTGACAATCAAGGAAGATAACATTTGTGAAAAGCATTTACTCAGTCCCTGACATATAGTAGGAGCTATATAAATGTTTATTCTTAGAGGCAGCTAGGTGACACAGTGAATAGAACACCGGACCTGGAGTCAGGAGGACTTGAGTTCAAATCCAGACTCAGACACTTGACACACTTACTAGCTGTGTGACCTTGAGCAAGTCACTTACCCCCAATTGCCTTCCCTTCCCCCCTCCAAAAAATAAATACTTATTCTCTCCCCTTCCCCTTTCTCCAGTTACATCATATATCTATAAATCTAACCTTAAATTCTCTCCTGAGTTCTGGTCCAGCATCACCAATTGCCTATTAAATATACAAAAGAATGTCATAGGCATTGAGATGTCAAGAGGCATTTCAAACTCAACATGTTGAAAACATAATTCATTACCTTATCCCTGAAACTCTCTCCTCTTTCTAATTCCCCAGTTTCCATCAAGGGCACCACCATCCACAACTTCAGAATGATACTAAGTGGTTTCCTCTCCTTCACCCTTCACCTCCCAATACCCTATCTTATTGGTTTTACCTCCACAATATCTTTCACGTGTCTCATTCTTTTCATTCATATAACCATTACCTTAGGTCAGGCCCTCAACACTTCTCACCTGGATAATATCTCCCTAAATGTTCTCTGTGTCTAGTCTCACCTCTGTCCACATCCATCCAACACAAATGCAAAATTAATATTCCTGAAACACAGGTTTCACCATGGCTTTTCCTTGATCAAGAAGTTCCAGTGATAATGGCAGATTAGAGGCAACCCAACTGAACTCTTTCAACATTCTCTTCCAAATGTCTTTTAAAATAGTGCTTCAAATCAAATTTTCAAGCAGCAAAGCCAACAAAAGGCCAGAGTGAGATATTTTTTCTAGTCTAAGAAAACTTAGGAGGTCATCAGGATGGGACACCTAGGTGGAAGCCTGTCCAGAGCCCCCACACACAAAGGCAGCAATGATGGTGGCAGCAGCAGCTTTGGGAGCTCTCAGTCCAGAGATGGTGGGGTGGGACAACTAGTTAGAAAGACATCGCGGAGGACCCTTTACTGGCACTGGGTACAACAGGCACTGATTGGCAGCTGTATTGCCCATATGCAGTTATGGGTCACAATTCCAGGGGCAGAGAGGTGTCCATGGAATTGGTCAAAAGGAAGCAGAGGCCCTGGTCACAGTTCCAAGGCAAAGAGTGTGTATGCAGGGAACCAGGGACCTTCCGGAGTTAAGACCAGGGAAAAACTAATATTCAATGAAATAGAGGACTTTCAAGCATTCTTAATGGAAAGACCAGAATTGAATAGAAATAGCTGAATAGACATTCAAACACAAGATTCAAGAGAAGCATAAAAAGGTAAATCTGAAAGAGTAATAATAAAAGCCTCAATAAATTTAAATTGTTTGCATTCCTATATGGGAAAATGATGCATGTTACTTCTAAGAATTTTATCTTATTAGGACAGTTAAAAGGAATTTACATAGCCAGAGGGCATGAACTTGAGTCGACTATATTGGAATACTGTCCCCCCAAAATGCAGGGGGGCTGTGCTGGGAAAAGGGATAAGGGAGAGATAGAATGGGGAAATTTTTCTCACCTAAAAGAGGTACACATGGAAGAGTTTTATAGTGGAAGGAAAATGGGGGTGTGGTAACCAATGCTTGAAACTCACTCTCATCAGACTTGGTTCAAAGAGAGAAGACTATGTATGAATGAATGCATATATGTATGTGTATATATGCGTATATACATATGTACATAACACACTCAGTTGTGCATAGCAATGTAACTTACCCCATAGTGAAATAGGAGAAGGGAATAAGAGAAAAGGAAGGGAGGTATAGTAAAAGGGAGGACAGATTAAAGAAGGCAGTGAGTGGTTAGAAGAAGAACAGTCTTTTGTAGAAGGATAGGATAAAAAGAGAAAGAAGAAACAGGAAAAAAATGAATAGAAGGAGTTGTCGTTTCTGCTGCTGTTGTTGAATCATTCAGTCCTCTCTGCCTCTTCTTGATCCCATGGACTATAACACACCAGGCCCTTCTATCTTCCACTATGTCCTGAAGTCTGTCCAAGTTCATGTTCATTGCTTCCATGACACTATCTATCCACCTCATCTTCAACCAATCTTATTTTCCTTTTGCTTTCAATCTTTCCCAACATCAGGGTCTTTTCCAATAAGTCCTGTCTTCTCATTATATGGCCAAAGCATTTAAGCAGCAGATTCAGTATTTGACCTTCCAATAAATGGTCTGAATTAATTTCTTTAAGTATTGACTGGTTTTATCTCCTTGCTTTCCAAGGAACTCTCAAAAGTCTTCTCCAGAACCACAATTCAAAAGTATCAATTCTGTGGCTCTCAGTTTTCCTCATAGTCCAAATCACAGCCATACACTGCTTCTAGAAAAACCAAAGTTTGACTATATAGACAGACCTTTGTCAGCAAGGTGATATCTCTGCTTTTTAGCATATTGTTCAGATCTACCATAGCTTTCCTTTCAAGGAGCATCTTTTAATTTCATGGCCACAGCACCATCTACAATGATCTTTGAGCCCAAGAATATAAAATCTGACCCTGCTTCCATTTCTTCTCCTTTTATTTCCCAGGAAGTGATGGGACAAGTTGCCAAGATCTTATTTTTTTTTAATGCTAAGCTTCAAGTCAGTTTTTACACCCTCCTCTTTCACCCTCATCAAGAGGCTTCTTTCTTCTTCACTTTCTCCAACAAAAATGATATCATCTACATATCTGAGATTGTTTATATTTCTCCTGGCAACCTTAATTCTGGCTTTGGATTCACCCAGTCTGGCATTTCATGTTATGTACTCTACATATAAGTTAAAAAAAAATAAGTGGACAATATACTGCCTTATTGTATTCTTTTTTTTTTAAGCAATTGGGGTTAAGTAACTTGCTCAAGGTTACACAGCCAGTTATTTCTGGTTGTGGTGCTAAGTATCTGAACCCGGATTAGATTCCAGGTCATCCCAACTCTGGAGCTGGTGCTCTTACTCACTGACCCACCTGGCTGCCCACCTTATTGTATTCTTGACACACAGAAATAAGCATTTCTAGTCAACAGAAATAGTGGTTGTGAACTGTAACTTGGCCCAGTTTTAAGTTTTCCCAATTATCTTTTTACCTTTGATGTAGGTTGTACCTTTGCGGAATTTCCAGTATCTTTATTTAGCCTTCTCTCTTACCCCTTCAGTTGTTTTTTTTTTCAGTCATGTCTGACTCTTCATGATCTTGTTTTGGGTTTTCTTAGCAAAGATCTAAAGTGGTTTTCCATTTCTTCTCCAGCTCATTTTACAGATGTGGAAGCTGAGGCAAACAGAAATAAGTGACTTACCCAGGGTCACAGATCTCTGGATTTGAATGTAGGTCTTCCTGACTGAGCATTCTATCCACCAAGCCACCTAACTACATCCTATGCAGAGGTCAAGTGACTTGCCCAAGGTTACATAGTAAGTGTCTTGAGGCCAAATTTGAACTCAGGTCTTCTTGACTCTAGGTCAAAGACTTGTAGGTCAGAAAGACCTATGGTCAAATCCAACCTCAGATACTTACTAGATGTTTGAACCTGGGCAAGTCACTTAACTTAAGCTTCTGCTTATGTTAGTTTCCTCAGATGCAAAATTAGGAGGATAACAACACTGGCTACATGTTGTGAGGCTCAAAGGAGGCAGTAATTATAAAGAGCTTAGCCCAATGCCTGGCACATAGTAAACACTGTGTAAACGTTAGCTATTGTTGTTACTATCTTTGGCCCTAAAAGTCCTCTTAAGGTCTCTTCCAATGTTGAAATTCTATAATTCTGTGACTTTTAATTTCCTAACATCTTTTCAGAGGCTAATATTAACATAAAATCAACCTATCCAAAACCTTATTACTTTATCTAAAATGCATTACTTTGGCCTCAGGCCACCTATGGTTACTTTTAATTCACCTATGATTGGGTGCCAGGAGGAAGGAAAAAAAATGTTGCTATATATTAATTTTGTTTCCCCAGCAATGAAGATGAATTTGATCCTCCGAAACAATCTTGGCTGTTCTACCACTCCCTCGTGATCAAGCAAGATCCTTAAAGATATGATCTGTGTGCATAAATGTGAACAGCTAACTAAGGGTGGGGAAGAGGAGAGAAGAGAAGGAAATAAAAATGGTGGGAGGGTGATCAAACCTATTCTTCTGTCCTTATTAAGCACAGTGCTTTACCCAAAATGGTTTATCCATAGCAGATGTCCTAATGAAGATCTTGGCTCACACCAGTTTAAGAAAATACCCTCTATGAGGTTTTGTTTAGTTGAATTCTGAATAACCCACATTCTAGTTTCCTTCCTTATGCCTTAAAAGTGGTGATGTTGGGGTGTACCAAGATATACAATTTTTAAAAAATCATGCAAAGTCTTCTTTGTTTAATGTGCTAATGTAACACAAATCCCAAAACAAAGTCAACAGAGATTATATAAGCAGTCAAGAAAGGATGAAATGGCATTTCAAAGACTTTAAAAATGTGGACTGGCAGATCTTCTGAGAGCTTCAATAGTAAACATTATGGGAAGTCTGCCATTCTGCCCATGAAACCTTATGCCCCTTTTTCTTGACTGTTGAACCCATGACCATTTTAAGGGAAATTTGTCTATGTCTCTGTTTCATTGAACTCATCAAACTAACCCCTAATCACTATTTGAAATCTAAGCAACCTTTTGAACTTTTTTTTCCCTAAGTCTTTTCAAGCCCTTTTCCTTTCAACTAGAGTCTTGTTTTGCCAAGAATATGCTGGGCTCGATTCTCATCAGTCAAAGTTTAAATATCCACTAAGATAAACTGCTGCCTAGGTTGCAGAGATGGTATTCTATGATAGAAAGGGCTGGACTTGAGGTCAGAAGACTTGGGTTCCAGTCGCCTTTCTGTCATTTGTAAGTTGTGTGACATTGGGCAAGTCACTAAACCTGAGTATCACTCACTCATATATAAAACTGATATATATATATATATGTATGTATGTATACATATATTCATATATAGATGTGTATATATACATATGTTCATATATATGATACTTTTATGGCCTTTTATAGGGATATGGTGAGGAAACATCTGCATAAACTGTAAAATACTACTCAAATGTAAGCTCTTTTTGTGAAGTAGTCTGCAACTATATCTGAGAATAAAAGTTTGATTAATTTAAAGTATATTGTATGTGTGTGAATGGTAAATTTCAACATAAGTTCCTTGAGGGCAGAGACTGTTTTGGCTTTTCTTTGTGTCCCCTGAACTTAGTCCATACCTGGCACACAGTGGGAAGTTAATAAACGATTGATGATTGACTGATCAAAGGTAAACAAACAAGCCTCTTACATTTGTCTCCAGAACCTGTGCTAATCTAATCAAGGTAAGATATTGGACTCTCCGCTAAATTCTTCGTACATATAGTGATAATAAAATAGTAAAAAAAAAACAAAACTAAACTAAAAACCCATAAGTTATTTAGAAGATTCAACTATTCAGATCTAAAAATCATGCTTTTCCCAGCTAGTGAACAATAATGGAATGAATTTTGAAATACTACACATGGTTTTACCTCTATCCTAATCCCAAAGATTCACAGCTTATTAATCTAGCAAGTAATAAGGGATGTGACTGTCTCTTCAATCAAAAGGGCATATAATTCTGATGACTTGATGGCTATTTTCAATGCAAAACTTTCTGGTATAAGATAATTAGCAGAGGCAACTCTGTGTTATAGTGGACAGAGTGCTGTCTGGTATCGGAACCAAGAAAACCTGCATTCAAATGAAGCTATGTTTCTCTGGACAAGTCATATGACTTCTTTGTACTCAGGGCAAATCCCTAGGATTTATGTATTATACTGTTAGGATTGTATTTGTGTTCAGGAAATTCCTGGGCTCTGAGTTTCCTACTCCAAGGAAACCACAAATCCTTCCAGGATTAATAAGAGAGTTGAAAGTGATCATTATAGATGTCAGTAGATTCACTGCACCAGGTAAATCTACGTATTCATAGTCTCAGAAGAGGTTTTATAACAATCTGCTTCCAATCTACAATCAAAGACAGAAGGCACCTGATTTCTTGGGTCCATTTCTGGGATGCTTCCACATTACATTTTTCATCTGCTTTCTGTATCTGGAACCATAGCCAGAGGTTTCTGAAAGTTGTTTTCATTAGGATCCACTCTAGAATAACTTCACAGAGTGTAGGCGGTGTAAAAATCCACATGATTTTTCTATTTGTACTGGCAGCTTCAGAATAATTAGAGCACAAGTTATTTTTAAGACTTGACGTGAGAATGGTGCAATGATTAATTGAGTGTGGAGATGTACCAGTGTACTGAATGGGTTCCTTTCAATCAGGTCTGAAATGTTACTGCTCCTTACATTAAGAAACAAATTCATTTTTAGTTACGAACTGTAATTTTACATACTCAAAACTGTCAATTGGACTTAGAGGGTTGGCACATCCCTGCTTCCACAGTGGTTCTAGAATCAGAAGGTAAAACAACAGACTCCACTTCCATAGCTAGTTTTATCTGGAGAACCAACTGTCATCACTCATTCTTTGGAAGATATTCAGAACCTGAGAAAAGGGGAAATAATTATTCTTCAAAAGTTCTGAAGTAAGTCAATTTAATTTTTACTGAGTGTGTTTCTATGCCCAGGATTAGACAGTTCTTAGAAGTAGAACTCCTATTGTGCCAATCCAGATTCAAGTTTATGACCTCATTTAGAAACAAACTATTTAACATTAATAATAATAATAAATATTTATAATATTAATTTAGTTTGTAAAGCACTTATAAATACAGTATCTCATTTAGACAATCTTGTGATTGGGAGGTACTGTTTGACAAAGCTACCTCTCCCCTATTCTGCTGCAGACTAAATAATAAAACCTGACTGAATTACCTCCCCTTCTGCTGTAGACAGAATAATAAAATCTGATTCAATTACCTCCATCCTGCCTAGGCTGAATAGACAAAAACTCGATGCCCATAAGTAGCACTCTTTAGCTTCACTAGACACTACAAATGTTGTACTCAACTTTGAAAATTAACTTTCCTGTAAGGATAGATTCCCACTGGTTCATTCAAACGCCGTAGAATGGTGCTGATTGGCTGTGTATTCTAAGTAGACCTAAGAAAGCTATATAATCCGAACTTTTTCCCAAGGAAGATGAAGCTACTATCAGCAAGCACTCTTCCTTATCACACAAATGAACTTCTTTTCCTTTTAGTTGGGCTACTCATTTTATTTGACCTCCAGTCTTATGGACCTGCTGTAGGTGAGATTCTCCCTAGACTCTCAAAGAACCCAAACTGAGAAATGCACTAAGAGATCTCCTGCAATCACTATCTTATAAATGAAAAAATTGAGACCAAGGAATTAAATGACTCAGCCACTTTCATAAGGGTCAGAGATGGCATCGAAGAGTAAAGAGGGAATGCATTCCAGGCATGAGAGACAACTCGAGCAAAGGCATGAAGGCAGGTAAAGGAATGCCAAGTTTGAAGAGTGTGTGAGGAGGAGTCAGTCAGTCAGTCGGTCAACATTTATTAAGTGCCTACTATGTGCTAAGCACCGAAGAAACAAAGAAAATCAAGAGGTAGCCCCTGTCCTCAAGGAGCTTATAATCTAATAAGGGAGACAACATGCCAAAGAACTATGTACAAACAAGCTATATACAGGATAAGCAGGAAATAATCAACAGAGAGAAAGAAGACAATAGAATTTATAAAGATTGGGAAAGTCTTTCCTGTAGAAAGGGGGAATTAAACTGGGACTTGAAGGAAGCCAGACAAGCCAGGAGGCAGCCATGAAGAGGGCAAGCATTCCATATGTGGGGGACAGCCAATGAAAATGCTCAGAGTTGGGAGATGGAGTGTCTTGTGTAAGGAATAGAAAAAAAAAATCAGTCTCAATGTGGAAATAGGTTTATATGATTGCACATGTATAACCTATATCAGATTGCTTGCTGTCTTGGGGAGAGAAGGAGAAAAAATTTGAAACTCAAAATTTTATTTTAAAAAAATGAAAGTTGAAAACCACCTTTCCATGTAATTTGAAAAAATAAAATACTATTTACCAAAAATAAATAAATAGATTTTTAAAATCCAGTCTCATTGGATAAGCACTTGAGGTATAAAAAGACTAGAAATGTAGCAGGTGAAGGAGGAGGCTTAGGTTATAAAGGGCTTTGAATGCCAAATACAAGATTGTGAGGGTGGTATGATCAAACCTGGTGGTTTAGAGAAATTAATTTGGAAGCTGAGTGGAGAATGGACTGGAGTGGGGAGAGATTTGTGGCAGACAGATCTTCCGGCAGGTTTTGCAAATAGTCTATGCATGAGGAGATGAGGGCCTACCAGAATGGTAGCCATATCAGAGGAAATAATGGAGAGTTTTTGAAAGATGTTACAAAGGTGAAATCAATGAGCCTTGGTAACAGACTGGATATGGATGGGTAGAGATAGTGAGAAGTCAGGGTGATACCTAGGTTGAGAGCCTGAGACTAGAAGAATAATTGCACCTTAGAAAGTAATAGGGAAGTTTGGAAGGGGAGAGGATTTGGGGAGAAAGATAATGAGTGCAGTTTTGGACATATTGAGCTTAAGAGGTCTATAGGTCATCTAGTTCAAGATATCTAATAGGCCATTAGAAATGCAAGACTGGGGGCGGCCAGGTAGCACAACGAGTAAGAGCACCGGCTCCAGTGTTGAGAAGACCTGGAGATCGAATCCCGGGCTCAGACACTTAGCACCCACCCAGAAACACCTGGCCGTGTAACCTTGAGCAAGTTACTTAATCCCAATTGCTTAAAAAAAAAATGCAAGACTGGAAATCAGCAGAGACATTTGGGTTGGATAAGTAGAATCATCAAAATAGAGATGACAATGGAGTTCCTGAGAACTGCTGTGGAATATTATAGAGGGAAAAGAGAAGAGGATCCAGGACAAAGCCCTTGGGGACACCCACGGTTAGCAGTCAATGACCTGGATAAAGTTCCAGCAAAGGAAACTTTTGAAAAGAAGTGGTCTGTTGGTAGGAGGGAAAGCAGGAGAGAGTGGTGTCCTCTACACCTCAGAAGAGCATGTCATGGGGAGTTATGTTCTATGAGTTTGGTAAGATAAAGAGAAGTCAATTTAAAATTTTTTTTGCTTAATAGCAGTTTTCCAATTACATGTAAAAATAATTTTCAACATTCATTTTTGTAAGAATCTGAGTTCCAAATTTTTCTTCCTCTTTCCTTCCTTCCCTCCCCCTCCCCAAGACAGCAAGCAGTCTGATATAGGCTATACATGCACAATCACATTAAACATATTTCCACATTAGTCATGTTTTAAAAGAAGAATCAGAACAAAAGGGAAAAACCACAAGAAAGAAAAAACACCAAAAAATATGAAAATAGTATGTTCGATCTGCATTCAAACTCCATAGTTTTTTCCTCTGGTTATGGATAGCATTTTCCATCATGTGTCTTAGAATTGACTTGGATTGTTACATTACTGAAACAAACTAAGTCAATCATAGTTGATCATCACACTGTGTTGCTCTTACTGTATACAAAGTTCCAGTTCTGTTCACTTCACTCAGCATCAGTTCATGTAAGTCTTCCTAGGATTTTCCGAAATCCGCCAGCTCATTTTTCTTATAGCACAATAATATTCCATTACATTCATATACCACAACTTGTTTAGCCATTCCCCAATCAATGGGCATCTCCTCAATTTCCATTTCTTTGCCACCACAAAAAGAGCTGCTATAAATATTTTGTAAATGTTGGTCCTTTCCCCTTTTTTATGATGGGAGTACATTTTTAAGCAGAGTAGCAACATAATTAGACCTGTATTCTTGGTTAATTATCTTGTCATCTATGTAAAGAACCAATTGGTGAAGAGAATTAGAAGCAGAGAAACCATTTTTGTTGGCCTAATTATTTTTTGTTGATGCTTACCACAAATTAGTTAAATCAACAATTAGTTTATATTCCTTAGCCAAAACCAACTAAAGAGCAAAGGACAGGACACCAGTAGTTTTCTGCAAATGAATGGGAAATATGAGGACTGAGGAAACCAAAGATAACTGGTCTAAAAAAAGGAGCAAGTCAGGGAAGCTGCCTTCAAGTGCTTAGAATGAGGAAGAGGGAGAGGGAGGTAGAGGAGAGAAGTCTTGCTCTACTTGGCCCTAGAGTACAGAACTAGGAACAATTAGTGGAAGGTGAAGAAGGGAAAATATTGACTTATTATAAGAAAACATTCTTAACAGTTAAAGCTGACTGGAAATGAAATAAGCCAAAGTTATGAGTTCCACATGATATAGGTCTTTAAGCAAAGAGCATCATGATGACAGGTAAGGCATGTTGTAGAAGAGATTGCCTCTGAGGTCCTTCCCAATTTGGGGAGGTTTTGGCCCTAGGACCTCCTGGAGTTAACTTTACTTCTCCTGCCCCCATGACTTCTCTCTCCTGGCTCAACATTGTGTCACCAAAAATAGTAAGCTTTGCTTAATTCAAGGGAATGCCAATAATATTCCAGTGACTGCTGTTTTATATATTTTGGGGGAAAGGGGGGATGAAAGGAGATGCTTCAAGAGGCAGAAATAAACTGTAGCTCCTTAGAAAATTGACTTTTGGGGTGGCCAGGTAGCACAGCGAGTAAGAGCACCAGCTCCAGTGTCAGGATGACCTGGAGATCAAATCCCAGGCTCAGATACTTAGCAAACCCACCCAGAAACACCTGGCCATGTAACCTTGAGCAAGTTACTTAACCCCAATTGCTTAGGGGTGGCCAGGTGGCTCAGCCAGTAAGAGTACTGGCTCCAGTACTGGAGATTGAATCCTGGGCGTGTAACCTTGAGCAAGTTACCGGTACTTAACCCCAATTGCTTAAAAAAAAAAAAAATTTTTTCCTCCTTACCCCAGGAGTTTTCCTATTTTCTCCACCTAGGGGCTCACTTTAAGGTTTGCAAAAAACTTTATATATATTACCTCATTTGATTCTCCCAATAGCTCCCCTGCAAATGTTCAGTAATTCATTTCAACAAACTTATAAAATTGAGCCCAATTATGAGAGGTACTATGCTAAGTGCTGGGGTTTCAAAAGGTGAAAATGAATGCAGCATAATTTAAAGAGAGAGAAAGAACATTAATAATCATAGGAATCAGGGAAGGCTTCCTGGAAGAGATTGTACATGAGATGAACCTTGAAAGAAGATAAGGATTTTGAAAGGTAAAGATGAGGAAAGTGTGACTTCAGTCATGGGGGAAGAGTTTTGTGAAAATGCATGGAAGAAGGAGATAGAATGTTAGCTATAGGAAACTCTATTCCAGTTAGACTAGAACATAGAGTATGTGAAGTGGGATAATGTGAAAAAAAAAATACAACACTAATTTCAAGCCCATTTGCAAATAACTCTTCTTATTGGAGTAGATTTATTATTTAATATTCCATTCCTGTATAAGATATAGAGTTGGAGAGCTTGAGAGAAGAGGGATCATGGGTCTTCTAGCTTTCAGCTTCAAGCTTGGATATATATATTTCCAGGTTTAGGGAGAAGTCCCTGGAGGGAAAAAAATACTCTAGAAAGAAGCCAATATGTCCCAGTGCCTTGATCATGTCCCTGTCCCCAGTTTACCACAATACAGGGCTTTGGGGAATTTCCCCTTGAGCAAAATTAAAACCTCTTTCTGTTATGGTTCAGCAAAATCTGCATGATGAATTCATCTTTGAGTCTTTCCTTCCAGGGACCTTTCCCTGGAGAAGGCCTGGAACTGCGTGAGTTCTCTCTCAAAGCTGGAATCCCTAAGACCTATCTAGGTGTTCTCCAAATTCTCAAAGGGAGAACTGACTAATCACTCTCCAATAAGAAGAGAATTATGCAAATGGCCTTGAGCCCTGGATTATATGAGGATGGAAATGTGGGTTAGATCCTGACTGTAGAAGACTTTACAAGCTAAATCTGTTAGAATGTGTTCCTTTGTTTTGCCCATATTAGACAAACTGGAACTTCCACTCCATCTGTTACTGGGAGCAACCTGGCATACCAGAAGGCCATAGTGGCATCTGGTCCTTTGAAAGGTGGCAATCAAGACAAAGTAGACTGGCATCATGGTGGAATGGGAAACCATATGATTCATAGGTCAATGTCTGATCCAGGACTGTTTTCACAGCAACAAGCAATGGAGCAAGATAATACAGGAATTTTAACTCCTTCTGGTAGTTTTCACCAGTATGCATGCAGGATACACATGGACTTTGCTAAAGTTGGGGATATTCCCTTTTCTGTATCTGGGAATGCAATGATCCCTCCAGTAGCATCTATCCCAGATAGTGCTGGAGAGCCCATATTTAATGGTCCTCATGCTGCTGACACCTCTTGAAAGTCATTGATAAAGATGGTTTCAAACTCTACAGAAAATAATGGCCCTCACACAATGTGAACTCGAACTTGGGCACCTCATCTGAATAGCATACATCTGAACCAGCTTGGCTGATTGGGATCAACTTAGCCTCCAGATTCCTTTTCATTCAGAGAAAATCACAAGTTGCCAAAATGATTTTTATGTTCCCAAATGATTCTACTGATGTGCTTGACTGAAGTGAGTAGGCTTTTTGCAGATCTTACTAACTGCCCTTTTTACTGTAAACATTTGTGAGTGCCCTTTCCCCACGACTCTACATTTCACCTTACTTGGAATTCTTTCTTGTCTTTTTTTCTTTCCTTCTCTCTCTTCACCTCAGTCCTGTCCCTGGCTTGTGCAGGACATAACTTTCTGTTGAAGCCGTTCTTTGACTGGTTGGTTTTAGTACTCTAAACTGCTTCTCAACAAACACGGAAATTTAGCAAAATTATGTAAACTTGATCCTGAAATTTTAGAATAGCAAATAACTGTGCAATAGTTTACATAACAGAAATGGCTAAGCAGAAAGTAAATTTCAATAGGTCAGTATAGAGGCTCTACTTTATGTAGACTTAAATTCATGTGAGATACGGTACCTTCATATTCAGAAATCTGGACATTTCCTTCATACATTAAACTACTAATAAGCAGTAAAAAAAAAAAAAGAATATGAGTTCCTTGAGGGTAGGGGCTGTTTTTGTCTTTCTTGGCATCCCATTTGTATCTTAATCAAGAGCCTAGCACACAGTAGGCACTTAATACATGTTTGTTGTCTCACTGAGGAGTTTCAAGGTTTTTGAACTAGGGAGTGATATGATCAGAACAGTGTCTTGGCAAAGTTAATTTGTAAGCTAAATGGAAAAGGATGAATTGAAAAGGGAGAAAACGAGTCAGTGAGAACAATTAAGATATTATAACAATAGTTCATGCAAAAAATATAAGGGTAATCACTATAAGAAATGATGAGCTCAATATTCTTAGAAAAACATAGAAAGACTTGCACAAAAACAATGAAGAGTAAAATGAGCAGAAACAAGAAAATATTGTATATAATAACAGCAATATTGTTTTAAAAATTACTTTGAACAAATAAGTCATTTTGAGTATTATAAATACCCAAATTAACTACAAAGAACATATGAATAAAGACACTATCTTCATACAAAGAACTGATAAATATAAATATATAGAGAAAAATTATTTATATATATATACACACATACATATTTGTGTCTAATGGTAGCCATCTCTAAGGTGGGGGAGGAAGGAAAAAGAAAGAAATTTACATGAGTTTTATTATATATTTAAATTGCATAGCAAATTTGTACATAATAAATTTGCAGCTTCATGTGTAATCTACTTTTATTATATTATGTTATGGAAATGCTTGTTTTATCTCTTAAATTAAAAATAAACTAAAATTTAAAATACACACATACATACATTATATATATACATATATGTTTGTGTATGTCTGAACTAAGGGAATGGTAAGATACTATTACTTTCTTTAGATGAGGAAAAGGGGTCCAAAGTATTTAAGTGACTGGCCCTTTGTCACATGGTTAATATATCAGAGATTAGATTGAAACACCAATCTCTTCAGATTCTTTGTGCAGCACTGTCCATTTACTCCAGGGTCAACATTGCCTTGATGCCTCTCAAGAGTTCCTCTCCTTGGGGCAGCCAGGTAGCAAGTTACTTAACCCCAATTGCTTAGGGGTGGCCAGGTGGCTCAGCGAGTAAGAGCACCGGCTCCAGTGTCGGGATGACCCAGGGATCGAATCCGGGCTCCAACACTTAGCACCACACCCAGAAATAAGTGGCCGTGTAACCTTGAGCAAGTTACTTAACCATGATTGCTCATTAAAAAAAAAAAAAAGAGTTCCTCTCCTGGAGCAATTTAAAACTATGCCCAAAAGGCTATAAAAATGTACATACCCTTTAACCCTGCAATACTTATGGGGTTAGGGGTGGCTAGGTGGTGCAGTGAATAGAGCATGGGCCCTGGAGTCAGGAGGACCTGAGTTCAAATCCGGCCTCAGACACTTAACACTTACTAGCTGTGTTACCTTGGGCAAGTCACTTAATCCCAATTGCCTTCCAAAAAAAAAAAAGGCAAAAAAAAAATACTTATGGGGTTGTATCCCAAAGAGCTCATACAAATGCAAAAAAAACCCATATGTACAAAAAAAAAATTTTTAGCAGCTCTTTTTGTGGTGGCAAAGAACTGGAAATTGAGGGAATGCCCATCAATTGGGGAATGGCTGAACAAGTTGTGGTATATTAATGTAATGGAATACTATTTTCTATAAGAAATGATGAGCAGGCAGACCTCAGAAAAACCTTGAAAAACTGCCATGAACTTATGCTGAGTGAGGGGAGAAGAACCAGGATAACATTGTACACAGTTACAGCCACTTTGTGCGATTTCTAACTTTGATAGATTTGGCTCTTCTAAGCAATGTAAGGTTCTAAGACAACTCCAAAAGGCTCATGATGGGAAATGCTATCCACATCCAGACAAAGAATTATGTAGTCTGAATGCAGGTCAAAGCATACTATTTGTTCTCTTTCTTTTTTGTTTTGTTTTTCGTTCTTGTGCTTCATTCCATTGGTTATAATTCTTCTTTGCAACAAAACTAATATGAAAATATGTTTAATGTGAATGTATATGTAGAGTCTATATCAGATTGCACACCGTCTTGGGGAGGGGAAGAAAATTTGGAACTCAAAAACTTGTAAAACTGAATGTTGTAAACTAAAAATAAAGGAATAAATTAAAAATAAATAAATATTTTATAAAAAGGAAATAAATAAATTAGAAGATGAGGGTTAAAAAAAAAAGACATCCTCTCCTGGACCACTATATCTACTTGATGCCAGCCATGTTTCACTTTATCCCCTGACCATATTACTGCCATCTTTCCTGCTACCTCCTATACAGCCAGCCCTTTCCCAGCTCTGGATCCATAATAAAATCAATCCATACACCCATTGCTACTACAAAGAATATGTCTTTTTACTCCCCTATATCTCTACTCATTATCCCTATGACTTTATAAATAAAACCCCACAAACAATGCAATTCTCCTTTATGTATCATCTCCCCTATTGCGGTAAGTTCCTTGAGGACAAGACCCTTTTTGCTTTTTTATTTGTATCCCCAACCTCAAGATGATACTTTGCACATAAGTGCTTAATAAATGCTTTTTCATTTGTTTTCATTCTAACCCAGGCTGTTGAGAGCATGCCCAGTTGGGGTAAAATGGAGGCCTCTTCTTTCTCTACCATGTGGGTAGGGGTAACCACCTTTGATTGATTGCCTGCTTATTTAAAAGTGGCGAGCCTGAGCCATACACTCTTTTCAGTGGCTCCTGTCCATTGCACCCAGCATGGATGCCATGAATTGAACCAGTGGAAAGGGAAGGACTCTTTTGCCCCAGCTGAGAAATGGGCCTGAGGATATTTGTTTCTGTTTCATGTTGTTTGTCCCCCTCAGTTTCAGGTGCCGGAAGTTATTCCCAATGATCAGGAGTTTGAGCCATGGCAACCTTGGTGCCAGAATTGTAGGGGAAGTGATGCAGTCAGTCATCCCAAACCAGGGTGTCTGGGACTAGAGCCTGAAGAGTCGTTTGAACCTGGAACTACGACCCTGCCCTATAGCACAGAGACTCAAGGTGGTGGAGGTAGTGGTGGTCAAGGGAAGTTATGCCTCCCACACGTTGGGTAAAGAATGAATGTATTTGTGTAATCATATCTTTTGAATTAAATATTCTTTTGTTAAAAGGTCATGCTACCCTACATTAACCATACTGCCTGTCATGATGTATATAGCAAAAAGAGAAATGTCATTAAAATCAGAAGGCTTGCTTTGGATTCTCCACTCCACTAACATAAGTGTTAAGCAAATTACTTAATTTCTCTGAACTTCAATTTCCTCATGCCTGTGGTAAAGTTTAAATGAAGCAACAAATAAATGTAAGTTAGGATTATTATTACATACTTAAATGACTCTGATCTCTCAGGTATGTATGTATACACCCTCCACTAACAGAAGGCATGTGCTCAAGGTCAGACAGTCTCAATCCTGATTTTAGCTTGAAGCAGATAGACTTATGCATTAGTAGGGCTTTAATAAATCTCTCCATGTTCCACATTCTCATTTATTTATTTTTCAATTTTTAAACCTTGAGGTAGCAAAGTTGAAACACAAAGACTGGCTAAAGTCTACCACAAATCAGTAAACAATTAGATCAGTCTAACTAGACCATCTATCTACAAGGCTCTAATTTCTTCTAAATTGGTGGTTAAATTAGGCTTCAATGAAACCTGAAATTCCCAGTCTTAAGGTGTAGCAACAGTACTACAAACCCTCATAAGGTTTTATAATTTGGACTCTGACACATCGCTTTGGATTTTTTTTTTTTTTACTTCTTATACTTCTTTTATGTTTTTTGTTTTTACTTCATTACTTATACTTCTTGAAATTTGAAACTTCATTAACAGGAAAGGTTTGAACCTGGAACTAGGACTGTGCTGTATAGTACAGAGACAAATTCTGGAAGTCAATCTGGAAACTGACATTTGAGAATAAGGGTGTGCTGGTAAATGATTAACAACCAACTTTCCAAAAAAGAAAGTATATGCACTTTTAAGTTTTACCTGTATTATTGCCATTTTTTCCATCATTCTATTAAGCCTAGACCAGTAGTTAGAAACTACAGAGAGGGCTATCACCTTTTTTTGCCCTTAAGTTAAGAATGGTCTTTACATTTTAAAATAAAGTTAAAAAAAACATTTTTAGCTCAGAAGATATACAAAAACAGACAGAGGGTCTGATTTGACTCTCAGATTATAATTTGCCTATCCCTTATCAAAGACCCTCTTTTTTTATCCCCAGCACTTAGATCAATGCATAATAGGCACTTAATAGATGTTTATTGAATTGAATAAAATAGACAGCAAAACAATAAATCAAGCAAATTCATAGAATTTGCTGAATTCTGAGGCTTAAATGCACACATTGAAAATTTAACAATCAGGCTTTCTAGCCAGTAGGAGCTTGCTCTCACGTACCCACTGGTTGACATAATATTTAAGAATCTTACAATTATATTTCTATCTATTATTATAGTTATTAATATATTATATTATAATTTTTATTATTATAAAATTTTAATATTATAAGTATATTTAAAATATTGTGGCTGGGGTCCACCTGTGGGAAAACTCTAGGAGATAGACTTCCAGCTGTGAATAATTCCTATCACTGAAAGTTCCTTAGTTGACTGAACCAGAGGAGCTAATAACTTGAATTTTCACCAAAAAAATTGATAAAATATTTAAACATCTTATTTTGATAAAACATCTAATACTATGCTTATGGAGAAGACAGAATGATATGGATGAGATGCTACAAATGGATTCAGACCAAGTTTGGATGGCCAGACTAAAAAAGTAGTTGTTAATGTCACTATGGCAGAAGATTTCCAGTAGAGTGACCAAGGGATCTGTGCTTGGCCCTGTGCTGTTTAATATTTTTATTAATATTTGGATAAAGATATAGATCGGGGGGCGGCTAGGTGGCACAGTGAATAGAGTACCAGTCCTGGAGTCAGGAGGACCTGAGTTCAAATCCGGCCTCAGACACTTAACACAAAAAACTAGCCCTGTGACCTTGGGCAAGTCACTTAACCCCAATTGCCCTCCAAAAAAAAAGATATAGACCAGGGGGTGGCTAGGTGGCACAATGAATAGAGCACTGGTCCTGGAGTCGGGAGGACCTGGGTTCAAGTCTGGTCTCAGAAATTTAACACACACACACAAAAAAACTAGCTGTGTAAACTTGGACAAATCGCTTAACCCCAACTGCCCTCCAAAAAGCAAAAAAAAAAAAAAAAAATTTTTTTTTAAAGATATAGATCAGATTTGCAGATGACACAAGGCTAGAAGACAAAGCTAACATAATGGATGACAGAATCAGGATCCAAAATGATCTTGAGAAGATTTTAGTTCAACATTGGATTTAATCTAATAAGTGAAAGTATTAGGGGAGGCATAATGAGGTAGAAGTTATTCTGAAAAAGATCTAGAGATGTTAGCGGACATATGAATCAGCAGTACAATGTAGGAGTCAAAAAACCCATTTGGTCTTGGTTTACATGAAGAAGGATATAACTCCCAGGAGTAAATTGGTGATAATCCCACAGGAGTAATTAAGTAGCAGATTGAATAGAGCACCCAGCCTGAAGCCAGGAAAACTCATCATCTTCCTGACTTCAAATCTGACCTCAGATGCTTACTAGCTGTGTGACCTTGGACAAGTCACTTATTCCTGTTTACCTCAATTTCCTCATTTGTAAAATGAACAAGAGAAGAAAATGGCAAACCACTCCAGTATCTTTGCAAAGAAAACCCCAAATGGAGTCACAAAGACACAACTGAAATGACTGAACAAGTTCCGCTATACCCTGCCCTTGACAGACTTCATCTTGAGCACTATGTTTAGTTCTAGGTGCTACCATTTAAGAACACTAATAAACTACAGAAGGTCTGGAGGAGGGTAGTCAGGAAGCTGAAGGGACTTGACTCCATGTTGTATGAAGATAAGGTGAAGGAACTGGGTGTGTTTAGAGTGACATAATTAGAGATTCAAGGGAGACAGGTAGCTTTCTTCAAGGATTTAAAATACCATCATGTGGAAGAGGCGTCAGAATTATTCTGTTTAGTCCCAGGAGGCAGAATCATGAGCAATGGGCAGAAGTTAAAAAAGCAAGTTTGGGTTTGATGCCAGGAAAAAAAGTCCTAATAATAAAAGCAGCCCCAAAAGTAGGATGGGTTCCTTCTAAAGGTGGTAGATTCCTCCTCTTCAGAAGTCTTCAAACTGAGATTAGACAGCTCCTTGCTGTCTATTTTATAGATGGGATTCCTTTGACATATGGTTCAGACTCAGTAGGTGCCTTCCAGCTCTCAGATTCTATGATTCTAATGTTTTATATCTAAATGTAGAGATGGTATGGTGTAGGATAGGTAAGAAAGTCCTGGGTTTGAGTCCCTCCTCTGATAAAATCTGGCTGAGTGGTTCTGGGTAAATGGTGTAACTTCTCACTTGGGCCCAACTCTAGGCAACTGTCTAAGACCACAAGTTGCAAAAGAAGGCACTGACCTGCTTTGGTAGAGGGAGCTTCCCCACTCAAGAATTCCATATACCAATGAAATCACAGGCTCAGTTTCTCTCTCTCCCTCTCTCTCTCTCTACCTGCCTATTCATCCATCCATCTATCTACCTACCAACCTCTACACATGTACAAATATACATACATTTGCATGTATGTATATACCTGCTATATATGTATACACATATCTTAACTCTACTTTTTCTAGAATTCATACTAAACATCCCCTTCCATTTGTATAACACTTTCTTCTTCAGGATTACTGGGGGGAAAGAGAATCATAGAACAAAGAAAATAGGCTTAAAATACAAATCAGTTGTGTTTTACACACATACACATACATATGTGTAAATGTACATGAATGCCTGCATGTATGCCTATATGTATATGTTAGTGCATATAAACATATTTGTATGTATGTGTTGTGCTGCTTGTTAGATTGTGTGTGCTGATATGTGTGTATACATATGTGTGTGTACATACATATACCACCAGCTTGCTCATTAAGCTTGTTTGTCTTGTTCTATAGTTCTCTTTTACTTTTAGGAATCCCGAAGAGGAAAGGTTTATACAAGTAAAAAGGGATGCTTAGAATGAATTCTAGGAAAAGAAGAGTTTAAGAATAAGAACATAATCATGTTTTCCCAGACTATTCAAGGTAAAAAAAAAATCCTAACTGACTCATTTCCTATTGCTAGAAATGTATATTTCACAATGGAAAGAAAAAAAAATCATCAGGTCCCAACAAATCTAGATGCAATATCCCTTAGGACCATCCAATTCCCTTTAGATCTAACTTTTACATTTACCAAACTTTTTTTTTTCTTTAACCACTTTGATTTCTCAGGTCACTTGACATTTAATGTTACCTCTAGCATCTAGCCCTTTCTCTTCAGGCTCACAATCAATCATCCTAAGTTCAGACCCTCATAACCTTTCCTCTGGAATGAATGAATGAACAAATGAATGAGCATTTATTAAGTCTTGCTTTGTACAAAGCACTCTACTAAGTACTTGAGATACACGTGGAAAAGCCAGTCTTTCTTTCTCTGCTCTCAAGAATTTCACATTCTAATGGGGAAACAAAATACATAGAAAGTTGTCATTCCAAGTCATATGGAAAGAAAGGTCCCATAATCCTTAGGGTGCAGCAGCAAAGCAGAAGGTAATGGATCTTTTCTAATCACACTTCCATTAATGATACCATTTTCTAATATCTGTTTCTAACATTGAGAACTTTCCTTTCTGGGTGTGCAATATTTGTAGTTTATGAGAGGTTTCAGCACCTGAGTCAACTGCTTACATCTCCACAAGGGTTTATCTCCTAGTTGATGGCCACAAAGACCAGATTGGTACCAAGGTTGAGGTCTGTTGGCCACTGCTGTTCCCTTAATCCTTGGGTTTACTTGCCTATTGGTGGCTTTTGTTTAGCAGTTGATATTAATGGTGGTTAGTGATGATGGACTCCTCCACAAGTGTTACTTTCCTTCAGGATGGCTGTAGGGGCTTGTTTAGGACCCTCTGAAAGGGTCTTATGGCCCTCTAGAGATCCCCAGACCAAACTTTGAAAATCTCAGAACTAGTGCAATCTAGGAAAAGAAACCACAACCAAGAAGGGTCCTCAAATAAAGAAGCTGGTTGGAATAGAGAAGGGAATAACTTTTGTTCTTCTCATCCTACCCTAGCTTACCCCCAACATTACACTTCAGAATAGTCCACAAGCAGGGGTATGAAATACACCTGAGTGAAATATACTTCTAATATTCTCTCAATCCTGTTATTCCTCTTAGTAATGTACAATCAAAAAAGGCAAAATTTTCTCCTAGAATTCAAAGTAAGAACACGTTCAAAATTATACCCACTTGAAAACACAAAAACCATAGTTTGCAACAAAAAATGGCAACTCAGAAACCAAAGAATATTATACACACATCTAGACCCTCTGACTCTGGGTTTGGCCTCACCTAGACTACAGCCCCGAGTGACTCACATCTTAGGGTGGTAATGGAACACTAAGCAGAATTTGGGACCTTGTCCAATTTTTCACACCACCCACATCAATACCTGGAAGCCTTCTGTTACTGTGGTAACCTTGTTGGGTCAAAATCAAGCTGGCCACTGAAATGGAACAGAATTGGATGTGCTGGCCTCCAGCTCAGGGAATCACAGATCAAGTATACAGTAATAGGTGGTGGTGAGGTTTCTTAACTCTTGGGTCAAAGCTCAGTTTCATGACAGGGAGACACAAACTCCACTGATTTATCTTTCCTTTATCCTGTAACTGGCTATTTTAAGACATCTATTTTGTGATTAGATCCGTAACCATTGGGTGGAGGAGTTGGAAAATGCACATGAATAAATTTTCTAAAGTAAATCCAACCTATCATTTGTAAATCCCAATTGGGCTAGACAGAAATGCAAGGATAAAGTTATCAGAGGGAAAAAGGACAAAGTTCAAAGAATCTAGGAAAATCAAATAAGCAACTCCTACCAAACCTTGTAGAGGTTAAGTCAAGCCAAGTGTTAGAGTTCAAGAAACTTACTAATGTTAAAGGCTCCACCATTACTCAACCTCACTAAGAAAAATGAATAAAATTACCTGTCACTATCAATCATCCTCCCTTACCCCAAATCCCTTGGAAGACTGATGAATGACCTACTTGTGCAAAGCAAAATGGATAAGTTTTGTGTGCTATTTGTAGTAACAGCAAAATATTAACCTGCTTTTACCACAGGAATCTAGGCACTGGACAAAAGGACAAGAAGGCGGGACGTTCAGAACCATTCCAAGTGTCATGGGGTGTGTCCACACTCTACAAATGATAAAAATGGAGTCTCTTTTAGAAATATTATATGTTTCAAGGCAATGTTTCAAACTCATATGTCTGAATAAAATAACAACGAGAAATGGGATAAAAAAAACACATTGTCAGTCCTTCAAATTGAACAAATTATTCTGAAATAATCATATCATGGGGGGAACACATATCAGAGACAAAAGGGAAACTAAAACCTTCCCACTAAAGCCAAACTCTGGATAATTTAAATAACCAGTCTTGGTTCAGGAAAAGATAGAATGAAACATATCTCTCTCCTTTCTGCAAAGAAATGAGGAATTATAAGGGCACAATGTTGCATATATTCTCAAATTCAAGATCACAGATTTAGAGTCTTTCTAAGGGGCTTTATTTAATCCCTCATTTTACAGATGAGAAAACTAACATCCAGGAAGGTAGACTGATTTACCCAAGGTCACAGAGCAAATAAATGGAAAAATCCAGCATTTGAATCCAAGTCCTCTTATTCCAAATCCCACATCACACTGCCACACTAACCCACCACCCACCCCCAACTGAATCTTTCTTTTGAACTAATTTAGTTTAGCTATTTTTTCCCAGTTAAAGCAGAGGATTAAATTCCAGAGTGGGCAGTCAGAAGCTGTTAGCAATATTGAGAAGGGACTGATTTAACAACACACATCAATATGTTCTTTTTTAAAGAAATCTTTTCATACATTTTTTTTGAGAGGGGAAGGCAAAGCAATTGGGGTTAAGTGACTTGCCCAAGGTCACACAGTTAGTAAGTGCATCAAATGTCTGAGACCAGATTTAAACTCAGGTCCTCCTGACTCCAGGGCCAGTGTTCTATTCATTGTACCACCTAGCTGCCTGTTAGATTTCTGTTAAAGGATTTTTTTTTTAGTCTCTAGAAGCTTATAACAAATCTACTCTCTTTTTAAGGAAGTAAGGAAATGAGCATTTATCAAGAGCCTACTACGTGCCAGACACTGTTTTAAGAACTTTAGAAATATAATCACATTTGATTCTCACAACAGCACTGAGAGGTAGGTACTCTTGTAACGCCTACTTTACAGCTGAGGAAACTGAGGCAGACAGAGGTAAGTGACTTGCCCAAAGTAAAAGAGCTAATGAGATCCAGACACTGGAATTCAATTCAGGTCTTCCTGTAGTACTGCTTGTTCCCTTCTCATTTACTAACGGCAGCCTTAGGGAAGGGGCAGATGGTCTGTGCTCTCTTCATATTCAAAGAAGTATCACCAAGCGGAAGTAAGGGGACCTCTTAACTCTTTGCCTGGCATATAGCAGGTACTTACTAAATGTTTATTAACTGGTTATACAGAAGAGAAGGGGAATTACTAAATTCATACTACCCCCCCCCAGTTCCTAGATATAGTTAGGGAAAGGTAGTAGGGGGAATAGGGCGTTAGCATTTATATAGCTCTTACTATATGCCAAGTACTGCGCTAAGTATTTTATAAATATTTTCTCATTTGACCCTCACAATAGCCCTACAAGGTAGGTGCTGTTATTACCTCCATTTTTTTTTTTTTGCTTTTTGGAGGGCAATTGGGGTTAAGTAGCTTGCACAAAGTCACACAGATAAGTGTGTCAAGTGTCTGAGGCCAGATTTGAACTGAGGTGCTCCTGACTCCAGGGCCCGTGCTCTATTCACTGCACCCCTATTATCTCCATTTTACAGTTGAGGAAACCAAGGCAAACAAAGGTTAAGTGATTTGCCCAGGGTCACACAGCTAGTGCCTAAGGGTGGACTTGAACTTAGTTCTTCCTGAATCCAGCCCCCAGCACTCTATCTACTGTCTCCCCCTAGCTGCCTTTGCAAGGTTGTTGAACCAACAGGCAGAAAATGTTTAATTCTATAGAATTATAGAGTCTTAATTCCACTAAGAAAACTGTGGAACAGAAATTCAATGACTTCCTCATGGCCATGAACCTAATTCATGGCAGATTTGGGAATGGCAGAGCTCAGGTTTCTTAGACTCAGTTTAACATCCTTCCCACTGTAGCACACTGTCTCTGAGTCCAACGAAATTGTGATCCTCTTGAGGTTAAGAGGAAGTATGATAGTACAAGGAAGAGTTCTGGCCCTGAAATCATAAGACCTGGTTTCTTCCATCCCTTTTAATAAAGATTTTGAAAGAAAGAAAACACATTGAATAAAACTAACACATTAACATTTGTTGTTGAGTCATTTTTCAGTTGTGTCCCATACTTTGTGACCCCATTTGGGGTTTTCTTGGCAAAGATACTAGAGTGGTTTGCCATTTCTTTCTCCAGTTAATTTTACAAATGAGGAAACTAAGGCAAACAGGGTTAAGTGACTTATTTAGGGTCACACAGCTAACAAGTATCTGAGGCTAGATTTGGACTCAGGGACATGAGTCTTCCTAACTCCAGGCCCAGCACTCTATCTACTGTGCCACCTAGCTGCCCTACATTAACAGTGCCTGACAATGTATGTAAGATTCTATATACATAGTCCCTCAACTGTGCAAGAAGATAGAAAAATTATTTTCCTCAACTCTTCTTCAAAATCAAGCTTGCTTATTAAAATTAAATAGCATTCAATCTTACTTTTTTGTTATTTTTATTTATGTTATTAAAGATCATAGTTCATAGATTTGGAGCTGAAAGGGATGTTGGAAGTTATCAGCTCTAGCCCTGGACCTGATGGGGAAGATGGATGTGGGGAAGCCGAGATTGAAAGAAGACAAGTGATTTACCCAGGATCACACAACTAGGAAGAGTTTGAGGCAACATTTGAACCTAGGTCTATGACCTACCCAATATACTATACTGAGGGCGCAATAATCAGAGAGGCCACCAACAAGTCAAGGAAGATAAATACCAAAGAGGAAGAAAAGGCTATTCTATCTCTGAGAAAACATTTGCAGTAGAGTGGTAGCGAAGCAAGCCAGACTGGAAGTTGTTGAGGAAACAGTTTCTTCAAGAAACTTGGCAATGAAAAAAGAGGAAAGATGTGATAAGTTTTGTTGTTGCTTTTTAAAACTGTCATTTTCGATCGCTGCTCTGCTTAAGGTTGGAGTTCACTTTTCGGTGAAGTCTTCTTTAAGCGATCTAGTGCCCTCTCCCTTTTCTGAAATCCTGACCTGTACCTCTCATCTGGTGCTAATAATAAACTGCCTGGAGTGGTGAGCTCTTCTTCTACCAAAATGTAATCCAGTGAAGGAAAATAACTGTGTTCTTAGTCACCCTTACATAGCCTTCTGCTGCAATGCCTTGCATGTAGTCTATGCTCAGTAAATATTTGTTGATGGTGATAATTGTGATGAAGTTGGCCTTGAATCAGAAAAGCATAGGAGAGTGAACAGATTGTATAGTTTATAGGATTGTTGATTTGGAGCAGGAAGGCCAGGCCTTTAGAGGCCGTTTAGTCCAACCCTTCATTGAATAGATTAAAAAAAAAACTCTGAAAGTCAAAGGTGATACAGATAGTAAGTATTGAGCCAGAATTTGAATCCTGATCCTTCAACCCCAAATACAATCTCTTGTCCACTCCACCAAAACTGAAGCCCTGATTTCAATTGCTTGTTTTGCTATACATTCCAGCGAACCACTAAAGATATCGCCAGCTGGATGCCCTATAAACACCTCAGATTCTGCATGTCTAAAATGAAGTTTCATCCTTCCCCACAAATTCTGTCCCTCCCCTGCTGAGAGACCCACACTCCTCCCAGCCATTCAGGTCAGAATCCGTTCTATCATCTTTGTCTCCTCCTCCTCCTAACTTCCCACATTCAATCAGTTGACAATTCCTGTTGATTCTTCTTCCCCCACATTTCTTTTGTCTGCTCCCTTCTCTCCACTGTTACTGTCTTCCCCCTAGTTCACTTCCTCATCATCTGTGTTGTTGTTTAGTCATTTTTAGTCCTGTCCAACTCTTCATGACTCCATTTGGGATTTCCTTGACAAAGACACTGGAGTCATTTGCCATTTCTTTCTCCAGCTCATTTTGCACATCAGGAAACTGATGCAAACAGGGTTAAGTGACTTGCCCAGGGTCACAGAGCTAGTGAGTATCTGGGTCCCAATTTGAACTCGGAAGAGGACTCCAAGGCAGGCACTCTCTCCGCTGCCACCTCACTGCCTCTAGTTACCTGGAACTTAAGCTATTAGAATATCCTCCTCATCACTGGTCTCCCAGTCTCCTATCCTCTGCCTTTCTCATCCTTCTTTCATATTTCTGCCTAAGTAATTTTCCTGTGGCATAGGTCTGATCTTATCACTCTTCGGAACATAAAAACCTGAGGTAGTAAATGGAAAGAAAAAACAACAGTCAAACAATTGAAACTGAATAAATGAATGAATGGAAAAGCATTTATTAAGCTCTTATTGCATAACCAGCACTGGGGTAGGTACTGGGAATAAAAAAGCAAAGAAGCAAACAGTCCCCGTCTTCAAGGAAAATAATAATAATAGAGGATAATATTAATATGGGATAGTAAGATAATATAGTAATAATTGAAAAAGACACAGGTAAACAAGGTTTAGAAAGAGAGGAGAAGATGCAACAAAGCAGAAGTTATCTGTCTTAGAAATGACCAGGAAGTACCTCTGTAGCTAGGACCAGGTAAGATAAGAAGAAATCTCACCAATTAGAACCCTGGGTCCTAGGATAGGAGTCCAAGTTCCAGCAGAGGGAGGAAGAGGAGGAGGAATACAATGCCAATACAGGTACAAATTGGGGAGTTAGGCGGAGAGAAGATGCTACACAATACATTAGAAAATGAAAGTCATGTCTCCCTCCTCAAACTTCCCCTAGGTTTTGTTTGACTGTTCTTCACACCTAATCTTCCTCTCCCTGTAATCATCTTACTAGCCTACTTGTCTTCATTCTTATTTCTTTTAAAACTCTTTGAGATAAAGCAGGACAAGCTATAATAATATGGAATAGATTTTAAAGGTACTGAATTCCCAAGACAAAGCTGGGTGGCCATTTGACATGAATCATAAGGATGTTATGGATGGTGCTCCTACACGGTTTAGAAAGTAGAACTAGAAGAAGGCCTTTCCAACTCTGAAATTCTGTGAGACGTAGAATCTGATCTGTGTCTTCAAAGAATTTACAATCTATGTATAGGAGACAAAATCACTATTTATGGAATAAGAAAACAAGTGCTATACCATACTATGTACTGTAGACTAAAATCAAATAGTAAGAATATTCAGGTTTCAATTAGATAAATATTTGCTACAGGTGCTGAGAGAACTAGAGAAATCTTCTTAGAAGAAGCAAAAAATGAGCTGAACCTTAAAGAATTAGCTTTCAGATGAAGTAATCAAAACTCTTTATAGTCATATGAAAAAATACTGTAACTCACCATTGACTGGAGAAATGCAAATTAAAACAATTGTGAGGTACTACCTCATACCTATTAGATTGACTAATAGGACAGAAAATGTAGATGTTAATGAGACCTTAAAGCATTGTTGGCAGAGTTGTAAGCTGATTCAACAATTCTGTAGAACAATTTAGAACCATACTCAAAGGACTACAAAACTATGCATACCCTTTGACCTAGCAGTACCACTACTAGGTCTGTATCCCAAAAGAAATGAAAAACAAAAAGGAAAAGGACCTATATGTATAAAAATATTTATAGCAGCTTTTTTCTGGGGGTAAAGCATTAGAAGTTGAGGGGGAACCCATCAATCAGGGAATGGCTGAACAAATTGTGGTATATGATTATGATGAAATATTATTGTACTATAAGAAATGACAAGCAGGATGCTCTCAGAAAAACCTGGAAAGACTTGCATGGGCTAATGCAAACTGAAATGTACTGTGTGAAAAGTAACAGCAATATTGTAAGATGATCAGCTGTGAATGCCTTAGGTCTTCTCAGCAATACAAAGATCCAAGACAACTCTGAAGGACTATAATAGAAAATATTATCCATCTTCAAAGAAAGAACTGATGATGTCTAAATACAGAGTGAAGCATACTTTTTTAAACTTTATTTTTCTTGAGTTTTTTTGTGCATGTTTTTTCACATGATCATTATGGATATGTTCTTCATGACTACACATGTATAACCTATATAGAATTGCTTGCTTTCTCAATGGAGGTAGAGGGGTGTGTAGGGGTGAAGGGATAGAATTTGGAACTCAAAGTTTTAAAAATGAAGGTTAAAAATTGTTTTTACATGTAACTGGGGAAAAATAAAATACTAAGTAAAAGTTAAAAATATAAATATTTTATAAAAAATATTTATAATGGGGAGAGGGGAAGCTTTCAGATGGTGGGAATATCTGGAACAAGAGGGAATGTGGAGTGAGGGAGAGGGGCGAAGTAGGGTGATGGAGACTGAACTAATTGTAGGAAAGCAGCTCAAGAAAGAACTTATTTCTTGTTCTCATTATTTTCTAGGAAAGACCATGATCCAAAGAAAAGGGCTGCATTATATCCATGACTCTCCCATGGTTCTCCTCATGAGGGGGAAAAAAGCAACAAACTTTAAGAAAAATGGTAACAATGAATGTAAAAGAGGGAAAATAGGAAATAACCAAGGTGTGATTATTTCTTTACCCATATCAACAATTTTTTTTAAATTTCCTATTTTTAGATTTAATAGTCAGGAAGTAAAAACAAGGGATATTATTCAGCAATTTCCCTAAGAAATCATTTTCCAAGCTAATTCAGTAATAGTCATTCTGTCCCTTAATTGTGCGATATACCTTCACAGCTTCCCTCAAGGACTGGTTTTGAACCTTTCCAATTTGAAAATATCATGACCAGTCCTGAAAAACATTTGGTGAATGGGAAAAAGGGTCATCTCCTTGAGTATATAGACCTCAGTCAATAGATATATTTGGATAGTGCCTAGTAAACTTGTGGAGCCTATTAATCCAAAATATTACTTAAAGGGAGAGGCAGTGTGAGCTAGTGGATAGAGAGCTAACTTTGAAGCCAAGAAGGCAGAGGTTGAAGCCTTGCCGCTGACAAGCGTGTGTCAGACAGTGGCTATGTGATCATGGGCAAGTTATTTGAGCTAATAGTGCCACTAGAAACTCTCTGAGCTAAGAGTTCTTAACCTGGGGTCTATAAATGTGGGTTTTTTTAATATTATAATAACTATATTCCAAAATTATTTATTTCCTTGGCAATCCTATTGTTTTATTCCATATTTAAAACTATTGTTCTGAGAAGAGGTCCATGGGCTTCACCAGATCCCAAAGTGGTCCATGACACAAAAAAAGATTCAGAACACCTGCTCTAGGACTGAAAGTTTCAGAGAGGATGCTGACCTGCATTGGTAGGGTGAGTTTTCTTCCCTAGTAGGTCCCTAGACCAATGAAATCTTAAATCCAGTCCCTATGTCTATGATCTCTATCCATTAAAGCAGTTGAATGTTGATGACACCAGTGAGAATGTAGTTCTTTTTTACGTATTCCTACATCTTGGGCTGGCATGTCAGAATCTATCATCTCATTAGAATAGAGCACTAGGGATGAGGAACTTTTCTCTTTTCCCAATGGAGTCATTTTCTCTATAGCCTTTTTAGTCTTATAGAATTAACTGGAAAAACCAAAGGGTTCACTTACTTGCCTAGGATCACACAGTTACCATAGGTCAGAGGCAGGACTGGAACCCAAGTAATCCCAGCTCTCCGTCTGCAACACCTGGCTGCCTTATGACGTGGTAGACTGGAAAGAGCAATGGATATGCAATCAGATGCTCTGAGATCAAACCCTGATTATGCCATTTACTCCTGATGTGACTTTGGGGAAATTATTCCACATCTTTTGACCTTGATCTCTTTATCTACAAAATAAAGGGACTAAGTTATGTAATCTCTGAGCTGACTTTGAGTTCCCAGTTCTCTGAGCTCTAACCAGCAGTCATTGAGTTGCTGCTTTCACATCTTCCAGGGATGGGGATACCATTACATCTCAGTGTAACTCAGTCCACTTTAGATCATTTTTTTATTGGCAACCTTTTCCTTGAATCAAGCTGAAATATGGCACATTCATCCATTCTTCCTTATTCTACCTGACAATTCTTCAAGCACTTCAAAATAACTCCTGTCCGCTTAAACCTTCTATTATCCAGGCTAAATAATCCTCATCCTTTCAATGGACACTCTTTTTGGTCTTCTTAGCATTCTTGTCTCCCTCTTTGGATGGACCCCAGTTTGTTAAAAACTCTTTCTAAAACAGCCACCAGCTGAATTCTCAGAGGTCCAGCAAGTAGAAACAACTTACATTTATATGCCACTTAAGTGTTTCCAAAATTCTTTCCCCACAACAACCTGAGGTAATTAAAAATATTTTTAACCCATTACCCAAGTTGTAGCCCACACTTAGACTGCAATCCTTCCTCATTCCCACCTCTTAGCATTGCCCCCTTCAAAGCTCAGCTCCAATACTATCTCCTATATAAGGCCTTTTTTTATACCTCTAACTACTGGTGACTCCTCATCATTATTAGTTTATGTTTCATTTGTGTGTGTGTGTATACACACACATATATGTGTGTATATACATGCATACATATGCATATGTGTGCACACATACATATATGGTGTGAAAATGTGTTACATCTAATATAAACTCCTAGAGGGCAAGGACTAACCATTTTGTTGTTGTGAAGTGGCTTCAATCATGTCCCACTCTTTGTGACCCATTTGGGGTTTTCTCAGCAAAGATATTGGAGTCATTTGCCATTTTCTTCTCCAGTTCATTTTACAAATAAGGAACTGAGACAAACAGGCTTAAGTTATTTGCCCAGGGTCACACAGCTAGTAAGTATCTGAGGCCAGATTTGAACTCAGGAAGATAAGTCTTCCTGATTCTAGGCATCTTACTCTATCCATTGCAACACTTAGCAGCCTCCCCCCCACCCCACCCCATGCGTAGTAAATGCTTAATAGATGCTTGTTGGTTAATTGATCTTCATTTTACAGATTAGAAAACTGAGCTTCAGAAAGGTTGTGGTTTATTCACAGTCACATAGCTTTTAAATGTTGAAAACGAGCATTTGAAACTGTTTCCTAACTCCAAATCCATCAAGTATCCGTTCTTCCACTTGCTACCACATGATGCTTCAATTCTGTGTGACATTCTCAGCTAATCAACTGGGAGAGTCTCTGGGCCTTTTGCTCTAATTAATGCTTATATTTTCAATTGTTCAGTCCATATATTGCTTGGTACCTGGATGTGGCAGGAATTCAGTGAAAACAGAATACTGTCTCAGTTTTACAGAGGAGCATGGAAATCACAAGCGAAAAAAATATGAATAGTGAGAGAGACGTTTCCGGACAATATTTTTCAAATTTGACCATTTCTAATGGCCTAAAATTCTGCCTTCAAATTTCAAAGAGTTTGTTTTCATAGGGATTTTTTTTCTAAAAGATGCAATCAGCCTCATCTATGGCCTGCAGTTTACATATCCATGTATCACAGGTGCCAGAATCCCTAAACAAAACCTAAAGACAGCTTCTCAGTCACTTGTGTCAGATTAGCTAAGAGATTAAAACAAAATCTGATGAGTTGTCACCAAGCTAGCCAAGGGCCTCATGCAGAGAGGTGGAGAAACTAGCCTCCTTGACCAAACATTGGCCAACCATCATCAGCAGGACTAAGCAAGGTCACTGCTTGCCTGCTGTGCATCAGGTCAGTAGCTTAGGTCATGTTTATTAGCTTGAGTGACCGAAAATCTGGTGATACAAGGTCACAGATAAAGTGGCTTAAAAGAGAAAGGAGTCCCCCTCAGCTATGAAAGACCTCTCCCTCTCCCTGCTTCTCTCTCTCCCCCCCCCTTTCTCTCTCTGTCTCTCCATGTCTCCCTGTCTCTGTCTCTATCTCTCTGTTTCTCTGTCTGTCTCTCCCTCTTCCTTTCTCTCTCTGTCTCTTTCTCAGTCTCTCCTTGTCTCCCTGTCTGTCTGTCTCTGTCTGTCTCTCTGACTCTGTCTCTGTCTCTCTGACTCTGTCTCTGTCTCTCTATCTCTCCCTCTTTCTCTTCTCTCTCTCATTCTCTCTCTCTCTCTCCCTTCCTCCCTCCCTCCCTCACACTCTCTTACTGTGTCTGTCTGTCTCTGTGTCTCTCTCTTCAAACCTTGGCTCTGAGACTGTTGTGACTTAGAGAAAGTCATTCACTTTCTCTGAGCCTCTGTTTCTTCATCTGTGATAAAAAAAATAGTAAACTGTATTGCACTAGCAATCTCACTGGGCAATTGTGAAGAAACTGCTTAAAGTACAATTTAATATGTCATTATTATATGACAGAGAGGAGGTATAGAACAGAGAGCCAGCTAGGAAGGACTAGGTTCAAGTCCTGCCTCAGACACATAGTAGCTATGTGACCTTAGGCAAGTCATTTAACTTCTTAGTGTTCTGGGAAACCTTCTAAAGAAAAGATTAAGTTTCAGAGCAGTTGCAGATCTGTACTGGAGAAGGGTTCCTCATTTTGTAGATTCCAGTGCCAATGAAAGCAAAGGTCCAGTTCCCATTCCTGGTCCTAATTGTTCTAACACCCCATTCCAGAAAATAAGCTTTGAAAGAATCAAAAGACATGAAATTTTGTTCTAGTTCTTCCACTTATTACCTATATAAACTTGAACAAGCCATTTAATCTTTCCCAAGTTTCAGCTTCATCATCAGTAAAATGGAGATAATAATATTTACATTCTGCACCTTAGAAAGTTGAAGCAGCTAGGTAACACAGTGAATAGAGTGCTAGATCTGGAATCAGAAAGACTCATGTCCCTGAATTCAAATCCAGGCTCAGACACTTATTATCTATGTGACCCTTGACAAGTCACTTAACCCCTTTTGCCTCAATTTCTTCATCTGTGAAATAAGTTGGAGAAGGAAATAACAAAGCACTCCAGTATCTTTGCCAAGAAAACTCCAAATGGGATAACAAAGAGTCAGACATGACTGAAAAATGACTGACCAAAAAAATAAAACTTAGATTATTCTAAGGTCCAAATGAGAAATGTATGGACATTTTATAACTGTAAAGTGTTATGTAAGGGTGAGTTAATAGTCATTGAGAACTCAGAATATTCTTGACATATGAAGCAGACGTAAAGCATGCTATTTCCCAATGATGATGATCAGATTATTCATTTAATACTAAAATTACTACACACATATCAGTCTTGTATTTTTCTTCTCTAAAATATATATGGCTATATTTTTATAATTTGATTTAATTTTTAATACCTGTTTTTAAATTTTACTTTTGAAAGGATGAATAACATGAAATTTTACTAAAAAACTGAGTTGAAATTAGAAATTTGGACACCAACACAAGCAGCATGTGTGCATGCACACACACACACACACACACACACACAACTCAACCCTCAAATCAGCTTTGTAATTCATGACATGAAAATAATATAAGTAATTAAGAAAAATTCTATAGGCAAATATTACTGTAGTTGCTACATTTTTTTTTGCCCAATTAAGTTTCACTGTCCTTGGAAGAAGACCCTATTACCCCATCCTACTTACATCTCTGTGGAAAAGGTTAAGAAATGCATACTAGGACACACTTCAGATCCTAAAGGATGTCTGTGCAGATAGAGTAGAATTATCTAACACAATGGCTAAGACATTAGGGAAAACCTTCAGAGAAAAAGGAATATGATTTTTAAATTTCCCTGAATATTTGTTTCTTCTTCATGTAAAGTACTTCTGTCACATTCAGCAGCCCTGTCACCATTTAGATACATAAAAGATATGGCACAGAACAGTGCCTCTTAAAATGTGGTCTGTGTAACACCAGAGGTCCCCTTTCAGGAGGTCCATGAAGTTAAAACTATTTCATAATAATACTAAAATATCATTTGCCTATTAAGATACCCTTTTCTAACTACATATCTTTATGAGAGTAGATTTTCTTCATGTACTTCAATGAAAATATCATATCACAAAAGATTGAATGCAGAAGCAAATATGACGTCTATTTGTCTTCTATTAAGACAGACATTAAAGAAATGTTCAAATGTTCAAAAATACCACTCTTCCCACTAAATTTTTTTGTTTGGAAAAATAATTATTTTTACTAAAATATTTTTATTTGCATGTAATAGACATTATTATTTTTAAAATTAATGAAGAAATACCAATATTTTATCTACTTTAATTTAAGATACAATAAATATGAATATATGTAGCCCACATAAATGAAAGTGCTTTGGAGTCCTCAATTATTTTTAAGAGTATAAAGGGCTCCTGAAACTAAAAAGTCTGAGAATTGCTGATAGAACACTGGAATAGGAGGCAAAAGGCCTATGTCTAACTTGCTGTGTGAGCCCTGATAGTTCATTTAACTTTTCTGTGCCTTAGTTCTTCATCTACAAATTGAAGATAAATAGCTATTCGAGAGTCATGACATTAAAATGACACAGCGTGTATGACAATGTTTTGAAAACAATGAAGTTAGTTATATGGATTCAAGAATACCGGCCCTGGAGTCAGGATGACCTGAGTTCAAATCTGGCCTCAGATACAACACAAAACTAGCCTGTGACCTTGGGCAAGTCACTTAACCCCAATTGCCCTACCTTCCACCCTCCAAAAAGCAAAAAAAAAAAAAAAACAAAACATTATACCCACCTCATCGATGTATATACCGACTACATATGCCCCCCCCCCCAATCAATCCAACCATTCCTTAGCCTCTTAGACAAATAGAAACTAAGTATACTCATCTCTGGTTAAGAAAATTAGTTTCCTGGTCTGGCCTGCTCCTAGAATGGCTCCCCTTTTGAAATTACTTTGCATATGTACTCTGTATCTGCTTCTATGAGTTGCATAGCCCCCTAGGAATAGAAGTTTCCTGAGAGCCCAGAGTATTTCATTTTTGTCTTTGTATATACTCAGTGCTTTGTGTCCCACAGTGTCTTGCATGTCATGGTAAGTTTGTTGAATAATGATATTATAATATAAACAAAAATAAAATAATGTATAAAAATAAGTAACAATGTAATAATAATATTGTTGTTGAATTAGAATGAAAAACCCAGAAACCACACACAAAAATCACCTCTTTTAATATGCTTTCATTGAGTGCTCTCCGGCCTGAAAAAGGGAAAATAAGGACAACCACAGAGTATCTCATTAGACGCTTCACACTCTCTGACAAGATCTACTTGTGAGAGTCTTGGCTATCAGAGCTCCTGTTCTAAGTTTATATTCCAAGTCATTTTGTAAGCACCATAGGCTTGAAACAATGTACAGTAAATCCTTTTCCTCTTACAGTATGTAGCTCAGGCCCCAGTGTATGTTGGCTGCACACATGAACACTTGGCATGGTCCCTAGATTGCTAAGAAAAACAGCCATGTCATTGTTGCTGCTGCTACAGCTACTTTGGAAAACTTGGCTTTGTTCTTGTGAGACCTTTCTGCTCTGCAAGCCTGCTTCTCAACCTTTACTGCAAAGTCAACTGGCTCTCTAACTAAACACTATCAGTGTACCCTGCTAATTGGGCAAACGTAACAGCTAGAGCACCACCCATGCCAATGACAGATTTTTGCAATTGCCCTAAGTTTATGCCTGTTTCATCTCTTTCTATCTTCTCATTAGACTTTATTTTTTCTAGTGGATAAAAAAGAGCTACTTAGAATATTCAAGCCTAGGAGAAAAAAAGATGTCAATGTTTTAGTTAGTACATACTTCAGAAAATCTACATGGTATTATTCATGATGTTTAAAATCAATTCCTTTTTTGAACATCTCAAGACTATATACTGATGTACTCCCTAAATAAGTTAAAAGAAACAAAAGCCCATTATGTAAAAAGGGCTCACAGTAACACAGTAGTAACAAAGAAGGGGGAAACAAAGTGGGTACCTGTTGACTGATAAATGCTGGGGTGGGGGAGCAAAAAAGCACCTACAGTATAAAAAATGTATTGAAATATTATTATGCTACAATAAATAGTAAATATAAGGAATTCAGAGAAATGTGGGGACATTGTGTGAGCTGATAACAAGAAAAATTAGTAAAACCAAAAGAATAAGAATATACACAATGACTAAAACAATGTAAAAAGACATTAAATAAGTAATGAGAAAAACAAATGAAAATCCTGAATAAGAAATGATGAACCATACCTACTACTTCCTGACAGAGCAATTATGAAAGACCAGGACAGAATATTTTATGCATAGGCAGACATAGTCTCTTTATTGGATGTTTTTGTTTCAGTGCCTTTCTTTGTCAAAAAAGGAAGATTTAATCTGGAAGGATTAACCTGGATGGGAAATGACTGCAGCACTTTCTAGTTCTTAAGTCACTCTGGTGCCCATAAAGAAATGTGATGAAGAACAGCAAAAAAAATATGCAAATCCTCCAATTTACTCTGGATTGCACACATCCTGTAGAAAATGGGATTATGGGAACAGCTGATTTTGAGCAATTTTTGCAAGAGCAAATAAAGTAAATAGAAAGGCCAGCAATCTCAGTAGAGGCAGAGGAGTTGTGTTTATTGAGAGAAGCAAAAGAAAAATAACCAGGCAGGAGAGGTGCATTTATTTTCTAAAAGGTATTTGAAGTACCTTAGAAGGAAATATTTAAAAGGAGAACAATTTCCAGAAGTGGCTCCATGTAAATTGACAAGGAAAGTTATGATTTATATTATTTCCAGATTAACAAGGATGAAGAAAGATTAAATACTCCTTGATCTAGAAATATTTCATACCTGATCTTGAATAAAATTAAAACTGAGAAAAAAAAGGTAAATGACTAGAACATCAAATTGTAGTGATATTTAAAAAAAATAAAAAGCACATTACTCCACTTTAAGAAATTGCCTACATAGTCTTCTTACTAACAAGCAAGCAAGCATTCATTAGTGCCTACTATATTTCAGGTATGTATTAAGAACTAAGGATCCAAATACAAAAGTGAGTTAGCTCCTGTCTTCAAGGAAGCATTCTACTGGTATGTATTGAAATATATCAATAACTATATGAAATGAGCCAATCATCCTAGAATATCTATGACCAGAAATGGGTACCTTCTTGTACTGTTACTTAAACCTAGATCTGTAATGAGTTTTTATACTCCTGCCAAATAGCACTTATAGCTCTAGACACTACGTTTTTAAAAAATTAATAAACATAACCAATAGCAATTAATAGTTTACTATATTTAGATTTGGACTTCCTTAGAATCAAAGATTAGAGTACAAGACCTCTTGAAATGACTTCCAACTACAGATTCCATAATTATACTCAATGTTTTTGTCATATCCAGCAGAATGTATTCCAAAAGAAAGTAGAACTAGGAAAAATGAGTTGGAGTTGTAAGGGGGCAGATTTGATCTTGATGTGAGAAAAAGCTTCCTCCCAAACAGAACTTCCCCAAGGAAGGGGCTGCCTCCAAAAGTAGTGGGAGGGAGTGCACTCAGACATTCACTGGAGTTATTCAAATCACATCTAGATAATCACCTGATGAATATGTTGAAAAGGGCACAGATAGTCTCTAAGATTCCCTCGTAATATGAAATTCAGTTATTCTTGGATTTCAATGTTTGCAGAATCATTCTGTGGAAGTGACCTTCTACAAAGTCACCATTTTCAATACATGAGGGGTGGGGCAGAGATGGAGAGGGGCCCAAAGGGAGTACATTGTCACTTTAAAAAATACCATCCATTTGTCTTTTTCTGTTTGACTTTTCTGGTTGCTGATGTTGTCTTTTTGAACACTGTTTAAAACAATTATGAAACTTCAAAAATTATAACTATGAAATAATTTTCAATATCTTTCAAAAGAGTACATACAGTCTCAGGGCAGCTAGATGGCAAATGGATAGAGTTGCTGGGCCTGGACTCAGGAAGATCTGAGTTCAAATGTGACCTCAGACACTTACTAGCTATGTGACTCTAGACAAGAATTTGCTTCAGTTTCCTTATCTGTGAAATTACCTGGAGAAGAAAATAGAAAACCTCTCTAGTATCTTTGCCAAGAAAACTCTAAATGGGGTCATGAAACATCAGACATGAATGAAAAACAACTGAACAGAAACATCATCTCATACCTAACCATCACGTATAGTCTAGTTTAGCAGTACGGTAATGGGTATACAACTAGTTTACCAAAAAAAAAAAAAGGTGACTTAAGACTTTTGAATCAGGTTGGAAAAGCTGTTCCACAGCTAGAGCTTCTCCCCATAGAACATTTTATTCACTGAGAACTTTTTTCCTCAGCATGATAGGCTGGTCTCCTCAGTATTGAGAATACACAGAGAAAGAAGCAAGTTGACAGATAAATAATTGTGTATGAATCCCTAGCATTGGGTTAAAATTCATCTTCCTCAGTTTCTGCTTAAGAGCAAGGTGTTCCATGGCCCTGGAGGAGCCCCAAGTGGCCAGCTTAAAATTTCCCTAGTATTTTCTGGACTTTTTGGTTACCTTTTTCTTCCCTCAAATATTTTAGAACAGTTGGGTATACAACAAACATGGAACATAGACCCAACTGATCTTCTTTGCAACACAGAGAAGATTAGTTATTGAAAAGCCAGAAACCTCAGCCAGCACCACCTACATCCCAAGTCATTGTTTGTGGGGAAGTCCCCTTGGCACCATTCTATAATGGGTATGGGTGGAGCAAGGGAGCCTCTGCTCCCAATGGGAGCTCACAATGGAATATGGGGCTCACAATGGAATGACCCTGACATTAGGATTATATCTGGGCCCTAGGATCCTTGGAATCAAATTCTACTTAATATGGATTTTTATATTATAACCTCCCAAGTATCTAGTTAGAATTCTCATTGTATTTCATCCTGTCTGGGAGAGCTAAAAAAACAAAACAAAACACTCTATAAGGTTCCATAATGGCTCTCTTCACACAAATGAGGCTTTGCTTTCCCAGAAGATTTTAATCTACTGTCCCTGACTTCATAATAATTTATATTTTTTCTCTGTAGCAGTCTCCTTTAATGAGAACCTAGTTCTCCCCTAATCTTTATTTTTTTTTTTGGAGGGGGGAAGGAAGGCAATTGGGGTTAAGTGACTTGCCCAAGGTCACAAGGGAACCTTTTTTTTTTGCTTTTTGGAGGGCAATTGGGGTTAAGTGACTTGCCCAAAGTCACACAGCTAGTTTTTGTGTTAAGTGTCTGAGGCCGGATTTGAACTCAGGTCCTCCTGACTCCAGGGCCAGTGCACTATTCACTGCAACACGTAGCCACCCCTCCCCCTAATCTTTATAATAAGATTTTTTTTCTCTATGAAATATCTACATGGTAAATAAATAAAAATGTTTACCTATGTGGAACTAGATACAGTGTAGAGTAGATAAACAAATAGTAGATAGTAAGATCACTTTGTTGTTGCTCAGTTGTGTCCAACTCTTTATGACCCCACTTGGCAAAGATAGTGGAGTGATCTGCCATTTTGTTCTCCAGATCATTTTACAAATGAGGAAATAAGGCAAACAAGGCTAAGTGACTTACCCAGGGACACACAGCTAGTAAGTGTCTGAAACCACATTTGCGTTCAGTAAGATGTCTTCCTGACTTCAGGATCAGTACTCTATCCACTGTGCCACCCAATATCACCTTACTGAATTGGAAGTTAAGAACTAGGGAATAGGGGTGGCTAGGTGGTACAGTGAATAGAGCACCAGCCCTGGAGTCAGGAGGACCTGAGTTAAAATGCGGCCTCAGACACTTAACACAAAAACTAGCCATGTGACCTTGGGCAAGTCACTTAACCCCAATTGCCCTACCTTCCCCCCCTCCAAAAAGCAAAAAGAAAAATCTTTAAAGAAAAAAAAAAGATAGAATGAGTGGGAGGTAGGATAGGAGGGAGGGAAGGCAGAGTTAGACCAGATTAGTGTGAGCTTTGAAAAACAAGCAGAGAATTTTAGATTAGACATCTAAATAAAGACATTTTTATGTATAAATTATGGCAATAGAGAAAGCTTCTTGAATTTATCTTTTTTCTTAACTTTTTTTTTGTTTTTTGGAGGGGGTAGGGCAATTGGGGTTAAGTGACTTGAGCAAGGTCATACGTCTAATTTTGTGTTGAGTGTCTGAGGCCGCATTTGAACCCAGGTCCTCCTGACTCTAGGGCTGGTGCTCTATTCACTGTGCCACCTAGCTGTCCCTTGAATTTATCTTGAAAAAAAAATTAAAAGAAACATTCAAGAGGTCGTCTTGTCCAACTATCCCATTTTATAGATGAGAAAACTCAGGTCCTAAAAAGCTAAACGGTTTGACTAAATTTACACAGGTAGTAACAAAACTGGAATTTGAACTTAGGTCTTCTGACTCTAAATCCATTGCATTTTCCATCATGCTACATTCAAAAGCTCATAAAATATTTCACCAGAGGATTGTAGGAGATAAGCTGTATCACTTATATTAACCAGAGAAGATTGGTAGAAGGGAAAAAATGAGTCTATAAAAAAACAGCCTGTGACCCCACTAAAACAAGACAACCCCAGAGATTTAGAAATGAGACTGGGAAGAGAAAAACCAATAGATGAAAAATGGAGCAAGTCTGATAGTATTTTTTACCTTTTATGACCTATTTTCATTATCTATGCCACTAAACCAACCACATTTAGATTCAAACACCAGAATTCATGATGTAAGAAGATGGAAATGTCATTTCTGAAAATAAAGGAAGGCTGAGTGTGATAGTCCATATATGTAAATCCAGTGACAAAAGAGGCTGAAGCTGACTGATTTCTTGAACTTGGAAATTCTAAGCTGCTGTGAGCTAAGCAGAGAATCTCCGGCAAATCCAGCATCAACATGGTGAGTATCTGAGGCAGGGAAAAGGGAAAGGAGTTGCCTAGGGAAGGACAAACTGGCACAGGTCAGAAGCAGAACTGGTTAAATTTCCTGTGTTGTTCAGAGTGGGGCCCAGACTCTAAGTAGCCACTATATTTTCTGCCTGGGAGAGATAGAGAGACACAGTGGTGAAGAGGAATAAGAAAAGGAAGGAGGAGGAGGAGGAGGAGGGGAAGGAAGAGGAGAAAGAGGAGGAGGAGAAGGAGAAGAAGAAAAGGAGGAGAAGAAGGAGAAAGAGGGAAAAGAAAAGGGGGAAGAAAAGTTATAATAGACCAAGAATACAGACAAAAATCTGTGCTGGATTCACACAGATAAAGTCAGATCTAAACAACTGAAAAAGCACTGGTTGCTCATGGGCAATGTAATAAATAAATATATTAATATAATAAAAATGACCATTCTACTTAAATTAACTCACATATTCATTGCATACCAATTAAACTACCAAAAAAAATATTCTATAGAGCTAGAAAAAAATATCAGAATTCATCTGGAAGAATGAAAGGTCCAGAATCTCAAGGGAATTAATGAAAAGAAATGCTAGGGAAAGTGGCCTAGCCACACCAGATCTTAAATTGTATTATAAAGCATCAAGCATCAAAATCACTTGGTACTGGCTAAAAATAGAGGTAGATCAGTGGAAGAGTTTAAGTACACAAGACGCAGTAGTCAATGATTACAACAATCTACTGTTTAATAAACCCAAAGACTCCAGCTTCTGGGAAAAGTACTCACTATTTGAGAAAAACTTCTGGGAAAACTGGAAAATAGTATGGCAAAAACTGGGCATAGACCAACATACCAAAATAAAGTCCAAATGGGTACCTAATTTAGATCTAAAGGCTGATACTATAAACAAATTAGGGGAGCAAGTTTATCTGTCAGATTTATGGAAAATGGAGGAATTTATGACCCAAAAAAGAGATAGAGAACATTATGAAATGCAAAATGGATAATTTTTATTACATTAAATTGAAAAGTTTTTATATAAACAAAGTCAATGCAACCAAGATTAGGAGGGAAGCAGAAAACTGGGAAAGAATTTTTACAACTAGTATATCTGATAAAGGCCTCATTTCTAAAATATAGAGAGAACTGAGTCAATTTTACAAGAATACAAGTCATTCCCTAATTGATAAATGGTCAAAGGATATGAACAGGCAGTTTTCAGAGAAAGAAATTAAAGCTATCTATAGTCATATGAAAAATGCTCTAAATCACTATTGCTAAGAGAGATACAAATCAAAACAACTCTGAGGCACCACATCACACCTATCAGATTGACCAACATGACAAAACAGGAAAATGATAAATTTCGGAGAAGATGTAGGAAAGTTGAAACACTAATTCATTGTTGGTGGAGGTGTGAGTTGATCCAACCATTCTGGAGAGCAATTTGGCACTATGGCCAAAGGGCTATAAAAATATGCATACTGGGGTGGCCAAGTGGCTCAGCGAGTAAGAACACCGGCCCCAGTATTGGAATGACCTGGGGATCGAATCCGGGCTCAGACACTGTAATGCGAATGTAAATTTTAAAGATCTTCCCTGCCCCTAGGCTAATGTGCACCTGAAGCCTGGGGTGGGAGGCTTGTTTTTCAGTAGATACTTCTTGATTGGCCAGTGAGTCAATAAGGTTGTTACATTCTCTGAGCCAGGAGAAGGCTATATAAGCCCTGATGTGTAGCTTTGTTTTGGGACTCACTTTGAGAAGTGTTCTGTGATTTGATCTGAATTCTGGGAAGCCGTTGTTGAGAGTCCCCCGGCTTTGAAAAACCCAGAATGTGGAAACCCAGATGTTGACTGGGTATGGATGTAATGGTTGGACAGTTTAGAAATCTGTCTACTTGATGTTTCTGTCTTGATAATTATGCCTGTATACTTTGAGGTTCAGGGTGCTGACCTTTTCTCCTGAACAAGGTAACCGATATATGTCTGACTGATTAAAGTAAGCTTGTTAACCCATTTTGAGTTGCTTTCCTTTAACAAAGCAGATCCAAGAACCTGTGGTAGCTGCAAACCCTGAGGACGCTTGGGGTGCTTGCTGCTACAGACACTTGGCACCCCACCCAGAAATAACTGGCCGTGTAACCTTGAGCAAGTTACTTAACCCCAACTGCTTAAAATATATATATATATATACATATATATATATATACATATATATATATGCATACCTTTTGACCCAGCAATACCACTTCCAGGAATGTATCCCAAAGAGATTATAAAAATGGGAAAAGGACCCACATGTGCAGAAATATTTATAGCAGCTCTCTTTGTGGTGGCCAAGAAATGGAAATCAAGGGGATGCCCATCAATTGAGGAATGGCCGAACAAGTTGTGGTATATGAATGTAATGAATACTAGTGTGCTATAAGAAATGATGAACAGGCAGACTTCAGAAAAACCTGGAAAGATTTATATGAACTGATGCTGAATGAAGTGAGCAGAACCAGGAAAACATTGTACACAGTAACAACCACAGTGTGAGAGGACTGATTTTGATAGATTTAGCCCTTCTCAGTAATGCAAGGATCTAAAACATTTCCAAAGGACTCATGATGGAAAATGCCTGCCATATTCAGAGAAAGAACTATGGAGTCTGAATATAGAGCAAAACAGACTGTTTTCTTTTTTTGTTTTGTTTTGTTTTTTCTTTCTCCTGGTTTCTCCCATTCCTTCTAATTCTTCTATACAACATGACTATTGTGAAAATATGTTTATAGGAATGTATATGTAAAGCCTATATCAGAATACAGGATCTGTAAGGGAGGAAGGGGGAAAATATTTAAAACTTATGAAAGAAAATGTTGAAAACTAAAAATAAAGTTAAATTTTTAAAAAAATATGTGCTGGAGGTGAGGCAACTTGAAAGTATCTGAAAGTGGACAAGATGGCACATATTTGGAAAAAATCAACAATAATGGTATCCAAAAAAGGGAGATGGAATGGACATGACTAACAATGATCCTTATGAGTACATTTTCAACATTATGAAATCTATATGAAAATAATCTATATATGAATCGGAAAACAGGGACAGCTAGATGGCACAGTGGGAAGGGCTCCAGGTCTCGAGTCAGGAAGACTCATCTTCCTAAGTTCAAATCTGATCTTAGACAGTTACTAGCTGTGTGACCCTGGGCAAGTCACTTGACCCCATTTGCCTCAATTTTCTCGTCTGTAAAATGAGCTGGAGAAGGAAATGGCAAAGCACTCCAGTATCTCTCTGCCAAGAAAATCCCAAATGGGGTGATGAAGAGTCAGACAGGAATGAAACAATTGAACAACAACAAATGAATCAGCCGATAACTATGTACCAGGCCCTGTGCTTACTACGTGTAAGGCACTATGCCTTGTGCAGGTGCTACAAAGAAAGGCAAAAAACACAGTTCTTGCCCTCATGGAGAATCCTTGAAGAAAGCAAAAGAAAGGGGAGGCTAGGTGGTGCAGTGAATAGAGCACCAGGCCTGGAGTCAGGAGTTCCTGAGTTCTAATCTGGCCTCAGACACGTAACATAAAAACTAGCAGTGTGACCTTGGGCAAGTCACTTAACCCCAATTGCCCTACCTTCCCCCCCTCCAAAAAGAAAAAAAAAAGAAAGTAAAAGAAAAGGGCAGAATGGACCACTCATGTTTTGCCCATAGGAGGAAGGATATGAAGTTAAAGATGGCTAAAGTAGTAATGAATTCAGTCCCTAACTCAGAGTAATTGTACAAGCCTCTCTCATGTTAAGTCTTATCTGACTACTTAAGACTGCATCATCTGCAAGAGAATCCAGCTCTTTTTATCTAAATCAATATAAAACATATCCATATAACTTAAAAAATCTGTGTCAGCCTATTGGTATTTGATCGCCTCTGGCAAACCCAGTGGTTGGCAATGAAACAGAGGTGTACCAGTTTTCTTGTGCTCATCTTGCCTAGAGTTCATGTGTGTGAATATTCAAATGGATCTGGGACCTCATCCATCTAAACGTTCCTTCCAGCAACGCTCTTAGCAGTGCATACATACATTTACGACTTTCTTACATGACTCCTGTCCATGTCCCCATAAGTTTGTTTCAGAGAGTGCATTCAGTGCTCTGGGGGGGTGGGGGGGGGGCTTCCTCATTGTCTTCAGATATCACAAGGACAGTGATGAAGAACTTGGGATAGCTCAGTCCTTACTCTCACAATGTGACCAGATAATGACATTTAAAATTAAGGCCCTCTATTCTAGGGAGGAGTTTGGCATTGGGGCTACAAAGATAAGATAAAACAAGACAAAACAAAACATCCTTGCCATCAAGTTATTTACATTGTACTGTGGAAAATTTGTTTGTCATTTTTCCATCTTTGACTATTAAAAAAAATCCATTAATGGGAACTTTGTACCAGAAAGTAGAATATGTTTAGTTTAATGGATTTCAAAGGATTTTTTATGTGATAACTTCTGAAAGCAATCTCACTTTCCTCCTTTTCAACTCTAGGCTCATCTTTTTGATCATATGTACTATCTATCATATATATATATATATGTGTGTGTATATATATATTTAAATATGTATGAACATATACATATATGTACTCTCACACATACTGATGGACAAGCTCTGTAGAATATTCACCCAAATGCATATTGAAAGTTTCATGTCTTTCATCTACTTGGTCTTTCTAGTGTGGATGGTCAGGCCAAAATTCTCTGAGTGATTACAGATCCCTTCCAAAGAGGTTCTGCATAGTTCTGGGTTTTGATGCAACCAGCACCAATGTAGAGGACCTTACCAGACACAGAAAATCCTTCTTCAAACTTGGCTCTTCAGAACATCTCCTCCAGTACAGTGGTAAATGCTTTTGACAAGTATGAGTAATACAGCTTTGCACATACCCAGACCACCTAAGACGGAAGGACCTGCTTCTGGGAGAAGACATCCTTTGTTACCCTAATACATCTGTAGGAGCAACTTTTTCATTAACCACCTAACTGGAATAGCCTGCATCTATAAAACCACAGGCCTGGGACAGTATTTCTCTTTTTCTGGCAGCATTCATCAACAACACAGGCAATATGAGCTGAGCTGGGAGGGAAAGGCTACCTCTCTCATCCCCCTTTTAGGCTCTGTTGCTCCAAAAATCAGGCTTAAGGGTTTGGTTGATTTCGTTTGTCCTTTTCAGTTCTAGGCATAGCTGGTAAAGTCCTCAGTCCCAAGAGCTCAAACCATAATGACCTTGGTGACAGGGTCTCAGGCCAAATATGCAGCCAGCCAAGCAGGGAAGACATGAGAAGTCAGAGTGTCTGGGACTCACACCCAAGATGAGGTTTGGACTTAGAATTTGGTGGGATTGTGCTATATAGAAACTGAGATAAACTGTAAACCTAATCTTCCTTCCCAAGTTAGTAAGGGGATGTGAGAGTGTGGGGAGGATGTTTGTATATTAGTTCTTTTTATACCTTTGAAGTAAATATTCCTTTGTAAAAGTTAAGATGACTATTAAGTAATTAAAGGGAACTGAAATACAGAGTATCCCCCTGTAGTGCCTATGCAATACTCACAGAGCCCACAGTCACTATAAAAATGCCTGCATAGTGCTCAACAGCAAAATATAACAAACTCTCATATAAAGCACAGAACCAAAACATTTATTCAGATACCAGAAAATCAAATCCCAAAACCAGTAAGTCAGCTCCACCATAGTAAAAAAAGAAGTTAATAAGCCATGATAGCACAAAAAGGCATAGCATTCTTTAGCCTTCCCACAAACCAATATTTTTACTTACATGTCTGACTGACTCCCTGGGACAAGTACTCTCCTTTCCCAGTCTAGCTAGCTCTGACTCCCAGTTTCCTATGGGCTCTGCTCCACCCTCCAGCAAACTCCTCCCACCATAGGCTCCATGTGATTACATTCAGCCTATGAAGAGGTAGAGTTTATTTTCAAAGCAGGGAAGGTCTTCAAATTCCCCTAGGCTTATTAAGGAGCAGGGAAGATCTTCAAATTCCCATTGCATGTTTGTATATTTGTTCTTGTTATACCTTTGAAGTAAATATTCTTTCATAAAAGCTAAGATGATTATTAAATAATTAAAGGGAACTAGTGTACAGGGGATCCCCCTAAGAAGGGGGGGTAAAACCAATGGAGAGACTAGACATCTCTAAACACCCTTAAGGATACTATAACCTTAGGGAGTGATAAATTATAACACACTTTCAGGTAGTGGGGGCCAGGGTAATCACTATAGTACCTACATATCTTATTTAAGGCTTTACCTGATGTCTATAATAGAGGGAGGGTCTTAATAAGATTATTTCTTTTGTACTTTTAAGATATCTTAAATTATTTTAATGGAAGGATGAGAGATATCTCACTGTAAAAGAATTTGTTAAGGTGGTGTTTTCTTCCATAAAATCAAATGGTTTGGGGGCAGCTAGGTGGCACAGTGAATAGAGCACAGGCTCTGGAGTCAGGAGGACCTGAGTTTAAATCCAGCCTCAGACACTTGATATTTACTAGTTATGTGACCTTGGGCAAGTCACTTAACCCCAACTGCCTTGCTTTCCTCCCTTCAAAAAAATTTTTTTTTATTTTTTTCCTAAGCAATAAGCACAAGATTATAGAATCTTTACATAGTTAGGCTTTTTGAAATGGTAAAGATGTATTCCATTGTTGAACATCATTTGAAAAAACAGCCTTATTCCCTACTACAATGCTTCCTGAGGATATTTATAACTCTTATATAAATGACTCTCATGGGGGGCAGAGCCAATATGGCAACATAGAAGCAGGAAAACTCCCTGTACTACCCTCATAACCACTTCAAATACTTATACAAAAATGACTCTAAACAAACTTTAGGGCTACAAAACCCACAAAGTGACAGAGAGAAACAAACCTCCCGCTGAAGACAGCCCAACAGGCGGACAGAAAGGATTCATAACAGCATACTGGGAGCAGAGCCCAGCCCTGCATGAGCCTGTGGTTTTAGCCCCAGGGCACCCTGACCAGCCATAGGTAGAGGGTTTTCAGGAGAGTAGATCACCAACAGCTGTGACAGTTTCCAGAATTATCAACCCATAGATGCCAAAGACAAAATGAGTGGTCAGTGTAGACTTTGGGAACAGGGAGTCCAGGAGTGTGGTGCAGCCTCTGCCCCCAGAGGGAGAAGCGGCTAATGTGGCACAGCCATGGAGCCGCTGCTGCGTGGCTGCTTCAGAGCTCCTGGCCTACAGATTGTAGGGGGACCAAGCAACCATTCTGAGGGGTAATCACTATTGCTTTAACCTGCTTGGATCTGGATTTCTGTCTAGGGTGGAGGTTCTGGGGTGTGTGACCAGTGAGCCAGAGTGTGTGGAGGCTTGAGAGAAGGCAGCCAACTAATAGCTCCAGCAGTTGTGAAAACCCCAGTCATTTGGGACAAAGCTCTCCTCTGTGGAAACAGAGTTCTACTGTGGCAAAAAGCTCAAAAGTCAAGTAATTGAGTGGCAACATGAGCAAGTAAAGGAAGCAAAGCAAGCACGGCAACTCAACTTTGAATTCCTTTTTTGGGGACAAAAAGGATCAAAGAATGGAACAGCAAGAAGACAACAAAGTCATAACTACTGCACCAAAGGCTTCTAAGAAAAATATGAACTAGTTACAGGCCATAGAGGAGCTTAAGAAGGATTTTGAAAACCGAATAAGAGAAGTGGAGGGAAAATTGGGAAGGGAAATGAGAATGATGCAAGAAAACCATGAAAAGGGAGTCAACAACCTGCCTGAAGAAAATAACACCTTCAAAAATAGACTAATTTAAATGGCAAAAGAGACTCAAAAAGACAATGAAGAGAAGAATGCCTTAAAAATCCAAATTTGCCTGATGAAAAAAGAATCTCAAAAGCTCACTGAAGAGAATCATTCTTTCAGAAATAGATTGGAGCAAATGGAAGCTAGTGACTTTATGAGAAATCAAGATACTATTAAACAGATCCAAACAAATGAAAAAATAGAAGGCAATGTGAAATATCTCTTTGGAAAAACCACTGACCTGGAAAATAGAGCCAGGAGAGATCATTTAAAAATTATTGGAATACCTGAAAGTCATGATCAAAAAAAAAAAAAAGGACCTAGAAATCATCCTTCAAGAAATTCTCAAGGAAAATTGCCCTGATGTTTTAGAATCAGAGGTCAAAATAGACGTTGAAAGAATCCACTGATCACCTCTTGAAAAAGATCCCCCCAAAAAAGAAAACTCCTAGGAATATCATAGCCAGGTTCTGGAGTTCCCAGATCAAGGAGAAAATTTTACAAGCACCCAAAAAGAAACAATTTTAATATTGTGGAAACACAATCAGGATAACACAGGACCTAGCAGCTTCTACACTGAAGGATCAAAGGGCTTGGAATAGGATATTCTGGAGGTCAAAGGAGCTGGAATTAAAACCAAGAATCACCTACCCAGCAAATTGTAAAGATTTTATATATATATATATAATTTTTTATATGGAACAGGAAAATAACATATACAGGCACTGGGGTATAGAGATCCATCTTCCCCTACTGGAAAGTCAGAGGGGGGATGGGAGAGGATGTAGGAGAGAGCAGATTAAGGGAAGGAGTATACAGCAGGATCACTGTTTTGGGGTGGTGGGTAGAGAAAAGACGGGGAGAAAATTTATAACTCAAAATCTTGTGGAAATGAATGATGTAAACTAAAAATAAACATAAAATTTAATTAAAAAATAAATGACTCTCATAAAGATTTTGTATATATGGGAGGGTAGACAAATAGTTACTGACATTCCTTCAGTTGCTTTTTTTTTCCACTATTAAGTTCCAAGATTTTCCATGACTTTGTCAGTTTGTTCCCATCTCCCCAAGTTTCATGTGAAAGCAAAGACCCATTTTTTAATACTAACATTCTATGATTTTGCAATATAGCAATGAGACATGTAATACATACTTCTCCAAAGAATTAAATGTATCATCACACTGTGCATGGAGAGCTACACAGGAATGGGGTAGGGGAAAGGGAAGGAGTAGGAAGTAACATATAATGAGGAATTCCAAATAAGAGCAGGAGCACAATGTATCATTGAGGACTAACATAGAAAGAGAAGATGGACTGGTCACTCTAAATTAGGGAGAGATAACAAAGACACAGCCAGAAGCTTCTACTGGGACTTTCATGATGTTAGAACAACATGGGTGGAGCTCCTGTTGCAAATGTATGGAAGGCTACTGATGAGAGTCCCTCAGGATGGGAAAGAATGGATGGATTATGATCTGCATCTTTGGAGAAACTTCTAAATTTATGAGATTTAGTGTTATTACATTCCTTCACTACTTTAATAGATTTGAGATCTGATCAATGCAGGAATTCCCATTGTTACTGTAGTAATTTGTAGTTGACAGTTTGGAGATACTTGGAAATAAAAGAACTTTTCAGTTTAATTACTTGAGAAGAACAAAAACGGATGATATCTACTAGTCATTAGACAAATCTTTGTGTTTGAGAAGCCAAAGAGTTTATATACATGAACTTAACTAATGAGGTACAGTGAAAGGTACAACTTAAGAGATTAATAAGGTCTTTTGCAGGACCAAATCCCATAATTCTATAAGACAGCACTTTTATAATGAGCTAGTTTAAAGTAAACCAATGTTCACAAGTCTCTGTTCTGCAGAACCCTGAAGTTCAGTATCAGTTAGTTGTCCTTCATGTCAAAGAGGACCAATGATGAGGCAATATCTTGATTTGTACATGAATTGGATTTAAGTGAGACAGAGTTGCACAAAGTCTCACTCTCCCTTCCAGAGTCATCAAAATCCAGTGGTGAGACAAAAGTCAAGACAACTGGAGATGACCTGGGATGCAGTGGATGACCTTGGAGGCTTCAAACCAATCTCTAAGTGTTAAGGGAGGCCTAGCACCTCTTGTGTGAGGGCTTGTTGAGCCCTTTTCAGAGTTGTTCATCAACCCTTTGTGTCTATCACCCAACTCTCATATGTGGCCCCAAGAAGCTGCAGCATGCTCAGTGGTCACTGGTAAAACAGTCTCAGCAAACAGGCTAAACCAGGTTGAGGGTAACTGACAGGCCTCAGATCTGTCATTGAATCAGAGAGATGTCTACCCCAAGCATGTGAAAACTTCCTCTAATAGAAGGCTGGTGGAGAGGGTTGGGGGGAAGAACAATTTGTATCAATTAGTCCAATTAGTAAGTAAACATTTATTAAACACCTTCTATGTACCCAGCACTGTGCTGAGTCCTAGGGAGACAAAGAAAGGTAAAAGACAGACCTTGCCCTCAAGGACCACACAGGCTAAAAGTGGAGACAATATGCAAACAACTACTTACAAACTCTATATAAAAAAATTGAAAAGAATTAAAAGAGGAAAGTTCCTAGAATTAAAGAGGCTTAGAAAGGCTTGTAGAATTTTGTAAATTTCCTATAGAAATTTGTAAAATTCTGAAAGATTTTAGCTGGGACTTGAAGGAAGCCAGGAAAGCCAGGTGGAGGGAGAACATTCCAGGTGTGGGGAACAGCCAGTGAACATGCCCAGAATCAAGGAGATGGAGGATCTTGTAATCTTGTTTGATGACCAAGGTAATAGAATAGGGATTCCATGAATGAATGAATGAAAAGTCATTCATTAGTAATTACTATGTCCAAAGCACAGCAACAAGCACTGGAGATACAAATATAAAAGCTACATAGTCCTTTCTCTCAAAAAAGCTCCCATTCTAATAACAGAAGAGACCACATATAAGAAATTTCAGCTACAAGGCAAATAGAAAGGTCTCATGAGCCTTTGGGTGCTGTGTCAAAGCAGATGATAGTAACATATCTTCTTTAATGTTGCTTAAATTGATAAAGCCATATCCATTTCTGATATGAGTCCCTTTGATAGGACTTTGGTGGAAAGAACTTCCTTTTCCAGGTCGTCTATAACTGTGGCTCCTGAGGAGCTAGGGCTCCTTCCCTTGAGTAACAGCTGTTGGAGCTGGGCTAGAAGCAAGGCCTATGGCCTAGGAACCACTGCTATTTTTATTATTTCATGGTAACTTTACAAAGCATAAAGCTTCACTTTAAATTTCTACTTTTTAGAATATTTTGCCTTCCAGAGAAAAGTTTGATGCTACAAGATTTTCCCTCTTAATATGAAATTGTGTGTTAAAAAATATTTATTACATGAGATTTTTGGATCATTTATGAAATTTATAAAAATGATCTTAATTTTCTCTTTTGTCTTTGTATCTCTAGTACCTATCACATAGAGGCTAAATAAATACTTGTTGAATTGAATTGTATGGTTCCCATTGTTTCTCAATCTCACTTTATTGTAGGAATACGATATAACTTAGAATACCAAAAAGTAGCATTTATATATTCATATATACCCCATCAATATATGTCAAATGTTCAATGGCAAAATTAATTTGGTAAAAACTAGACAAAGGATACCAGGATTCTAGTCTACAAAGCCAGTGTGGGAGATTCAAATGCTGAACTTGGAGTTAGGAAGAACTTGGTTTCATATTCAGGCTCTGATATGTACTGGGTGTGTGAATGCTGGAAAGCCACTTGGTCTCTATAAACCCCAGTTTTCTATATCTGTAAAATGGGTATAACAATACATTTAGTACCTATTCTCAGAGTTACTATGAGATTCAAATGAAATATTACATATAAGGAGTCTGGCAAATGTTAGGGGCTATTTAAACGACAGTTTGTATTATTAGTCCCAGCTCTGCCTTCCTCTGTTAATCTGGGCAAGTCACTTCACCTTTCTGAGAGGGTCTCTGCTTTCCCCATTTCTAAAATAATGGGGTGAGACTAGGCAATTTCTGGGGTCTCCTCCAGCTCTATCATTCTATGATTAAAAGTAGTTAGCCTTCAACTCCATTTGCTCAGAATTTACAAACCTTAAATCAAAGCTTTGCACATCCAAACACGGCAAGATTGTATGGAAATGAAAAGCTAACAGCACTGAGCCTCTCCATTGTTTCCAGTTCTGCCCTCTCAGACTTCAGCAATAACTTGGTAAGGAAATAAACAGCCCTGATCAGATAACTATGGAAATGAGATAAAGTTCACAATAGCTGTGAAGATATGAATATTTCACAGGGAGTCATAAATCAGGAAGAAAATGATATAAATTTATCCTGATTGAACTTTCTAGCTCCTCTGAGGAACGGGAGAAGTTTACAGAGAATGCTTCAGATTATCTTCAAACAGATGTTTTTTTTTTTCCTTTTTGGAACCAGGCTTTGTTATCAACCTTCTGTATTTCAGAGGATATTAATGAATATATAAGTATTTAACAGCTTTTAAGTGTCTGCCTTTCATAATCCCCTAAAACTATTAGCCAGCTATTAAGTCCATGTCTGCTATTGATCATTTCCTTTACATTAAAGTTTATATGCTGGGCTGTTCTCAGTCTTTTAGGATAAGAACACATTTCATATAATTTCATTAAGTCCAATTATAACTGAGATCATAAACATTTGTAACCAGGAGAAAATGGGATTTTTTGCAAAAGTCCCTTAAAACCAGAGCTAAGTACACACACAAGTGAATTGTCATTCATTTGTGGGGGACAAGGCAGCTTAGGAAACTGAAATTTCAGCTGAAACTGATATTCAGGGATAATCTCAATTATATTTGGAACTTTCTTCAATTTCTTTACCTTACTCAACTTTTTTTTTTAATCAAAGTAGCTAACAACCCCTTACCCCAAAGAAAAACAATCCCCCTTCTTGGGGAGTTCTATCTCATTTTATTTCCCTAATCCCTTAAAATTACTGAAATGTCTGATGGCTACAAAAAGAAGAAAAATAGAAGTAAAGGACCTGGATAAGCCACAAATTGGAAAATCATCGACTAAGACTGAGATCACTTTTAAGGGTGATCCCTAAATACAATCCAAAGAATCAGTCATTGTTCCTTTAAGATGGAAATCAAACCCAAATCAATCAGTGGGTGATGGAATGAGAGTGGAGGAGAAAGGGCATTTGATGACCCAGTTGAGAAAAATTGTGGTGGAGGTAACAAGCTTTGTATCTGATCAGTCTTCTGACTCCTCAATCAAAGGACCAGAATCTGTCCCTGTGTTGTTTGTTTTGTTTTGTTTTTTAGCATTTTCCAATTTTCACTGCTTTTGGGGGGGAGGGGAATGGGTGTCAACATTCACCTTCAACTTTCATTGATTCTTTTAACCAATATTTAACAATTCCCTGAAGGTTTCTCTCCAGTCCAATCTCTAATAATAGCCATTTTCAACCTGAATATAAGTTGGACAACACAAATCTCTGTCTTCATTTTAAAACTGGAGAATGCTATGAAAATATTGCCACAATGGCAGTTACTAAATATTAAAGATGTAAACTCCCAAATGGTCCAAAATATAGATGCCCTTTCCCCAGCTGCTAAGCACCTTCCCCTCTTAGATTAATTTTAATCTATTCTTAAAAATAGAACATTAGGTGAGGGAGTTCCTACCACTAATACAGGTCAAAGAGCTACTTTCTCTGCAGAAGATGCCCAGAGTACTGAGAGGTTGTGACTTGCTCAAGATCACAAATTCTATATGTATAAGACAACATTTGAATTCAGGTCATGTGAGTTTGGAACTCTGATCTCTATGTATTATGGTAGGCTGCCTCTGTGCCTATTAAAACTAATTTAAAATATCTTTTTAAGCTCACTAAAAAAAATGTTTTTTGAAAAATTTAGGAAATATCAGGAAAGAGGCACATTTAATTAAAAAAAAAAACAATTTATCTGGGTTTATTCTTAGGAATTGAAGAAAACTTTAGTAGATTGCTAAATAAAGTAAGTGGAGCCAAGGTGACCTTGGAGGCCCTCACCCAAGCACCCCATACCAATGGTTTCCATTTTTCAGTGATGGACTTCATGTCTATTTTCAAGAACCAGACTAGCTAAATGTAGGGAAGCTGATCACCTTGCTAACAAAATTGTCAATTACAACAAATCTCTGACATAAAGGGGTTATGATCTGCTGGGGGCAGGGTATAGAGTCTTCATTTCAGTGATATTGCAGCTATTTTTGATTGACTTGTTTTTTGGATTCCTTTTGTTTTTCTCTTCATCTCTTTACTTAATTTTTTTCCTTTTATTAAAATTGACTAAAGCAAAGTGCCTTTTAAGAGTATTATTAGTCTCCATGTCTTTTCCTTATTTCCCAATTCAACAACCATTTCTTAAAGCCAGCTAAGTGAAAGGTATTATGTACTTTAAATCCTAGGTATTCAACCTGAAAAGAACATTATTGTCATTTTTTAGAGTGTGGTTGGCAGTGAAGAGTGATTTAAAGTCAGGAAGACCTATATTCAGACACTTATTAACTATGTGACCTCACTCAATTCATTTAACTTCTCTCAGCCTTAGTTTCTTTTTCCTGTAAAATGGGGATAATAATAGCACCTATATCACTTATGCCAAAGGTGAGGAACCTGTGGCCTTAAGGCCTTCTAGGTCCTTAAGTGTGGCCTTTTGTTGAAACCCAAATTTTACAGAACAAATTCATTTTTGTTCTTCCATATTTTTATTTCATTTTTAAAATGAATGTATTTAAATAGCCAAAGAATAAAGTTAGTTTCAATGAAATAATCCTCCTAGATTGATAGGCACCATTAAAATATTAGTAAGCCATAAGGGCTAGATTGATGGCTGCTAAGCTCATTATTTAGTTCTAACTTCTCCAGCCTGTCTGGAACCACTACTGCACAAAGCTGGTTGGTGAGAGTTTATGGGGGGTCAAGTACACCAGTCTGTTACCAGCTTTTGACAACGATGCACTGTGTTTCTGTTTGAAGTAGAATTTGTGAATAGTTGCACAGCCCAACAATATTTTTTGATTCTGTCTGCTTAACAGCTCATCGTGTCAAAGAAGACCAAGAGAACACTGAAGGAAGAAAATAGATTTTTTTTTAATGAGGATTGGGAATGCAATATTATCTTGTTTCTGCTAAAAATAATATGATTTGCTGGCTTAGTGATACTGCAATATCAACATTAAAGAAATTCAATGCTCATCAGCATTATAACTCTCATAAGGACCATAAATATTTTAAATTACAGGGAAAGGTGCAAAAGGTTGTATTGTAGAAATTGTAAGATGTAAAGGAAAAGCAAAGACAATTCTTTCAAGCAGCAATAAGACCTGGAAATAATGCTACTGAAGGAACTTATAAAGTAGCTTATCTTCTCCAGAACTTCAAATAAATGCCTGTTCAACTGCATTGAATTCATTCAGAAGCACATATTCACTCCCCTCCAGGAACTTATAATACTTTAAGAAAGATATTTAAATCAATTCAGCAGCAGCTAAGGCAAGTCAAACAAGCAAACATTTATAAAATGCTTAACTATGAGCCAGGTACAAAATCAAAGTGTTAGGAATACAAATACAAGAAGAAAAGACAGTCCCTGCCTTCAACGAGATTATATTATAATGTAAATGAGGAATTCTAATGTAAGAAGGGCACTGCATAAAAGGAGCTGGAAAGGAAAGTGGAGGGGACAGAGAACTGGAGAAAGTCTTGGAAAGCTGGAGTAGAAGCCTATAGAAATGAAGACAAGATGGCTGGTCTGGGTACTTTTCTTAAAACGGAAGTTGTAAAAAGAGTGAACCAATTCAAAAAAGGGGTCTTAGGGACCAAGTGAACTTTCATAGTGAGAAGGCTGATATGGTAGTGAAGAAAGTCTAGGGAGTGAATGAGGAAGATGAAAACTTCTCAGCCCATAAGTTTTGTGGGAGCAAGCCCGAATTTCGGTTTCACCTCCCCCCCCCACCTTTACTACTGTCACATCAGCATTAGGCCCCCTTCAAGGGTCTTTCCTTGTATTTTCAGCATTAGGACCCTTCAGAGGTTTTCAACCTCCACCCTTGCTTGTGACCTTTTCTTTTCTTCCCTTGCTTTAGCGTCTACCAAATACGGACATGAACAATAATACCTTGGCTCCCTGTCCTGCCTCCCAGACAACAGGAGACAGTAGTGGCAGGCTTCTTTCTTTCCTTTGTTATCCACCATTGGGTTAGATTTCTCGCCAAGACTGTGAGCCCGGCTCCCAGCCAATGGGAGAAAGGAGAGGGGGACAGGGCTTGACTGCATTAGGGTATAAATTCTTGTTCCGTCTTTTGCAACATGCCTCATTCTGCTGTTTGAACTGGTGGAACAGACCCCCTCTTCTCTAGAGAACTGAATAAACTTTCTGTTCCTTCTTCAAGATGCCTCTGACTTTTAATTTTTCTGGTTAGGGGATTTTTGGGGCCCCTGTACCCCACACAGGAGTAAAGACTAAAAGACCACAGAAGAATGTACAGGGCACAATGCTAGGTGTTTGGATTTACAAAGACAAAAATCAAAAGTCCCTACCTTCAAAGGGTTTTAACTCTATTGTATCAATATATATACAATTAAGATCTATTTTAAAATAGATGTATAATTATATGAATGTATAATTGTATAAATATATGTATACTAAATATATAGTTATATGAAAAAACATATCTCCCACTTTCTTTACAGAAGTGAGAGGACTACGGGAACAGAATATCCCACATAGTTTCAGACTCCTTGATTGGAGTGTTGATTAGTTTTGCTGAGAGTTAAAAAAAAAAAATTAGGGGGCAGCTAGGTAGCCCAGTCAATAGAGCATTGGCCCTGGAATCAAGAGGACCCAAGTTCAAATCCAGCCTCAGACACTTAACACTTACTAGCCATGTGACCTTGGGCAAGTCACTTAACCCCAATTGCCCTGCCTTCCCCCCTCCAAAAAGTGAAAAAAAAAAATTTAATTGTTTCAAGGAATGCCTTGTTGGGGAGGATTATCTTCAGAAATGAAAACAAAGTAAAAACAAGACACCAGTAAAAATTGTTTTGTTTTTTGGTGAGGCAATGGGGTTAAGGGACTTGCCCAGGATGACACAGCTAGTAAGTGATAAAATATTTTTTAAAGAATTTAAATATCCACGTGGTAAGAATGTGATTAGACAAAGTACCACAAGAAAACTTGAGCAGATAGAATCAAAGAAAATCCCATGAAAAAGGTGATACCTGAACTAGACTTTGAAGGAACAGAAGAATTTTAAAAGGATATGAAAGAAATGTGGTTCTAATATGGAGTTAGTTCTGTGTTAATACATGAAGGCAGGAGAGGGAAAAACAAGATCAGGGGCACAGTAAGGGATAGAAAAAAGTGATTGTAAGTAGAAAACCTGGGGCCTGGAGTTAGAAAACTTCAGGTCCCTGCTTCTTCCTTGCTGTCACCTTGATCAAGTCACTTATACACATTTTCTAGGCCTCATTTCCTTATGGTACAATGTAGTAGGACTACTAAGGTCCATTCCAGCTCTAACACACTGTGAGGATAGAAACTGGGAAAGGATAGGAATAAGAACTATGATAAGAGAAGTAGAAAGGAAAATAAGTTTTATTCTGGGCTTTTGCTCTGAAAGACTGGACCAGGGTACCAAGGAGTTGTAGTTAGTAGTCATGGGATAAGAGAAGTACCAAGAAGGCAGACATTTGCAAAATAAATTCCAAGCAGATTTATAATTAGGGTAGGGTAAACAGGGCTCTGATCCATGGAACTGAGATTGAGAGGGCACCAATAACACTATCTAGTTATAAGCTTTACCTCTCCTGGCAAAGTAATAATAAGCTTTACACTCCAGGTTATCTCCTCTCTGTCTGGCTCTACCCTTGGCAGCAGCAACCTTGACCATGTATTGGGCACTTCAAATAAATGCCTGTTCAACTGCATTGAACTCATTTGCTAGCACATATGACCAGATATTCTTCCAGATATAGTGATCTACCACTGAAGCTTGTGGAGCACAGCACTGCTTTTAAAGGGAAGGGGAATAGATACCAAGCCATCAACCACAAAAGTATGGAGGAATCAGAGCCAGAGTGAGAAAGTGTGGTGAAGGTAGTGAAAGAGAGAAACCTATTTTCTGCATATATTTCTCAGTGCTTTTTAAAGTTTTGTTTTTTTTCTTACACGGTATGGCTTTCTGGGTAGATGGGGAGGGGGAGATATATTTGGAAATGAAAGTGATGTAAAAACAAATAATAATAATAATTGAATTATCGTGATCAATACTAATTAACAAATTTATCTCTGAGTACCAGAGTATTACCTAAAACAAATCAAAGAAATAAAATTACCCTGACCATATAAATGTTTTTGCTATGAATAACTAGTTGCTTGCTAACTGTGCATTAATTATAACTTTTGAAACATAATTCTTCTTCACAATGAACCCTTCTGCAAAACTGGGTAATCACATTTTAAAACAAGAGAGCTTTTTGAAAATTTAACCATGTTCAAAATTTCTGCTAACTGCTTCTTTTAACAACTCTCAGTTTCATTAAGAAGCAAGAGTGATAGCTTTTGCAAAAACACAATCATGGGGGTATTTCTCAAGTTGTATCATCGACTTATCTTCAGGAATGAATAAAAAATCCCAAGGCTTCTATAGATTCTCTTACTTGGGAAATCCTTTAAAGTAGCTGTTAAAATAATTAAGCCAGTGTCCTCGATTTAATCTTTAAGGCTGACCGGCCAGCATTGAGTCACTGTAGTCTTCCAGGTCAGACAGGAAAAGAATTGACGTCGTTGAAAAATACCACTACGTAAATCTCCCTGAAAAAAATGGCAGCCTAGCATACACAGTCGGGTAATCAGATGCCCTTAACAACAGTTCCCTGAACAGGTGAGTTGAGGAACTTGGCACTTAGGGTTTGGGCCTCTAATGATGTCCTTGTGTAAACTGTCAAAGATCCATGACACACTTTCTCTGACATAACACATCCCACCGAGTTATCAAGATGTTTCCTCTGTCCAGAAAACCAACGAAACTATTAGGAATGATCATTTGGCACATGCTATGCTCAAGGGACAAATACGGTAAGGGATGTTTCACACAAAAGGGGCTTCCACCACTGGCCAGCAATGTCAATCTGTAACTAAAAACAGAGGTATATAAAAATAAACTTGTAACTCTTCACCCTGAACAATGAAAATGTTTTTGAGCAAACCACACAATTTAAGTAGCTTTAAGAGTTTTCCAGGTCCTTTCTCCAGCTTTTACTTTTTAAAAAGGAAAAACAAAACAGTAGGTCTGCTGAACTAGTAGCCTCAGCCCATTAATTCTCAGCAACATTGCCCTCAAGAGATAAATAATGAAATGGTTCTCCAAAGAGGCCAATTGTTTTGTCTATTTTTCAATAAATAGAAATAAAGAGGTGGCTAGGTGGCACAGTGAATAGAGCACCAAATCTGGGGTCAGAAGTACCTGAGTTCAAATTCGGCCTCAGACACTTGACAGTGTCTTAACTTAATAGATAAGTGACTTCAGACAAGTCATTTAACCCTAATTGCCCTGCCTTCCCTCTCCAAAAAGCAAAATAAATAAATAGAAATAAAGATTCAGTGAATGTTAAGTTTTTTTAGGACAGTGTTTTTCATTTTGTCCTTGGTAACCTCAGCACTTAACTAGCACATAGTAGGTACTTAATTGAATGTGTGTTGGATTGCCAAATATCATAAATAACATTAATCATTAATAAAAAATTTCATCCAATAAGCATTTAAGTACCTACTGCTGTGCCAGAATTCTATGCTAGGTGCTGAGGATACAAAGACAAAAATGAAATAGTCCCTGCCTTCAAGGAGCTTACCTTCCATTGAAGGAGGAAGCATGTACCAGTACATATAAAACATATCACACAAAAGTCAAAATGCATTTTATGAACACTTATTTTTTCAGAAAAACCAATGTTGTTATTATATCCAATTTCAGAGAGGTAAACTAAGGCAACACATGATCCAAATTTTTAAAAGGAAAGCATAATTAAGGCAATTCTCTGGATGTTTTGAGTTATACTCTATTTTCTTTTTTTTTTTAAATAAAATTAAATTTATTTTTAACATTCTTTTCTTTTTAAAGTTTGAGTTCTAAATTGTCTCCCTCCCTCTTACTGCTTACCCTGCCCACTGAAAAGGCAAGCATGATATCAATTAGAGATGTGAAATATATTTCCATACAAAACATTTCCATAGTAGCCATAGTTTGGGGAATTTTTTTTAGAAAGCAAGAAAATAAAGTAAGAAAATCAAACTTCAGTTTGTACTCGGAGTTCATTAATTCTCTCTCTGGAGGTGGATAGCATGTTTTCATCATGAGTCCTTTGGAATTGTCTTGGTTCATTTTATTGATCAGAGTAGCCAAGTCTTTCCCAGTTGATCATCATTACAACATTACTGTTACTGTGCATAATTGTCTCCTGGTTCTTTTCTTTTTACTTTGCTTCAGTTCATATGGGTCTTTTTTCATAAGGGTGTTTTTCTGAAACCAACACCCTTTATCATTTCCCACAATACCGTAGTCCTCCATCCAATTAATGAGTATCCCCTTGATCTTTAGTTCCCTGCCACCAAAAAAAGAGTTGCTATAAATATTTTTGTACATAAAAGTCCTTTTCCTTTTTCTTTGACCTCTTTAAGATACAGACCTAGTAGAAGTATTGCTGGGTTAAAGGATATGCAGAGTTTTATAGCCTTTTGGGCATGGCATAGTTTCAAATTGTTCTCAGGAATAGTTGAACCAACTTACACAACTCAACCAGCAGTTCATTATTATACCTATTTTTCACTCACCCCTCCAGCACTTGTAATTTCTGATAAATGTGAGGTGGCACCTCCAAGTTATTTTAATTTGCCTTTCTCTAATCAATAGTGATTTGGAATATTTTTTCATATGACTATAGATAGCTTTGATTACTTCAGAAGACTACCCATTTATATCCTTTGACCATTTATCAATTGGGGAATGGTTATTATTTTTATAAATTTGACTCAGTTCTATACTCAGTATATATTTGAGCAATGAAGCCTTTCTCAGAAAAATTTGCTTTAAGATTTTTTGATGTTACTTCATTGTCTATGGTACCTTTTAGTATAATGTAGTTTCCCTGAATATCTCTTTTAATTAGATCTATTTTTACTTTTACTTTGTCTGAGATCATTATTGTTTCCCCTTTTTTAAAAAATTTCAGCTAAAGCATATGAGATTCTGCTCTAAGCCCTTTATTTATTTATTTTGCTTTTTTTTTTTTTGGCAGGGGGAAAGGAGGGCAGTCGGGAATAAGTGACTTGCCGAAGGTCACACAGCTAGTAAGTGTTAAGTGTCTGAGGTCATATTTGAACTCAGGTTCTCTTGCCTCCAGGGCCAGTGCTCTGTTCACTACTCAACCTAGCCGCCCCAAGCCCTTTATTTTAATTCTGTGTGTCTCTCTGTTTCAAGTAAGATTCTATTTTCCCTTTTTTTTCCTGAGAATATATGGCAAAATCTTAAATATTATTTTCTCTAAGAGAGTTAATTGAAAAGAAAGAGCCCTGGCAGCAAGGTAATTTGAATAAAAGCAGGTTTGGTACCTAAGCTTTAGGTACTTTAGACTTTATCCATTCTCTGGATTGACTACTGGAGTCCTGATCACTGATCAACAAAACATTGAGAATTTTCTCTGCAGGTATTCCATGAGTCACCCACCATCTGCTGTAATAGAAGCTGCCAAGCAAATGGGTATGGTCTGGTTAACCACTCCTAGATATATCTTGGTAGAAGGCTTCCTATTCAAGAATGAAGATGTAAAATTCTTGGTTTTCCTCTTCTCTACCACAAATTCTAAGAAGAATTAGTTACCTCCTTCTACCACTTCCATCCCAGCAACCTGTTCCTCCTTTTTGGAGAGAATTAGATCCAGAAAAGGACCTTCTTTCATGTTTTGAAGGATGAACATATTGTCAGGGTTAGAAGTTAACTTTGGCAGAGGAATTACTCTAGCAGATGTCTGGATAATTGAAATCCCCCATCAATAATATATCATACTCTGTGCATGACTTAAGATCTACTTGCTGAACTCTCCATCTATCTCCTCTTTCTGTCCAGGTGGTCTATAGACCATCACCATGACAATGATACTATTGCTTTTCCTCCTGCCTCCATTAAGCTTCACTCAAGTATTCTCACCTTTGACTACTAGATTTTTTCATATGAATAAATCTTCTTAATCTAAAATGCTACTTGTCAAGACTTATAGAAACAGATAAAAATTGAATTAAGTGTGAAGAAGAGAAAAACACCATTTTAGAAACATTGTGTGACTAAATGACAACCTTGTTCTTTTCTCTGAAAGGGGCTTTCCAGTTCATTAAAAGCCCTGTTGATAAAGCAAGTTACAGAAGAAATTTTTAAATCTTTCATATGAAGTTCAACAATAGTTTTCCTTGTAGAGTAGAGTAATAACCCCATTGGTCCAATTAAATAGCACAGAATGCTGCTGATTGGCTATGTACTCTAAGCAGACCTAAAAACTATATAAACCACATGTGTACAATTGAGGAGGATTGAGAAGGAGAATTGTTATCATCAGCAAATAGCCTCCCTTAGAATGCTAACAATTTGTTTTCCCTTCAGTTTGGCTATTCATTTTATTTGACCTCCAGTTTTTTGGACCTGCAGGTGGGTGAGATTCTCCTCAGGATCTCTAGGAACAGAGGCTTTGAAATTGCCCAACAAAAGCAAAGCCAGGAAAACAAGATAAACTATGACTACAGCAATAAAAATAGAAAGAACAACTACAAAGGCATCCAAAATTTAATATAGGAAAATTATTTTATTTTTTTAAATAAGCCTGGCCCCAAAGAAGAAATATAAGAAGACATATCCTTTGTAGATGTGGGGTCCAAAAGTATAAAACACTGTACATAGTATCAGATTGTTTTTTGATGCATTGGTTTTACTGAATTTCTTCCTCTTCTTCCTCTCTTCCTTTTTTCTTTTTTCAAAAAATTCTTTTTGAAAAAGTTCAGTTTGCTTGGCTTTGCTGGGACCCTTTCATAGACTTTTTTTTCTCCCTACCCCACTGTCCCATATTAATCTATGACCTCAGTCTATCCTCACACTGTTTCTTCCATCTACAGCAGGATAATGTACTGAATCTCCCAAAAGACCACACAAGACACTTCCTAGTCAGGATAGGAACAGATCATGCTTTGATGATACAAGATTCTCAAAACAAAAATACCAAACTACAGGGCCGCTAGGTGGCACAGTGAACGGAGCACTGGCCCTGGAGTCTGGAGGACCTGGGTTCAGATCAGGCCTCAGGCACTTCACACACACACACACACACACACACACACACACACACACAAACACCTAGCTGCGTGACCTTGGGCAAGTCACTTAACCCCAACTGCCCTCCAAAAAGCAAAAAAAAAAAAATACTAAACTCCCGGTTGGGGATGTCCATCTGTAACTAAGCACCACAGAGGCCCCCTGTGCCCCCTCAGGCTGCCACTATACCATATTTTCAACCCTGGGTGACAATAGGTTTCATAAGGTATTCATGAAGCCTGCTTTCAGCCCTTCTTCAGTAGAGAATGAGTCACTCCCTCCACTACTCAGCTTGCCTTGCAGGGCTTGGTGCCTCAGCTGGAGGAGCAAATGCAAGGTATCTCATATTTTAAAGAAACTGACCTGAAAAACAGATCAGGGAGATATAATTTAAGAATCATCAAACTATCTGAAAGTCAAGACCAAAAAAGAGTCTAGATATAAAATTTCAAGACATCATGAAAGAAACTTCCCAGACTCAAACCTTCAGAGAAATGTGGGAGGTCTCCTATTCCATCAACTTCAACATCAAATCAATCACTAAGATTTGTTCTTACAACATTCCTCACTTCAGGATCTCACCCCCCATTACAAAAAATGTCCTTCCTGGTCTCCCTGACTCCAGCGTCTTCCCCTGAAATCCACTCTGCTCTATCCTTTCTGGAACTTCCCACCTGAGGGCTTGCCCACCTGATGACCTCCATTTCTGTTTATGGTAATCCCCCAAAGGTTTTCTGTCCAGCTGAAAGTCACTTTTTCTATAAAGCAACCACTGCAGACCCAGACAAAACACCTGTCACACTCTGCTCTGTGTTCTGTTTCAAGTACAAGCCTCATCTCTTTCCAGAATGAAGGCAGCACTAGGACCCTGATTTCAGAAAGTTCTCAGGCTGAAGAAGACAAAGTAGAGGTATGCTGAGAGCCAGTGATTCTCTGTACCTCTTCTCCTTCAGTCCTAGAAACTCTCACTCTTGAATGGTCATCAAGCATCCTTCCCCTTCCCTAGTGTAGCAGCAAGCATCCCAAGCGTCCTCAAGGTTTGCTGCCGATACAGGTTCTTGGATCTGCTTTGTTAAAGGAAAGCAATTCAAAATGGGTTAACAAGCTTACTTTACTAAGTCATAGATGTATCATTTACCTAGTTCAGGGGAAAGAGGTCAGCACCCCGAACTTCAAAGTATACAGACAGAATTATCAAGACAGAGAAACAGATCAAGTAGACAGATTTCAAACTGTCCAACCATTACATCCATACCCAATCAACATCTGGGTTTCAACATCTGGGTTTTTCAAAGGGGGGGACACTCTGGACAACAGCTAGACCAGAGTTTCATCAAATCACAGAACACTTCTCAAAGTGAGCCCCAAAACAAAGCCTCACATCAGGGCTTATATAGTCTTCTCCTGGCTCAGAGAATGTAACAACCTTATTGACCCACTGGCCAATCAAAAAGTATCTACTGAAAAACAAGCCTCCCACCCCAGGCTCCAGGTGCACTTCAGCCTAGGGGCAGGGAAGATCTTACAAATTTACATTCCCATTACACCTAGCTACAGTCAAACATGTTGGCTGTCCTCTCCAATGATGTTCCAAGGAAAGAACAACTCCCTTTGCTCTCCCTTAGTCCCTGTGTCACAGATGGTGGGCCCTTAGTTATTACTCATTTAAGTAACCCTGATTGGGAACTGGAGACTTCCAGGTGCTGCTTGAGGGATAAGTTTTCTCAGTTTCTTACTACCCAGGTCATTTAAAGGGGAATTCAAGCTTGACTGCTGAGAATTTAATGCCTAAGAGTCTGTGTTTAAAGAAGTTGTCATTCATGTTGGTTATTTTATGAAGGAATTAGCACCCCACTAGGCAACCACTCAGAGGGAGTTAATACCTACCAAGTGACAACTTAGAGACTGGTTGTTCACACCTAGGCACTGAGGCTCCACTCCCTAATTTAGGATATAAAGAACCAACCCAGACACCAGGATCCCAAAGCCGACAGGCTGAACATCACAGAACATCTGAGAGCTAAAGACTGGAGAGCTGACAAGGTACCTGGAGATTTCGGAAGATCCCGACGCTGAGACAGCTGGGACTCTGAAGTTGGCATTGAAATTGGTAAATCTTAGACTCATCACCCCCCTAAATGGAATCCAAGGGTGTACCTATTAATTGTGAATCTAGGAAGGAGAAAGTGATGGATTCATTCTCCTTTCAAACTGGAACACTCTGTGGCATCCAACCTTTACTGCTCCCCTCACTGACACCACCCATTCAACTTCTCCAGCAGGAAAATTCTCACATTCCTCCAAGAGGCCCCACCAAGAACTTCTCAGCCCAGAGGTGCTCCCATTATGCCCAGGTGACCCAAGCCTCTGCGTACAAGAAGCTAAATACCGGAGCCCAAGCTAAGAGGGAGGCCTTAGGCGGGTGGCGACTCAACCTCCGTCATGGCCTCCAGCCGGAGCGGAGCAGGTGGGTCCTCCCGCCTCCATGTGGCGCCCGCCGGGCCTCGACTAGGCCGCTCCTTCCTGCAAGGGCACCCCGGAGGCGGGCGGGCAGCGCCATGTCTCTAGTCGCCAACACCAGCAGTGAAGAGAGCGAGCTGGAGCAGGCAGAGCCAGAGGAGAAGGCCTCGGCCCTGGCCGCTGGACCCAGCCTGGAGGGCCTCTTCGACTCTCTCCCTCCGCCCAACGGTCCTGCCCTGCTGTCCCCACACCCTCATCCTTCCCCCCCCCCCCTCGCCGCTGCTGCCCCCATGGCTGGAGACCCGAGGCTGCAGCCCCCGCCTCCCCTGCCCTTTGGCCTGGGGGGCTTCCCCTGCCCCCGGGCCTCAGTCTGGCCCAGGCCGAGGGGGCGGGTGAGGGGCTGGGGCTTCCCCTGCTGAGGGCTCCAGGCCTCAACCTGCCCCCTCCAATCGGCGGTGACCAGCCCCCTCTGGGGCTCCCCAAGCCAAAGAAGAGGACTACAGAGCCGGTGCTGATCGCGGCCCCGAGCTGCACCTGGGAGATTCAGATTCAGAGGAAGATGAACCTACAAAGAAGAAAACTGTTCTTCAGGGATCTGGTGAAGGGACAGGTTTATCAGCCTTGCTTCCCCTACCCAAAAACCTGACTACAAAAGAGACTAACCGATTGCTCCTGCCCTACGATTTCTCTGGAAAACCCACTGTTGGCTCTTGCGACACCAAGCTCTCCAAACCATCCCCCAAGAACAAATCTGCTTCTTCAACTTCCTCCTCTGCCCCTGTTGTGGGTGCCACCACTACTACCCCATCACCCTCGGACATCAAAGCAGCTGCTAAGAGTGCTGCCCTCCAGGTGACAAAGCAGATCACACAAGAGGAGGATGACAGTGATGAGGAAGCAGCCCCTGAGAAGTTCTTCTCCCTTCCAGACAAGGCTGAGCCTTCTGGAACCTAGCCATCCCCTTACCCTGTCCCTGCTGCTTCTGAAGAGCCACCCCCTGGCACAGAGCCAGATCCCACTTTTCAAGACGATGCAGCCAATGCTCCCCTTGAATTCAAGTTGGTGGCTGGCTCAAGTGGGGCTCCCTGGGTACCTAAGCCTGGGGAGGACTACAGCAGTCAGCCCTACAACCAGTTCCCTACATATGGTGATGTTAATGCCACTGGTGTTTACTATCAGGATTATTACAGTAGTGGCTATTACCCTGAGTCTGATCCAGCCTTAGCTCCCCCCCAGGAGATTACCCCAGATGCCTCTTTCATTGATGATGAAGCAATCCAGCGACTTCAGGGCAAGAGGAACCGAGTAAGGGAGGAGATTAACTGTGTGGAGATTAAAGGGGATGACCAGCTCATTGGGGCCCAGCAGTGGATGACCAAGTCCTTGACAGAAGAAAAAACCATGAAATCATTCAGCAAGAAGGGTGAGCTGCCAACAGGCCAGCAGAGGCGAAAACACCAAATCACATATCTGCTTCATCAGGCTAAGGATCGAGAGTTGGAGCTGAAGAATACCTGGTCAGAGAACAAGCTCAGCCGCCAGCAGACCCAAGCCAAATATGGATTCTAGGCTTCTGGAACTGATTTTCTCAAGGATCCCATCTTCCCTTTTACCCGGCACCAGGTGGCCTGCCCCTGCCCTTCCCAGCTAACACCCTTGGGAGCTCCAGCAGCTCTAAGTCCAGGACCTTTTTCCCTAGGGCCCCAGCCATCACCTCCTTGAAAAAGAACACATTAGATTTCATTTCCTTAATAAAAGTTATAGAAAATGCAGCTTCCATATCTGTTGGGGCTGACAAAGACTCCCAAGTGATTCTTCCAGAAACAACTGTTGAATTCTACGTGGGGAACTTGGCTCCCTAACAGGGTGAAATGACTGGTTGAATTCTGGTTTTTGTTTTTGTTGGTTTTTTTTCGTTTTTTAAACAAAAACAAAGATTTCTGTTAAAATAAAACATCCATCCTGACCAAAAAAAAAAAAAGCTAAATACCTATTTGAAATTGGGAGTGTCCATCTGGAACTATGTTACTGCAGGGCCAGACCAGGCTGACCTTGTACAGTGGTATAGACCCTGGGAAACAGGACCAAGGACAGTGGCTGATAAGAAATACTGCTGGACTACAGGTTACTTCCTGCTTTCCTTGGTAATTAGCCATATCTGGGAGGCAGCAATCAGTAGGATTCAGTAAGCAGAAGCCTGCTCACCTCCCAAAAAGATAATCCTACAGCTCCCAAAACAAAGATCTTCCTCCCTGCCACTTATGCATTCACCCAGACCACACTTGAAGACCAGGAGAAGACTTATTTTTGACTCTTGATCAGCTTCTTCCCTAGCCCCTAAGAAGACTGGCTAGCTTAGACCATTAATGACTTTGTGACCTTGATTTCAGCATTTCCCCTGACTAAGCCTCAGTTTCCTTTTCTCTCCAAGGAGGGGCTTCCACTAAATGACTCTTGGGGTTCTGAACTGCTCTAAATCCATAATCTTTTATATTCTCACCTTTGAAATTTTGAAAATAAATATCCTCATGGGGGAAAAACATATTATTATGTGTATTATATATAATATATTATACATAATATATAAATATAACATATGTATAAAAACATATATCTCTTAGGATGGTGGGAGAGGGTAGAACACAGTGGGACATCTAATATATAAAAACAATATATCAATAAAATCTAATTTAATTTAAACATATATGTGCATATATACATACATACTGTGTTTCCCCGATAATAAGACCTATCCCAAAAATAAGCCCTCCCCTTACTGTGTAAGATTCCTCTAAAATAAGCCCTCCCCCGAAAATAAGCCCTATTGAGATTGCTACTGTAGTGAAGGTGATCCCCTGCGCTACACGCTACATTACGGTACCCTCTGTATGCACCCTCCCCCCTGTGAAACCCACGCCGCGCTCCAAGCTGCATCCAATCAGAGCTGCAGCAGTGAGCTCGTCATCCTGTTCTTCCCCAGTGATTTGCTTGCTGGCGCCATCGAGAGCAGTGCCACAGAGGAGAGCTGAGGCAGGACAACATAAGCCCTCCCCTGAAAATAAGCCCTCTGGTGTTTTTTCTTTCCAAAAAAAATAATAAGACAGTGTCTTATTATCGGGGAAACACGGTATATACATATTTACATATATTTAAAATGCTACTTCACTAACCCCATTTATGCATTGTGTTTCTTTTGAATGATATCCCCATCTTTTTTTTTTTTTAAAGCATTTGGGGTTAAGTAACTTGCTCAAGGTTACAAGACCAGTTATTTCTAGGTGTGGTGCTAAGTATCAGAGCCTGGATTCCATCCCAGGTCATCCCGACTCTGGGGCTGGTGCTCTTACTCCATGTGCTACCTGGCTGCCCCAAGATATCTCCTTCTTAAGCCACATTTTAGTTATTGGTCCTATTTACGAGGTCTGGGCGATATCTAAGAGGTCGAATTTGTCTAATTGAGTTAGTATTTCTAGTTTGCTTTGCTTGTTGCTTGTACTTTGTACTGAGGTCATAAGTTTTACTACGCCCTTATTTCACCTCTGTAAATCTCAGTTCACTCATGAATATAGAACTAGTAGAGTATTACCTATCTCATATGAATATTGTTAGGGTCAAATGCAATACTGTATGTAAAGTGCTTATTTAAGGAGGCTTCTCTGGGCCTAAATTCACCCAACATGGAGGTGCTTTGCATCCTGTATCACAGTGAATGGGTGTATCCTCCTTCAGCTGCAAATCTGAAAAGGCTGCATCTTTGAAGTTGACCAGGCTAAGACAATCAAGTTCATTTTCCTAGTGCACTCTTTTCTTCTGCACACATAGGGTGAAGATCACAGTTCACCCATAATATGGTGCCATGGACTAAACCATTAAGAAAGGAAGAACTTCATTTCCCTGCTCTCCTCTTTTATTTCAATTCTAAGAAATGGGCCTAGTGATGTTTCTGGTTTTTTCACTTGTCCTCAGTTTCAGGGATGACTAGATCTGGAAGTCAAGTCATATATGTTCCAAATCTCAAAGCCTGTATAAATGCCCATTGTTACTATTATTGTTAGCATCATTGTTGTAATAACCTCCTCATCAGCTTTCCCTTCTTTAGTCCAACTATCAAAATTATCTTCCTAATGCAAAGGTATTCTGATTGGGGGTGGGGTGGGAGGATGGAAATAGATATGCTATGTAAAGAGCAGCTATTGCTCCTTCAAGGAATGAGGAGCTGTCAAGCGATATAGCATCCTTAATGGTCAGAGGAAGAAGAAAAGATAGTGATAGTTGGGTACTCCCTACTTAGGGAGTACTAAGGCAGGTAGTTGTTGACCTGATAATGATGGAAAAGACTTGTTTTAGGGGTGCACAGGCCCTGGAGTCAGGAGGACCTGAGTTCAAATTCAGCCTCAGACACTTAACACTAGCTGTGTGACCTTGGGCAAGTCACTTAACCCCGGTTGCCCTGCCTTCCCCACCTCCAAAAAAGACCTCCAAAAAAAAAAGAAATTATGAAAGAGATGATTTCAGAGAATCCTGGGTAGTATACAATGATGCAGAGTGAAATGAACAGAACCAGGAGAGCAATTTTACAAAGACAACAACTCTACAGAGAAAAATAATTTTAGAAGACTTTAAGAATTGCAATCAAAGTAAAGACCAACCATATCTCCAGACCAGTAATGAAGCCATTTACTCACTTCCTTACAGAGATGACAGACACAGGGGAAGAGATGTATATTTTTGGACGTGGCTATTGTGTGTAATTATTTTGCTTGATTATGCTTATTTGTAACAAAGGTTTTTTTTTTTTCTTTCAAACTTTCTGTTACTGGGGAGGGTGACTCCCCAGGTGTTGGCTGAAAAAAAAAAAGTCCATTGTACCATTTTTTGAATATTCAAAGAAGGGAACAGAAGGAACTTCAAAAGGAAGTATGGTCAAGCAAAACAGTTCTGAAAGTAACATGTAGAATTAATTCTTTTTTTTTTTTCCCAAAGAAAGTGATATGAAGTGAAGATTTACAATTTCACAGCGAATCCTATGTGTATGGAAATGCCCTTTTCTGGTATTTAGGTCCAGAATTTTAAAAAAAGAAACAGCAAGATTTTAAATAAAAAAAAAAAACTGGATTAGTAACTTCCAAATTTGCCCTTGCTCTCTCATATCTCCAAGCATTCTTGCAATTCAGTTTTCATGCCAGGAGTACTTTCTCCTCAACTCCTCTTTTTGAAATCCTTATTGTTTTCTATGGTTCAGGTCAAGGGCTAGCTCCCTCCTCCATGAGATTTCTTATTTTGCTTTTTTTTATTATTTTGCTTTTTTTTTTTTAGAGGAGGGAAGGCAAGGCAATTGGGGTTAAGTGACTTGCCCACGGTCGCATCAGCTAGTTAATGTCTGAGGCCAGATTTGAACTCAGGTCCTCTTGACTCTAGGGCTGGTGCTCTATTCACTGTGCCACCTAGCCGCCCCCTCCATGAGATTTCTTAACGCACTGTGTCTGTGTTGCTTCTTTACCTTGCCTTATCCTGCTAGGTATCATGCCTATTTGTGTATCTGTGCCATCCACCCATTGGATTATAAACTCCTGGGGATTATATTGTTTTCTTAATTTTTCTGTCATCAGCATCTATCACAGTGCTTGCACAGAGTGGCCATTTAAGACGTGTATATTGAATTCAACTTTCATGCATCCAGTCCCCACTATATCATATAGAACAAGTATAGTTGTACCTCGAGACTATTTAAATTAAGGGGACAATTTTATATGCCTAACAATTGTGTAAAGCAAAGTAAAACTGCAAAGAACACTGGAAGAGGGTATGAGAAAACCCAGCTTCTTTCAACTGACAAGATGCCTAGCTTTGAAAAAGTCATTAAACTTTCTAGACTCCAGTTTCTTTGCCTATAACCTTTTTTTCTAATAAGGGGTCTCCTTGCAACTCTAAAACTTCTGTTTTTCTAATTTTGATACAGTTTCTTAAGGGCAGAACTAATCATAGGATTTGGAATTATAGAGATTATCTAGTTTAATCCTTTCTTTTTGTAGATGAGAAAACTGAGACCTCCTCTAAAGGTATCATAGTGTGTTGTGGATAGAGAGCTGGCTAAGGTTCCAGGAAGAGCTGGGTTCAAGTCCTGCTTCTGACATATACTGGCTGAGTGATCTTGGGCAAGTCATTTAACTTCTCAGTGCTCTGAGCAAGTGTCTAACATGATAAAGTTGTAGAGAAGGTGGCAACCCACATTGTTAAAGGGAATTTCTTCACCTAGGAGTTCCTATAAGATGAAATCACAAGTTCAGTTGCCTATCACAATGTTTATTTGATTCAGCTGCATTCAGCAATCTTACTACCCAGGAGTTTAACACCTCTTTATAGTGTGGAAAGGGGAATGATTTTTAATGAAGCTGGAAATACAGGTTGAGTTCATAATGGCCTTTAAGACCCAAACAGAGGAATTTATATACAATCCTTAAAACAATTAAAAAAAAAAAAACTACTGAACTTTACTGAATAGTAGCGACACGGTCAGATCTACTATTAAGGAAAATCACCTTGGCAACTCAAGAGATTCAACTGGTGTGGGAAGAGAATTAAGGCAAGAAAAACAATTAGAAGGCCATTTCAACAGTCTAGGCAAGAAGTGATGAGAGAATAAACTAAAGCTGTGGCCCATTGACTAGAGATGAGATTGGATGCCAGAGATTTCAAAGAGAAAGAAATGGCAAGATTTGGCAACTTGACTACATATGTGGAATGAGGGAGGATTGTTGAATCAAGTTACAAACCTGGAAAACTTAAAGAATGAAGGAAATTTCCTACAGAAATAGGGTAGTTTATTTTTTTCCAATTACATGCAGAAATACTTTTAACAATTTTTAATATTTTAGATTTTAAAAAAATTTTGAGTTCCAAATTCTCTCCCCAACTGCACATGAATTAACCTCCTTGGAAAACCAAGAAGCTGTATCAATATGACTAGAGGCCACTAGAAAACTCTATGAAAAGAGGTGTAGCTTGAACCTTGGGCCCCTGGGCTAATCAAATCTTGGGGAGAGCTTCCTTGCCTTTTTTACTGACCCACATGGGAGTTTAAAGGATAAATGCTAGTAAATAATGATTTTATCAAATCCCAACTTCTTGATGACAGAATCTTAAGAGTCTTCTCAGAGCAATGCTGTCAAATTAAAATAGAAAAGGGGAAGATGGGGGTTAGGAGCACTAAACTGAATCTAAAGATCCCTGTGACATATATTATCTTAGAAAACTATATGTTAACTTTATCTTCTATTATAGATTTATTTATTTTGTTAAATATTTCCCAATTACATTTTAATCTAATTTGGGCTATACTAGGGGATGTTCTGTACCACATGTGGCCCATGGGACCCTCCACCATTTAAATGGCTTGAGAGATTTTACTAAACTACTAACTTCTAAATGTGAGAAACCTGGCATAGGCAGTATTGGGGGATGGGTGAGATGAAACTTCTCAAAGAATAGCAAAAGTAAAATAAAATAAATATCAAAAAAATTCAATGGCCCCTTCTGTAACCAAAAAGGTAGAAGAGAGATAAACTCCCAAGATTCTAAGCTTTGTCTCCACATTTCAGGAAGACTAAGTGCCAAATTTCAGTGATCTGGTCTATATGGTGAGTGATGCCAAAGCTTTACAACTCATAGTTGTTTTTTTTATTTAAGGCAGTGATTTTAGTAGGAGCATTATGGGAATTTTGGGGCCACAGCATAGAAGATGATACCTCTAGCATAATCATTGATTCCTCATAATGGGTTAGGTCACCTATAGCAATGTAACCAAGAGGCCATTTCCACCAAAACATTCTCCTTAAGAAGCAAATTTTTCTCATTTAGAAGGGCTGCCCTCTTCTTCTACAAGAATTAAAAAATGAGGGGAAGCCTAGTGGCACAGTGAGTAAGAGCACTGGCCCCAGAGTCCGGAGACCTGGGATCGATTCTGGGCTCAGATAATTAACACCCACCCAAAAATAACTGGCCATGTAACCTTGAGCAAGTTACTTAACCCCAATTGCTTTAAAAAAAAAAGAATTAAAAAAGGACTTCCCCTCACCTTCATCCACATATTCTGGGTTGCTATACCAAGTCAGAGGATCCCCTTTTCTTCCAGGTAAAAGCACATTTACCGTAGTTATATTTCAATAGTTTTACCTCCCCCCATGCTATTGGAAAATAAGGCACTACCCAACAATACTGCCCCTTTGTCCATCCAATCCCTTTCTGTGAAGGAGTTGTCTGCCATCCCAAGGAAAAAGTATGCCAACTGAAGGGAATCTGAGCTATGAACCTTCTGATAGGGTAAGGACAAGAAGGTAATTCTATACCAAGGAAGGAATTAGGAAAGGCCAGAGAAGGTCAATTCAAATGATGTCCAAAAGCAACCTATTCTTATATCTGGAGATAAGATGCAAGAAACCACAAGACCAGAGAGCCCTCCCCCCTTCTTAGGTCATTATTGATCCATCACAATATTATTGATCCATCACAAACATGGCTTCTGGGAGATAGATCATCTGACCTGGGCAGTCAATGCAGTCAATTCAGGCAGTCAACCTGGGAATAAGAATGCAACTATTAACTAGCAGGGGCAAATTTTTTGCACTGAGGTAAAGGAATAGGGCCAATTTGCCATTTGAAGTCATGTAAAAGGTCACTTCAGCTAGGTTTGTGCTCTGACAAGCAGAAGGTGCTCAGGTGGCCAGAAATGGCTGCCTTGTCCTTACCTAGGAGGATCATACTTTACCATGCCTAGCACAAAGCATCACAATCACCATATTCATATTGTCGATAGACCCACTCTTCAACCTCCTGCCATTCTTATTATAGCTATTTAGATCAGTCCAAGAAAATATGACATCTCTGATAGCTGCTGACATGACCCACAAGTAACTGTATGCTGTGAGAAGCATTGGCAAAATTCCTCAATCCATTCTGATTTCAAAGAGGAAAGCATTTGATTCTCCATTTCTGTGCTCTGCAAGCCTCAGGTCACTTAGCCAGACCTATGACCATTAGCCATGAGTCATTGTAAATAAAGATCTTCTCTCCTCCATCCCTCACTCCTACATGCTGGCCATGTACCCTGAAGTTGAGCCTACTCAAGATGATTTACCAGGACCCCTATTCCCAATGATATCCCCTGTTACAGGATGGGATTAATGACTTTCAAAGTCCCGCTGCATATGCCTCTCCATTGTAAATGGAGCCAGAGATAAACCAGGCCAAGCAGCGTTCTTCAGAATCCAGGGGGCTGATAGGTGGGAGCCCATTGAGCTGACACAGGAAGCATGTTTCCAGGACCTGGACTGGAAGTCTCAGTCTTTGCCAGAGCTGTCACCTGTTTATGAATTACACTTGACATTGGAGGGACCCAGGTAGCACTATTATTTAGAATACACCATTTCTACATAACAACTAAAACCTCTTGTGCCCAACTCACATGGTTAGAGAGGCCATCTTGTCACCCAACTTATAGTAGGTAGCTCTGGATTATGTATAGGTGATAGTATGACACCATGTCTCCTGTTTAGTAATGACTAGGACCCAGTAACAAAGGAACAACCATATGTCAAAATGGTTGTCAAAATAGTATAGTTGTTGTACCTGGCCCCATTCTTTCCCCTCCCCCAACCTCAACTCTCCCACAGAAGTGAGCAGATTGCCAGGTTTAGTTCCACCCTCCCCCAATCACTGAGGTGGTCAGGCTGCTGGGTCAGGGAGACTTGGCACTGGCAGGAATTTCAAGGTGTGAACTGACCAGTCACTGATTTTGTCCTCTACAAGTTCCTGCTTATGTAATACCTAACCATTGGCATGGTGTCCCTTCAAAAGCTGAGGCTTTACCTGAGATCTCTGCTGTACAATTTGGGTGGGATTATGGGACAGTACTCTGTCAGCCCTCCGTGTGGCCTGATCAGCCAACGTGGCGCCAATAAAGGGTTCAATTCTAAATTGTTACTTGGGTCTTGCTCATGTTCTCTGGGTACAACATAGTGAGTAGCCTTTTGAAGGAACTTTTAGCTTCAGAAGCCTGTCAGTCACTTACTCTGGCCACTCTCCAGGACCTGCCAAAAGCTCCACTCAGCTTGATCTTTATGAATAGAGATCTCCCAAAATATGGGTCTGCAGAGTAAGTGCCCAGGGAAAGAGATTTGTGGATGTCTTGCTTTAGCTTTTCTAGAACCATAGCTTGCTCAGGACCCTACTTGAAAGAGTCAGATTTGAGGATCTTGGTAAATGAGGGCCATCAAGATTCCCCTGGTGGAGAATTCAGGTTTTGCCAAAAGTTTTCTGGGCTTTTAGATTGTAGGAAAGCAAATGCCAATAAACTATTTCAGGCTGTACCTTCCATCATCTGAATTTTCCCCACCCAATGCATTACACCAAACTTGACTGAGATCTAGATTTTCATAGGATTGATTTCCCACCCCTTGCCTCTCATATGGGCCACCATCTAATCTAAGACCTCAGTCCCCTTGCCTTTGTTCAATACAGTTAAAATTATATCATTAATCTAGTGGTGTCCATCAAAGTCCTCAGAAGAAAAACCTCTTTTAGTTCTATGCCCAACAGAATGTGGCAATTTGAAGGAAATTTAAGGCAGCTCTGGAGAAAGATGATTATATTAGATTCCTTTCCAGGTAAAACCAAACTATTCCTGACTTGTCTCAACCACAGGAACAGAGAAAAAAAGCACTGATAATATTGATGATCCCAAACCATTCACTCTGACAGATATTTACTCACAAGAGATCATGATACCCCTTTCTTCCAAGGTCTGCCCTCTGTAACCCCATTCCCTAGGATCCAAATGAGCCTGAGGATTTAAGAGATTAGCTTTAGACTTGAGGGGAGTTGAAGGTCCCCTGATGCCCAGGTACTTGATTTCAAAGTGCAATTTTACTAGCACCTTCATAAGTTGGTCATCATTTTCTCTCTTATCAATCAGTCTTTTAGGAGCTACACCCAAGGGTCCCCTATGGGGGTGGTTATGGTTACCCTAGGGAGTTGGGGTGCTGTGCCTCATCAACTCTTGATCTCCTGCTCAAATTTCACCAGTTCATAAATCTACATTCACACCTATATAGGTGTGTGCTCAGAAACCACAGCTAAAATCTAAAGTCTCTGGGCTGGATTTCACCCAGAAGGCAGGACCTAATTGCCCACTGTAATGGAAATGTAAATTTTAAAGATCTTCCCTGCCCCTAGGCTAATGTGCACCTGAAGCCTGGGGTGGGAGGCTTGTTTTTCAGTAGATACTTTTTGATTGGCCAGTGGGTCCAAAAAGTTGTTACATTCTCTGAGCCAGGAGAAGGCTATATAAGCCCTGATGTGTAACTTTGTTTTGGGACTCACTTTGAGAAATGTTCTGTGATTTGATCTGAATTCTGGGAAGCCGTTGTTGAGAGTCCCCCGGCTTTGAAAAAACCCAGAATGTGGAAACCCAGATGTTGACTGGGTATGGATGTAATGGTTGGACAGTTTGGAAATCTGTCTACTTGATGTTTCTGTCTTGATAATTATGCCTGTATACTTTGAGGTTCGGGGTGCTGACCTTTTCTCCTGAACAAGGTAAACGATATATGTCTGACTGATTAAAGTAAGCTTGTTAACCCATTTTGAGTTGCTTTCCTTTAACAAAGCAGATCCAAGAACCTGTGGTAGCTGCAAACCCTGAGGACGCTTGGGGTGCTTGCTGCTACACCCACAAAGCAAGCTGGTCATAGAGTGGGGCAGGCTTGGGAGTGCAGAAGAGATTTTATCTATCAAACTCTTTCTTGGGAACTTCACTCCCTCCCTTTGTAGATACCCATGAAGGACCCAGCTGCAACAGGAATTCACCGTTAAAGGACCCAGAAGACACAACTCCTCATCCTAACTATTTAAAATTAGGACAAAGGCCAGTATCCATGTGGAATGGGTGACCGATTCATATCACTCTGTAAAAATAAATCCTGAGAAAAGTTTTCTTAGCCAACAAAACTCTGCTGTGGAGATAGTCTCCTAGTATATAGTATATATCCTAGATAGTCTCCTAGAGCCTAGCACTGGCTCCACTGGGACAAACCCTTCCAAATTGCTCTTCCAACCTTCCCTAGTTCTTTGATATTGAAAACCCACTTACCTCTTGCTCTCTCCATGGAAGGAAGAAAGCAAGCAGCATTAAACATCCACTATATGCCAGATCCTGTGCTTAGCACTTTACAATTATTTTCTCATTCTATCCTTACAACAACCCTGGGAGGTTGGGGCTATTATTACCCATGTTTGACAGTTGAGGAAACTGAGGCAGACAGAGGTTAAGTGATTTGCCTAAGGTCACACAGTGAGTAAGTTTCTGAGGCCAGATTTGAACTCAGGTACTCCTGACTCCAGGCCAGGCATTCCATCTCTTTAGCTACCTAGCTTTAGAAAACATTATCTTCCTGGGAGCAGCTTTCTTGCCATCAGTTATCAAATTTTCCTCTTTGCTTCTCTCAGTGTTGTGTCTCTTATGGCTCTGATAACAGCATGAAGCAGTAAAACCTCTCTCTTAGAGAAAGTCTTTCCCACTGGAGGCCTGTGGGTTCCTACCCCCATTTACAGTGTCTCCTCCACTCTTATTACCTGTTATTTCATGGCCCTTAAAAATCCAGAGCTCTATCTCTTAAGGGCTGAATGTACTGGGCCAATTGATTCTCAGTCTCACTCTGATGGCAGTCTAGCTTCTTCAGGAATGATAAAGAATTCTAGAAGGCAGTGTAGAAGCCAGGTAGAACATGGATTTGGAATCTTTTTCTTAAGTTGTTTCTCTGTCTGCTTTTACCCAGAAGTAAGACTTAGACATTAGAACAGCCAAGCATCAGACCAAAATTTGAACCACCTCAGAGGGCAATTAGAACCAAGAGTTCTGTGAGGTCAACTGAACTTTCTGTCTTCTAATGCAAGAGAGGGAGGGATCATGGCTTACCAACCTTGGAAACTGGCATTAGTGGCCTAGCAACACATACATTTCCAAATCTGCCTTGGGAAGGTTGTCAAAGTTGCCTGCTACCCTGTTGGCTAAGTGGTAGCTCTTCTCTCCTGCTAGAGCTGAACCATCCTGTTTAACTGGGTAAACATTCATAGATAGCAGTCTTCAAAGTTGTGCGCTTACTAGCTAAGTGACCTTGGTGAGATCACCTTACTTAACCCTTTAGATTTCAGTATCCTCATTTGCAGTTGAAACAGCTATCCCTAACTTTTATGGAAGAAGCAGGTAGCAAAAGCATCATTACCCTCATTTTACAGAAGAGAAAATAGATTCAGAGAGAATAGGTGAATTTTCCATGGTTTCTTAGCTAGTCAGTATCTAAAACAAGGTTAAAATCTAGGTTTCTAGGAACCTAGGCACCTCCTCCAATGTTCATTCTATTAAACCATCTTCCCTCTATAAAATGAAGAAGTTGTCTTTGACCCAGAGATTTCACTGCAGGTCATATTTTCCTAAAGAGGTTAAGGACAGGGGTGGCTAGGTGGCACAGTAAACAGAGCACTGGCCCTGGAGTCAGGAGGACCTGAGTTCAAATCTAGCCTCAGACACTTACCACTTACTAGCCGTGTGACCTTGGACAAGTCACTTAACCCCAATTCCCCCTCCAAAAGCAAAAAAAAAAAAAAGGTACCAAAATTTTTATAGGAATATTTTTTGTGATAGCAAAGAACTGGAAAAAAGTGAGTGCCCATCAACTTAAAACTGGCTAAACAGAGTGTGTCATAAGAACATAATAGAATATTATTCCACAAGAAATGATAAATTCAGAAAACTATGGGAATATTTATATGGACTAATATAAGGTGAGGTAAGCAAAATCAGGACAACAATCAATACAGTGACCACATGAGAGATAATTATATCAAATTATAGCAATATAAAAATTATAGCCATATAAAAACAAAAGTCATTGATAAAAAAAATTGGAAAAGAAATAAAAGTATAAATCAGGAGTATAAGCTAAATCAAAGAGATCTAAGATCTCTTCTTCCTCAAATATTAATTTGACTGTTAGAGACCCATTCTACACAGGACTTGAGACAACAGTTTATGGATTAGAAATTCTTTCTGGGGGTGGCTAGGTGGCACAGTGAGTAAAGTGCCGGCCCTAGAGTTGGGAGGACCCGGGATCAGTTCCAGCCTCAGACCCAACACCCACACAAAAAAGAACTGGCCCTGTAACCTTGGGCAAGTTACTTAACCCCAATTGCTTTAAAAAAAAATAAATTCTTTCTGTTTAAAAATGGAACATATGACCACTATTATATTTTAATGGAACATGAGTACCTCAAAAGACTGTACATTTTAAAAATATTAAGTAGATAGTATAGAAAATTTTTATTTCAAAGTAAAATTATAATTTTTTTTGCATCAATTGACATGCCTGGTAGTTGTAGTGTTAAAGGTCTTTATAGAGAGAAGGCAACAGTACTAGAAAAAGCTAATAATTTCTAAAAACTTCCCTAAGACTGACCTGATGCAAAAACCAAGGTTCTGAAAGGTTGATATTGTCTGAAATGGTGTTCAAAACCAGGTCTTCTGGTCCAGTGCTCTAATCAATACCCATGATACCACTAATACCAGAACACAGATGGTAGCTGTGATTTCATCAGTAAGGGAACTATCTTTAATTTTCTATGTCTTATTAGTAGATAAATCCAAGGTGTTGCCTCAAACTTAAAGCTTTTATACTTGCTCCCAGGGTCAAATAATTAGTGAATGGGAATGAGAGAATAGATTGGGATTTGAACCTAAGTCCTTCAGAATTCAGGCTCAGCACACTGTCTACCTGATCTCTTATACATAAAAGAAGTGGCCATTTCCACATGGTATGCCTTATACTTTATATCTGGAAATTTGTTTTGCTGGACTAAGAATATTTATTACTAGAAATTTATTTTTTTCTTTTTCAATGGGTTGGAGGGGGGGGTAGGGAAGGGAAAATTTCTCTTAATTTTATTTTTTTTTAGGGCAATTGGGGTTAAGTGACTTGCCCAAGGTCACATGGCTAGTTTTTTGTGTTGTGTCTGAGGCCAGATCCGAACCCAGGTCCTCCTGACTCCAGGGCTGGTGCTCTATTTACTGCACCACCTAGTCACCCCATGTCTCTTAATTTTAAAAAATAAAGAGTGAGGGTTGCTAAAGATATGAAATGTTACATGCACCTTCAGATGAAGTCACTGTGTCATTAATTTTATTTCAGTGTTTTATTTTGTTACAAGAGACCTCTCATGAAGTAGTAGTCTGTATTGTAATATAAAAGCAAAACACATCAATAACATTTAAATATATATTTATATCTGTAAAGTCCTTAAGAATGAGAAATGACAGTTATTTGTCTTCTTTCCAATAACTTTCTGAGAATGTAGCAAGTTTGGAAGTGGGCTACTTCTATATGAGAAACTATTGGAATATAAAGTAATTTATTATTAATAATAAGAATAACAGTATTTATATAGCACCTTAGGATCTGCAAATACTTTACACAAATTATCTCATTTGATCTATAAAATGGGGATAATTTATTATTCCCATTTTATAGATAAGGAAACTGAGGCTGAGATTTAAATGCCCAGGGTTACAAAGAATTCTCATTCCAGTCTAGCTTGACTCCCAGTCAGGAACTTGGAACTTTAAGTGAGATATTTTCAAGGCTGTCCATACAGTGCTGTCAGGTTACTTAAAAATGTCCCCAGAGAGCACTCTCAGATAGGCCAGTCTTGTCTATGGAGCCCAATAATGCAAAACCCAAGCCCAAAATTTTAGCAGTTGCCACTGTGACATCCACCTGTCCCTTACTGGAATTTTGGAAGCAAAGAGCAGATATTGCAGGAGGGAGAAGAGAAAGAATAAGAGGAAAACAAGAAAGCTGAAGAAAATACTTTGTCACGCAAACATTGTGTGCTGGTAGAGTAAATTAAAGCTGAGCTCTAAGAACAAGGATGCAAAGCTGCCTTTCTGAATGGGTATTATGTCCTATCAAAGACTATTGTCTAGCAGAGCCCATTTCTAACAATGCCTCATTGTGGCCCTTGCAAAGACTAGTTAGTTAAAGTCCAGTTTTCCAAACCCCTTCCTACATTTTCAGGGCCCTCCAGGGATGGCTGCACACATGGATATTTCTGCTCCTACCAACTCAGGCTACCAACTTGCGGGGCTGTGTAAGTAATGATGGTTTATGCAACTGTTGGATCTAATGCCTGAAACATTGATTTGATTTCTCTAACCCTGAGAATTTTGTTCTGCCCAGATTTAGAGAGATGGTTTGAAACATCTATTCAGGGGAATTTTCAGTGTAACTTCTATTGCAAAACTAGGCAGCCACCTTTGGACTCAAAAGGAGGTTTAACCCAGATGGATTGAAGATGCTTTTTCTGGAATACTTTACTATCAATCCATGAATGGATTGAGATTTCTGTTTGAAAAAAAAACTGATATGACAACTTCAACTGCAAGCCATGATTTTGTTTTAGAGGAGGTCCAAATTAGTTATTTATGATTCAGGAAAGCTTAAAATCACTGGATGAAATGAGAAATATTGATGCTATTGGTGTTAAGATGGTTCTGGGATGTTCAAAATTTGTGTATTACCAGAAATGGTACTGATATTTGAAAATGGAGCATCTTCCAAATAAACTAGGTTTTTTAAAGTAACTAGGTATTGTGGTGATGTCAGATTAGTTGCAGGAGTGATGGTCTTTCTTGATGGATAACCTTCAAATTGCTGTTTTCTTCTATGGAGAGACCAAAGACCTATAATTGGGCTGCTTTTCATGCCAGATTCTAAATTGGGAAATTGGGTGTTTCTCCAGAAAGGCAAGGGAAGGAAGCTCAAAGTAGTCCAGAAAAGGTCTTTCTTCCTGTAATCCCAGTAAATAGTATGACCACATTCTCTTTGCTTTTTTCTTCTTAGGGCAGGTATTTCACAGTCTGATGCTTCCACCTCTCCTTAACCCCATTACTTTTTTTTTTAATCTATTTTTATTTGCTTGTCTGTATACATGTAATGTTGCTTTCTGATAGAATATAAACTCCTCGAGAACAGGGACTGTTTCATTTTGTCTTTTTATCCTGAGTGTCTGGCATTACAGTACTGGGCACATAATACCTGATAATTAATGCCTGATATTTAGTCAATGTTTGTTAAATGTTTGAACAACATAGCAGTAACATCTATTTGCACAGTACTTTATGTTTCCAAATACTTTAACCTAGGTAAGACAGTTAGCCGTATTATCTATATCAGACACCTTGGTTTTCCTTGCCCAAGATCCCAGGGGAAATTAGAATTCACATCTTTTGTCCCCTACCTAATCTAACAACAAAGTCAAGACACTTTGGGGGGATCTCAAATTCATTAAATAGGCTAGGTCTTGGGTTTCTTGAACTAATCTTTAGCAAAGGTGTTTGGGTAAAAGCTACAATTTCCTTTTAGTCATTATCCAAACCCAGGTCATAATTCTGGCATCTAGAGGGATGCATTGGTGGCCCTTTCTGATGAATACAAAGAAAATGACCTCAACCAATTCATGATAACTCTTTTCTTAATTGTTCTTTTATCATATTGGAATTGTTTTATAATTCCTCCTCCTTTTTTAGCCAGGAAGGTTAGAAATTGGTTTCCCATAACTTGTTAGAGTTTTATTTCTTCCTTTTCTCTACTAAAGCCCAAGCCAGATCAATCATTGACTTGGGGAGGTGGTTCCTTCACAGGACATGACTAGCACTGATAATTTGCTTTATCCCAGCAGGGAGCCCATTGATTCTAAATTCTTTGTTATGGAGGGAGATCGGCTACTCTAAGGTGGGGGACTTGATGGGAGCCAAAGAGAAATAAACAAGCCTTCTGACTGGAGCCTTTGACCAAACTTCCTCTTCCAAATTGGGAAGACTTTGGAGGGCAAAAATGTAATGTCATTTCCAAAGGCTATTCAAGCCTTCCTAAGTCATACCGCCGAGTTTGTTTGTGATGGTGGTGGGGGTTTTTTCGAGGATTTAGAGGATTCTATTCCCCTTATCTTTCTTCCCTGCCTCATCTTTTATCCATGAAAGGAATGAAGTGGCCTCTTTGTAGGTTAAAGCCACTCCTCACAAATTTCAGTTAGCAATTAGGAAGGACAGATAAATGTCATGGAATATGTAATTCACAGTCCAGGAGAAGAAGCACTGGGCTGAGAGTCAGGAGATCTGAGTTCTGGTTTTGGCTGTGCCACCTAAGTAGCTGTGTGATAGTGACCAAGCCATTTATCTACCATACTGGTGTTTTTTCTTCATCTGTAAAATGGTACAGTGTGGTAAAGGGGGCATTCAGTCAGACCCGGGTATGCCATTTACTCACCATGTGACATTTATCAGGAAAGTCTTTATAGAGTGCCCCTCTAAAGACTATTTGAATGGAAGCTAGGTGGCTCAGGAGACAGACTGTTGGGTCCGAAATCAGGAAGACTCATCTTCACGAATTAAAATCTGACCTCAGACATTTACTAGCTGTATGACCCTGGACAAGTCACAAATTCTGTGGACCTCAGTTTCCTCATTAGTAAAATCTGGGGGTTGAACCTCATGTACTCTCTACAGCTATGATCCTGTAATGTCTAAGGCCCCATCCAGTGAGGAATCTATGACACTCTAACTCCAGGCCCACTTTGTTCTTTCCACTAAGCCACAACTGCTTCTAAATCTAGCTTAAGCCTGTGGTGTGTAAGATCCATGTAATTCATATGATTTTGTGACCTGGCATGAATGAATGAATGAATGAAAAAATATTTATTAAGTACTCATACAGAGTATAAGCACCCTAGTGCTGCAAATCCTGGAGATAGAAACAGAAAAGTAAGAAGTTCCCTACTCCCAAAGAGCTCATATACTAATGATAACAATAATTGACTTAAATAATACTTAGTAAAGGCCTGGCACTATGCTAAGTGCTTTAAAATGATCATCTTCTTTGATCCTTGCAACAGCCCTGGGGGAGGTAAATGCTATTATTTTCCCCATTTTATTGATGAGGAAACTGTAGGGAAGTGATTTGCCCAGAGTCAGTAAAGGTCTAAGACTGGATTTGAACTCAAGTCTTCCTGGTTCCAGGCCCCAGAGCTCTATCCACTGTACCACCCAGCTACTAATGGGGTAGACAACATATATTGAGGGTGGCTACTAGCCAGATAGACAGATATCATAGGCCTCTAGGGTGCATCATCTTTATAATGTCACTTGCACAAATAAGAGGCAGGCAGTGTCTGATGTTGCATCATTTGACAGTACAAGGACTTTGGTGGTTCAAACTTTCTTTTCTAGGTCTTCAGCATCTGGGCTGTAACTCTGCAGAAGGAATGGCCAGGCCACATCTCCACAGGGGCTGCTTCTCAAGATGAAGGCTATGAGCTCCAGGTTGGAAGCAGGTCTGGTCTGGTGCTTTGGAGGGTAGTGCCATTACTCCCAAGCCTCTTGGGATGAGTTCAGGATCCTGGACTGTCTCCATGTCCCTGATACTATTCTATGTTCAACTTATTCCCAGTGAAACTTCAAGTAGTAGTTTTTACTTTCTTAAGTTCTAAGGTCTTTGATTTCAATTTTTTTTAAAGGGAAAGAAAACAGAAACAGCTCATCTGAGGCTAAGGATCATATTTTGTTAACAGATCTATTTGTATTGAGAAGGGAGAAATACAGATTTTTTTTTTTACCAGTTTTAGTTAAGTGTGTAAGTTCTCTCAGAGTCTGTCTCTATTTATTAACTTTCACATAGTGAGGTGATTAAAGCCCTCCAAAGAAACAGTGTCTCTGCAGTCAATCTATCCAGCATTTTCTAAATCCTGCCATTTTTGCTGGTACTGAAGGAATCCTGTTAAGGAGTATCTTGAAGCTTATCTGGGCAGTACGCTTAAGGATTCATATCTAAGTTTTATGAAGCATTTTCTTGATCATATATGCAGCGGTTCCTCCTTTCCCCTCAAGTAACCCCAAACCCTAGCCCTACCTAATTAATGACTGGAAAAGCCAAAGTAATCTCTGCATTTGTTCCTAGTGTAGAGGTTTTAGAATAGGTCACTTTACAGATTCAGGGTGAGAGAATTACTCTCATTGTGAGCCAAACCTTCACATGGGGTTCCACTTGATACTGATAAAATGTTGATGTCAAGTCAAGCCAAAAAGTATTAAATGCTTACTTGTTTGCCTGGTAGTGTGCCAAGCAATGGTAATACAAATACAAGAAGAAGAAAAAGAATCTTTGACCTCCAGGAGCTTACATCCTAATGAAGGAAGACAACAAATAAAAGGGATCTGGAAAGGGGGCTGGATAGGAGGACGAATGGTGGAGAAAGAAGCCTAAGAGTCAGGAGCAGAGCTCAGAGAAAAATGAAGTAGTGAAGGTGGCTGGCCTGGGAACATTCCTTAAAATGCAGATTACCAGCAGAACTGTACATGTAAGAGATGGTGGCTAAATACCTAGTGGTAGAATGACTATGAAAATCTTCACCCTGAACTGGGATTGTGTTTAAAAACCAAATGTAGAAGAGCAGGCCTCCGTGTGATTAAGCCTGTACATGCACATGCAAGTCCATGCACACGCACACACATGCACACGCACACACATACATGCACACACTTTGGCATAATGCTATATTGGAGTGGTTGGCTAGTACAACTATGTGCTATTCTCTATTCTAGAATCTCTTGCTCCCCTGACCTTATGGTCATTACTATCTTGTCAAACCCAAACCTTGAGATAATCCCTACCATTCAGCTTCTCAAAATGGTTGCTAAAGAAAATCATAGACTAGGTCTTCTACCAATTTATTTTATCTAATCTCAACTGGGCCTTGAAAGTGATAAATAATCTTTTAATTTTTTTCCAGACGGTAGCTATTCCAAATTTATCCACAAGCCCCTCATAGGACCTCACCTTTATAAATAGAGGCCATCAATGACAAGTTCTCCCTCTCTTCTGCTATTCCATACCTCAAAATCCCACACCATGACCCATTTCCTCCCATTTCTTCCAGTCTTTGAGGAATAGATGGCTTTTGTCAGTTCCAAGGTCAATCCCTCTACTACTTGTGTTCTTTTAAAAAATATATATATTTATTTATTTACTTTTAGTTTACAACATTCAGTTCCACAATCCCTTGAGTTTCACATTTTCTCCCCCTCCCTCTCCTCTCCCCTACCCCCCGTGGTGGCATGCAATCAAATATAGGATCGACAAATACCTTCACATTAAACATTCTGCTTGTGTTCTTGATCCCATTCTGTTCTGTCTTCTCTAATTGGTCCTAGGACCATTCCCTTTCATCCGAAGTCTGTCCCCTTATCTCCTGGTTCCTTCCCCCACCCTTTCAAATTTAAGGGGTCTCTCCCACCCCTAAAACACCCCTTGACCCTGCCATTCCCTCAAGCTATCAATTTTCATCTCTTCTCTCCTTCCTAGTCAATCTTGGGAATGTCCCATTCATATTCCTTGCCTCCACTTCACCTTTTACTCACTTCTTATACATCTTGCAATCTAGATTCTGACTCCATCATTTTACTAAAACTATTCTTTCCAAGGTTGTCAATAACCCCCTTAACAGTTAAATCCAATGGACTTTTCTTAATCTTCATTATATTTAACCTTTCTGCAGCTTTGTCATTGTCCACCATACCTACCCCTTCTTCCTAGACATTTTCTCCTCTCTTAGCTTCTGTGGCACTGCTGCTATGTCTTAGATTTTCCTCTTTATTTGACCAACATCTTGTGGTATAGTAGAAAGAGTTCATGACTTTAGAGTTAGAGCCCTGGATTCAAATCCCCACCTCTGACACTGCCCTATATGACTTTGGGAAAGTAATTTATCATCTTGGATTTCAATGTCTTCATCTGCAAAAGGAGGGGCCTTGACTAGATGGCTTCTGAGATCCCTTCCATCTTGAAAGCTATGACTCTTTGCTAGATAAGTATTGGGGCTTCCCAGGACTCTGTCCTGAACCTACTTCTCTCTTTACATTGTCTTTCTTGTGGCTAGCTCATCAGCTACCATGGGTTCAGTTCTAATCTCTATGCAGATGATTTCCAAATGCATATATCTAGACCTAATCTACCTCCATATTGCCAAACTTTGGCTGTATATCTTCACCTGTGTATCCTATAAGCATCTCAAACTCAACTTGTCCCAAATGGAACTCATATTTTTTCAAAACCCTTCCCTACTCCAAACTTCCCTATATCTGTTAAGGGTGCCATAACCAAGTTTATAACCTTAGTCATATATACTTGACTCTTCTTTCTTCCTCATTTCCCCAATCAAATGATAAGTCTTGTGGATTCTACTTCCACATCTCTCACATCCATCCTCTTCCACTTGTGGTCTAGGCTCTGACCACTTCTTGTATAATTCCTTCCTAATTTACATTTTAGGACCTAACCACTTCTTCCTTCCCAATTAGTCTCCTTGCTTCTAATTTCTTCCTCCTTCTACCACTCAGTTGCCAAAATAATCTTCCTAAAGAAGAGATCCAAACATGTCAT
>NW_027186304.1:62341203-62387012 GCF_028583685.1 Petaurus breviceps papuanus | reverse complement strand
TCAGTTGCCAAAATAATCTTCCTAAAGAAGAGATCCAAACATGTCATTTCCTTCCTCAAAAATCTTCAATGGTTGCCTATTGCCCATGAGTTTCCCAATGAATACCCTCCATAAGCTAGCTCCTGACTACCTTTCCAGCCTTGATTTATATTATGCTCCTTCACGTACTCCATGTTGCAGACAAATTGGATTACTAGCAGTTCCATAAAGGTCACATGCCATCTCCCATCTCTATGCCTTTGTACAAGGTTATACCCCATTCCTAGAGTATTCTCCCTCCTCACTGTTGCCTCTTAGAATCTTATGTTCTTTCAAGGTTTCGTTCAGGTGTCACCTTCTAGAAGCCTTTCCTGATTTCCCCCAGGTGTTAGTGCAGTCTTCCTGCTAAAATTACTGTGTATTAACTTATCTGTGCACATATTATTTTACCCAGTGGAATGTAAACTCCTTGAGCCCAAGAACTGGGTTTGGTTTCTCCCCCCCAGCTATTTTTTTTTTTTGCATTTGTATCCCCAGCCCCTAGCAACATAGTAAATGCTAAATGAATGCTTGTTGATTTGAATTTGTTTTTAACAAGAATTGACCCTAAAGGGGCAGCTAGGTGGCACAAAGAATGAAGCGGCAGGCCCTGGAGTCACATGACCTGAGGTCAAATCTGGCACTTAACTCTTAATAGCTGTGTGTGACCTTGGGCAAGTCACTTAATCCCAATTGCCCTGCCTTCCCCCCTCCAAAAAGAGAAAAAAAAATTTACCCTAAGGTATCCTGCCCTCCCTTCAGTGAAATCCCCTTGGACAAAAATGGACAAATCCCCTTGGACAAAAAAAAAAAACCTAATTGCTTCAGAAATCTATATTTAATCACACTAAACTAATGCTAATTGAATTGATAGCTTTTTTCTAAGGAAAAAAAAGAAAATTTTATTTCTTAAGTAATAAAAAACTAGCAGGTTAAAGTGACACTAAGATTTGTTGCTTTTTTCCCCCTTCTAACTCAGCCTTTAAAAATAAAAACCTGGAACATCAGTTTAGTTAAATACAGGGAATTCCTAGTTTCTGTTAATGTCTTTTGTAACCCCTCCTAATTCTTGTTCTTTGCCAATTTATTTCCTCATTCTTTGCCTTTCTCCCCTAAAATCACATTTCAAACCACACTTTATTCTGCATTCTTTCTGGACTGATGCTGGTGTGATATTGTATACCCATGATCAAATTGCCTGAATTCTCTGAATCAATCTCAGTTTCTTTCTCTACTTCATAAAGTTGTCATGAGTTTTAAAGAAATCATATTGACAGGAAGAGCAAAGAAACAAACCTCTCTGTTCCTTTGCAAAAGATTGTGCTTATTCCTTCACTAAAATTTGTTTCCATTCTCTGCTCATTTCTGTGACAGGTAAATTCCTAATCCCACAAAACATAAATAATAAAGTAGGAAAACTGCTATCTTCTTTTCACATCTGGCTAAGGTATTCAATCTACCAAATTCAACTCAACAAATATTCTCCAAGTACTTCCTATGGTCCATAGGCTGCTAGGCAGCAACTGGGACATAGGCAGGCAGGTCCTGTAATGATAAAAGCACCAGCATTAGAATAAGGAAAGACATGAGTTTGAATTCCAACCTCTGACCCTTCCTCATCGTGTCTCTATGGAAAAGTCATAAAAGCCCTCAGAGTCACTGCTTACTCAGCTGCAAAGTGGGTGTGATAATAATACCAATTGTATTCACCTCAAAAAGTTGCTTTGAGAATCAAATGAGATACTTAGTACTCAAATATACATGTGATCTCATTCATTTGTGAGTTCCCTCCAATAAACATATCATAACTCATCCATTCCTACCCATCCCTTGTCCATCCCATCCCATAAGTTTGCCACAAGGAGTCCACCCAACATGCTGGAGGCCTTTCTTCCTTTTCCTGACATTCTGAGCAGATCACTGGAGCAATTGGCTGGCTGGCTGTCATTTAAGGATCAAAAGAAATAATTCTTGTTTATAATGTATATAATGCTATATGAATGTAAATTATTATTATTTAATATAATATACCTTCTATCCTTAAATGGTTCATCAAGGACACTGAATTAAAATTCTGGGTCTCCAAGCAGAGTTTTGAAATGATAATTCCCCCTTAGCCCAGTGGCCCTTTAACCATTCTCACTATATTTACAGGGTGTTCCAAAAGCTTTGGTGCGGTTTTAAGCTTTAAAGTTTAACACTATTTAGGTGTAGAATAGAGGTAGTTCTTATACCAGCAGCTTTACTTTAACCTTGCTGGAGCAAACGTGTCCTTCCCTCCTTCTACCTTCTCTACCTCACAAGAAAATAGTTGTGACTTTTTCAAAAGAAACTACAGTACTGACCTCTAAGGTTCTTTTTCAAAAGAAACTACAGTACTGACCTCTAAGATTTAACGTGAGAGAACCACACTATTTATGAAACTTGGAGCTGAAATATTTTTAAATTTATTTTGAAAATATAGATTTGCTTAAAGCTGCTTATAGCTGTAACTGATTTGGAAGGTGGGTGCCAAACCCTAATTCTGCCACTTACTAACTGTCTAACATTGGGAAAGTCAATTAAACTCAATAGGTCTCAGTTTCCTCGTTTAGAAAATGAAAAAAGGTGGGGTGGGATGGTGAGAGTATCAATAACCTCAAGGGTCTCTATCAACTCCAACATTCTCTTGGGTCTTTGGGGGCAAGGATAAGTCTTATCTAAATTTGGTATCTCTCTTAGAAGGCAGGACAATGGTCTATTAAGTAGGTGCTTGACAAATATTTGTTGACCTGAATTGATTACAATTATCCAGGTTTTTCTTGAATATTCAGTCCTTTAAGATCAAAGTTGAAGGTTCTTCTGTTAACCAAAATTTTAACCCTCATTTTTGGGGGGGAGGCTGGGAGTATGGGAGTATTGGGAGTATGAAACAGCTTTTCCATATCAATTGTCCAAGAAAATGAACTATCAGCATGCTTTAACTGATCCATTGGATTACTCTCTTAAACTCCCAAGATGACAGCTAATACTAATAAAAGTCAAATTTTATGCCCATCCATCCTTGATGTATTAAATGACCAGTTTGATTGGTCCAGTTTCTACTGACATTCAAGTACAGTGGGCCACATGATAGAACAACATGACCCAGGATTTACCCATCTAGTCACAGCTATGAGGGAAAAGATGAAATGGAAATTTTCCCTGGACCAACTCTAATCAAAACTTATGTCATTCAGTCATCAGAGCTACTAGATTATCTTTTAATCATTGGATTATAGATTGAGGGCTAGAAAGGATCTTCAAGATTACTCATTCAACTTTCTCATTTTACTGCCGTGGGAAATGAGTTGCCCAAGGTTAATTAGTCAGTAGAAGAGGCAAGATTTGAACCCAGGTCCTCTGATTCCAGAGCCGTAATGTTTTTTTCCCTACTGCGATCTAGAGATGACCTCTCATCCCAGAAGTATTGAGTGATTCCAACGTCATGATTCATTGTCTTAACCCAGCCATTTGTCTTTGTATTGACAGAATTTGAAAGAGTACCTGGCATTTGGCTGGTGTTTAACAAATAATTGAACTCAGTAGTGCTTTTAAATGAATTTTAATTAAATCATTATACCTTCTTTAAGATACTGCCAATTTGAAATATGCCAGAGACATAAGTCATCTCTAGACAAGCATGGAGTGTATAGACCCAGAAAAGAAGGAAGAAAGGAATGGGAGAAATGGTGACTTTCATGAGACAGATCACAATAACAACTGACATTTACAAAGCACTTTTAAGGTTAAGTAAAGCACTTCATATACATTATCTCATTTTGACACAAGTGTAAGTGACTTTGCAAGGTAAATACTAGAACCATTATTAACACATTTTACAGATGAGAAAGCAGAAGCTGAAGTCAAGTGATTTGCCCAGGGTCACACAGCTAATAAATACCAGAAGTAGGATTTCTTCCTGGGAAGTCTTCCTAATTTCAAGTATGATGTTCTATACATTTCACCACATTGCCTCATATCTGTACATGGTTTGGGGAATCTAAGTAATTTGTGCTGTCACTGGGATACAGAATGTAGGAGACTAGAGTTGGGAGGAAGTGATGCTAAGGGAGACCGGCTATCAAACATCTCTAACAAATCCTACCTCCTTCAAGCACTAGGGGGCATGTCCTCCAAACTAAACTGCACTATGGAGACAAGCATAACTGAAACTGTGAAGGCATAGTTCAACATGCTGTTAGGTCTAGGAAGGTGGGACCTTCTTTAGTCATATATTTATTATTATAATCATGACATAGATATGCATCATTTTCAAAGTGTTTTATATATTTTAAGCCAGATTCTCCTAAGTCATAATTGTACAAGCCATCTGAATAGTAATGACTTCTATTACTCATGCTATAAGGCTCCAAAAGCTGTTTTCTCAAAATAATCTAATGAAGTAGGTAAAGATGTATTATCATCCCCATTTTAAAGAAGAGGAATATCAGGCTCAGGGAGGTAAAATTATTTGTTCGAGGGGCGGCCAGGTGGCTCAGCGAGTAAGAGCACCGGCTCCAGTGTTGGGATGACCTGGATCAAATCTGGGCTTGGGTACTCAGCACCACACCCAGAAATAACTGGCCGTGTAACCTTGAGCAAGGTAACTTAACCCCTATTGCTTAAAAAAAAAATTATTTGTTCATAGGTTTAACAGCTGGTAAATAAGCAAAACTGGGATTTGAACCCCAGTCTCCTGATAAAATACTATTAGAGCACTAATGTTCAGTAATGAGAGAGACATCAAAAAAAAAAAAAAAGAACTCTGAGGTTTCACCCAGAAAATTGGCAAAGATGACAAGAAATAGGAATAATCAAGGTTGAAGGGGTGTGGAAAGAGAGGCAAGGTAATTCATTTTTGGAGGAGCTATTTGAATCCACACTATCATTCTGTAAATAAATTGGAATTATAATGCAAGTTAAATGGCTAAAATGTCCATACCTTTTCACCTAGACATTCCACTGTTAGATAAAAACTAGCATTTATGTAATTAGAGTTTATATAACACTTTAAGGTTTACAAAGCACTTTATAAATATAGCATTTTAGCCTTACACCAAATCTGAAAGAGAGGTGCTACTATTATCACAATATTTAATGAATGAGGAAACTGAGGCAGTCAGAGATAAAGTAACTTGCTCAGGGTGACACAGCTAGTAAGTGTCTGAAGCTGAATTTGAACTCAGGTCTCTCTGACTGCAGGTCCAGTACTCTATACATAAAGCCACTCAGCATATACCCCGAAGTCATATTTATGGTTAAAAAAGACATATGATAAGCATTATTATTCATTTTGTGGTAAAGAATAATAAAGAACATAGAGGCTATCACACTCTAGGTTATAAAGTTATAAAATTAATTGGGTATATCAACCCAATATAATACATTTCTCTGTATTATACGAATAGGAACTGCACCTGAGATTTTATTCACATACCACACTCTACCAATGCAAATTTGGCCCCTTCACTTCAATGTATAGTCTTAGAGTTTTCTAGAAAACTTAGAAGTTAAGGCAGTCAATATTTCTATATTTTACTTTATTCTGATGTCAATAAACACTCAAAAGAGAACATTTCCATATGCAACATAGAAAAGGTTTGTATGTGAAACTGAATCTCTATTCACTTACTTTTTTAGAAAGAATACAAAAAAAATCCAATATACCAATTTAAAAGCTATTCTGGGGGCAGCTAGGTGGTTCAGTGAATAAAGCACCCTCCTGGAATCTGGAGCACCTGAGTTCAAATTCAGCCCCAGACATTTGACACACTGGCTATATGACCTTGGGCAAGTCATTTAACCTCAATTGCCTTGCCTTCCCCCCTCAAGAAAAAAAGCTATTCTGTTTGTTCTCCCTTCTGAACTTCTGTTGGATGCAATTTTTAAAATGTTTCAATGTCCTTATTTTGTTTCTTTATTGGGGGGGAAGGGGAGACAGGCAACAATGTTTCTAGCTCCCCTCTTTCTCTCAATAAAAATAGAAAAATACAATCCTTGTAACAAATAAATGTAGTCAAGTAAAACAAAACAAGTTCCCACACTTGTCGTGTACAAAAATGTATGTCTAATTCTACACCTTAGGTCTCTTGAGAAATGGGTGAACCTGGTTTTTCATAGGTTCTCTGGAGTTGTGGTTGATCATAACATTGATCAGAGTTCTTAAGCCTTTTGTTGTCTCCCACATGACGTTTGAAGCAATTTCTCTTCCCTCCCTAACCCTCCAACTGCCATGGCAGCTATGAGCACTTGACCCCTGGTGCCAAAGAGCTTGCCAATGCCATTCCAAGACTGGACCTAAAATGCCTGACTGCTTCTTCTGCTTTGTCTTTCTTTCCCTAAGTATAGGTATCAATTTGCATGTCTTTTGTAATGGAGGAAATAAACAGTTTTCCTATACCTGATATTTACTAATTTGTTCAAAGAAAATACCTTTTCTAGAAAAGAATTCCTTTTTACTTTTTAATATTTTTTAGTTCAATTGGCATCATTAACATTTTCTCCATCCCTTTAAGTCTAGACAATCAATAAAACAATAAATCAAGCACAGATTTGTAGCCTTTGACAATTAAGGAGATCTCTTTTAAGAGAGACCCTAGGCATGAACCATCCCTAAATTTTGTCATAGACATTTTCCCCAGTGCAATGCTGGAGTGGGCTTCAATGAGACAGAAAGGACAAGAAAAAGCCTAATTCAATTCTTTTAGGGGTCAGCTATTCCCTGAATCAAATCTATGTGATTCTAGACTAGGAGCCACTTTGTGAAAAGTATACATACTCCTACCTCTGTCTCCTGTGAAGAATAACACTAATATTTCTCTTCACAATTACAGAGACATTTCAGTATGATGGAAACATTGATGGACCCGAATTCTAGTCCTGGCTATGCCATTAGCTGGGTACATTCCATTTGTCCTCAATTGTACAATAAGATTGGATTAGATGGCTCCTGTAGTTCCTTCTAGCTATAACATGATCTGATACTAAATGTTAAGACACTTCCCTCCTGGAATTCTGGTTCAAATGGAGCATTCTGAACAGCATCTGCTTCCTTCATTTGTTTATCACTATGGAACTTTCACACTCTGAAACACCACACATAAATCATGGCGTAGAGAAGTTGAAAGAAAAAGAAGAAAACTTGATAGAGATTCATGCATTACAAGAATGGGACGAGGCTTATGGTCCCTCACATTTTCAATGTGGCGATTTCTTTTGCTTAACTATTGCTATAGTAGAGTGCTGGATTTTAATGGGGAAGACTTCAATCCAAACCTTGTCTCTAACATTATTAGCTGTGTGATACCATAGGCAAAATACTTAACTCTTCTAAGTCTCAGTTTTCTCATCTGTAAAGTAAAAATAGAAGCAGCTAGGTGACTGGAGCTAGAGCATTGGGCCTGGAACCAGGAAATCTGATACTTACTAGCTGTGTGACCCTGGGCAAGTCACTTAACTCTGCCTCAATTTCCTCATTTGTAAAATGAGCTGGAGAAGGAAATTGCAAAGCACTCCGGTATCTTTGCCAAGAAAACCCTAGAATGGGGTCATGAAGTCAGACACAATTGAAATGACTCAGTAACAAAAAGTAAGAATAATAACCTACCTTCATAGATGGGGTTGTTTTGAGGATGAAATGAGGTCATATATGTAAAGTGGTTAGCAAATTTTAAAACTATACAAATGACAGCTATTATCATTATTATTATCATTATTGATAAAATTATTCTTTGTTACAAGAGAGCTGGGGCAAAGGTATGCTGAAACTAATTGTTAAAGTAAGGGCTTGTTTTATTGTTTTGATTGTCTAAACTTGATAGAGAAAATGTTAATAATGAAGAGTAAACTTAAAAGTGTGTCCTAGGTTACTTTTTTTCCTGGAAAGACAGTTGTTAAATTTTTACTAGCATATCCCTGGCTGGGGGGGGGGAAGGTAAACTTAGTTAAATGACAGAATCATTTTTTTTTTAATAAGGAAAGATGAAGAAAAGGGATCAGCCAAATCCCAAAGTATGGACTATCACTAGGGAAATTTCTGAAATTTCTACTTCTAGGGCAGGATGGGGGGATCTCCTTTTCTTTCTTATGTGCGTTAATAAATGCCTGAAGATCAAGAAAAAACTGAAAATATCTTTTAGGCAAACTTAAACAGGGGAGGTCTGGAATATAATGCTCAGCACTTTATGAGTATTGTCAAATGAAAAGTTAGGGCCATGGAACACCTACCAAAATTACTCATCTGCAGAATGGCAGGGCATATTATATACAAGGGAATATGAGTTTAACCAAAGTGGCCTCCAAGTTACTAACCTTTATGCCAGTGGAGTGAGCAGTTTCTCTAAATACAATAGAACCTCTGCCACTTTGAAGATAAGCTCTCACAGGCAGCTTAAAACAATAATTCTGTACTTTCTTTCCTGTTTCTAGATTTATTTTAAGTATTAGTATAAAATGTCAGAGAGGCTGATAGCAGCCAGATCAGTTTGTATAAAAATCGACTGCCTGTTTGTAGTATATTACAGCTATATTTGACACAGGAAAGCATTTAATCATGAATGCTATCAGTACACCACACCCACCTTTGTGAGGACTCTTATAGGCTAGATTTATCACTGTGAACTTGAACTGGATAGACAAGTAGTGATGGATAGGACAGGCTGCTTCTGAGAAGTTAGGGTTAAAAGTGAACTGTCGGTAACTCAGCTACTAAGATAAAGGTTTGTAAAGCCTCCTTTCAGTAAAGGCTCTTACAAATAGCCTGGTTTCCATAACAGGCAACTAACGTTTGACAGAAGAAATCAGATGAACTGATTACAGGTAAAGGTTGCATTTCTTCGTCCAACCTTCACTTCCAAAGGCTTTTTACATTGCTGTGATTTCTAAACAGGTTAGTCCCCTTTACAAGACTTTTCTTGCTTAGGGTTTTTCAGGATAATAATTCATGTAGGCTTATCAATGCAATTTACTATAACTTTTTTACCTCTGTGGTAAAAAAAAAAAAAGACCCCTTACTTAGCTCTGAATTCATTCCATACTTACACAACCAATCTACTTTGGAGGCTAAAGAAGACATTCTCTCTTTAGTCCTTCTAAAGGCAGTATGTTCTCAACGTATGTCAACTGATTAAATGATAATACCAAAAGGCTAAAGTAGCTCCATATTGAAATAATGGGGAACAACTTGGTAACATGTAACAATATACCAAATTTTCTTCTACTATACAGGGAAAACAGTTTATTGGAAAGGATGAGGTTGGTAGGGAATGATTAAAAAATAATATGTATGTAAGAAGCATTAACATTGGATGACACTGGAAGGTCATCTCCTCAGTAAAATAGGTGGCAGCTATGTATGAACTCAGACTGAAATCTATTTGTTCAGGCAAATTATGATAGAGTTGAGCAACGAGTACGAATGGTATGTGGAATCATAAATGGGGAACCAGAAAGATCTTTAGAGATCATCTAATCCAAGCCTCTTATCTTGCAGATGAGGAAACTGAGGCACCCAGAGTGATCACATAGGTAACATGTGGCAGAACCAAGATTTGCATCTAGAGCCTCATACTCTAAATTCAGCCCTTTTTTGACTGCATCATGCTGCTCATTGTGAAGAAGGTCCTTAATGGAGTATACCAGTCATGGGGGGATATTGGAATTGGATGAAAGGATAAAAGAGAAGGCTGAATAAAAGTACTAGGTATTCTGTAGGGCTATAACCTGCATCAGAAGAGAGAAGATAATTGAGAGGCTTTAAACTTAGGCAAGTTACAATTCACATATGCTAGTTCTATTGGGTGGAAATACCTGTTTCACTGTCTTTTCAAGATAACAATTACCTTCTTTCATGGTATGTTGTTAAATATTTAACAACTAGCTCTCCAAAAAAAAATAATGCTTATTTTCATTTAAATCATATTCTTAACATTTTTGCCATTACTTTTTAAAGTCTAGACAAACAACAAACCAATAAATCAAGTCTTGATTTGTAGGCTTGCTAATTTCTGAGGTGTGTATATTTATACTGAAAATATAGCCTTTATGAAGTTACTCCAGTAGCCCTGCCATCTGCTAACTGTATATAAGATCAGTCATAATGCAAAACTTCTCTTCAGAGCATCAGAGCAATCTAAATGAACTAGAGGAGTCAGTGTAGAAATTAAGTTAACTTTTTTTTTATTTTTAAAAAATTTTTTATTTATTTTTTTTGATAGTTAATTTTTGTTAAGTATCCTAGATAATAGGTTTTTTTGGTGGCTGTTTTGGGTTTTTCTCTTCATCTGTTTCATCTTTTTCCCCCTCCGACTTGTAGTTTTTTTTTGCTCTCATTTCATTTTAAAATTGTTTCTTTTAAATTTTTTTCCAGTGATAACTGTCATTTGCTCTCCTTTCTCACTAGGCACATTGCCTGTTTAATAGCTTTGGGTTTTGTGGTTGTTTTTTTTTTCTTCTGAGTTTCCCTCCATTTGGTGTACTTTCTTCCTACTTTTGTTTATTTCTTTCCTCCCCACCCTGACAGAAAGGACATAATTTGTTGGTGAAGAAATGACACACTTAAAATATCTTGGTTTTCATTGGGAAGAATCGCTATCTATTTTTCTGACTATAGTCTGACATCAGAAATGTTCATTAGATGGATATTCCAGTAAAAGATCCATAGAGTAGAATTCATAGACCCAGATTTAAAAGTAATCTTAGAAGTCATCTAGTTCAGCATCCCACCCAAAGCAAGAATCCTCTCTTCCAGTCCCACCAGTTATTCATCCAGGCTCAGCTCAAATGCTTTTGTTACTGAGACTTTGCTACTTTAGAGCCCATTCCATGACTGGACTTTTCAAATTGTTAGAAAGATTTTTTTTTTTATATTTAACTGTAATATCTACTCTTTGGTCTGTCCTTTACCTTTTGAAGGCAGTATCACATAATGGAGAGAGTGTCGGACTTGGAGTCAGGAAGATCTGGGTTCAAACCTTGCCTCCAAAATTTCTTGATTATATTATGATAAATGCCCTATACTGGAATGGTCATGGGAATTTGAAGATCTTTTCTGCTCCTTAATAAGCCTAAGGGAATTTGAAGACTTTCCCCGCTTGGAAGATCTTTCCTGCCCCCAATAGGCTAAATGTAATCACGTGGAGCCTGTAGTGGGAGGAACTTGCTGAAGGGTGGAGCAGAGCCCATAGGAATCCGGGAGTCAGAGCAGTTGGAGATGGAGGGAGGAGAGGATGTACCCAGGCAGACAGTTAGGCTTGTGAGTAAATGTTTGTGGGAAGGCTAAAGGATGGTGTGGCTCTCTGCTATACTGTAATGTATTAACTTCTATGTTGCCATGGTGGATTTGGTTTTCTGGTATCTGAATAAATATTTTGCTTCTGTCTTTAATATGGAGAGCCTGTTATATTTTGTGATTGAGCACTATGCTGGCATATTCACAGTTGTTCTTGGCACTGTGAATATTGCATTGGCACTATGTATACACAAACATACATGCTTCAGTTTCCTTGTTTGTAAAATGGAAACTTGGTTGCTATGCTAATCAAATATGATAATGTAAGTAAAGCACTTTACAAACCTTGAAGTACTTTATTGTTTCTTGCTGCTCCTCATACAGGACACTCCATCTCCTGACTTCTATGGCTATCCCCCATGCCTGGAATACTCTCCCTTCTTACCTCCACCACCTGACTTCCCTGAAAACTCAACTTTCAAATTCCACCTTCTAAGAGAGATTGGCCAAAATGGTATAGAAGCAGGAAGCAGTATAGCAAGTTCCCCTCCCTACAGCTCTGCCAAAGAGATCTAGAAAATCTACCAGATCAAAGCCTGACGGGAAATCTAAGGGAAAAAAATCATAGTGGGTCATTTTTCCAGTCTAACTCAGCATAGAGAGATAGACAAGTCAATGGACACTGGAGATGAAGTCTGGCCAGCACAGAGCATGCAGAAAGATTTAACTGAAGTGAGAGACATGTATCAGGACTTCCAAGCATTCCTGATAAAAATACCATAGAAACATTGAAATGTGAATTAAGCAGTCAAGAGAAACATAAAAAGATAAATATGAGCAAAGAATCTTAAGAAACTAAACAAGGAAAAATGTTTATATTCTAATATGGAAAGCTGATACTTTATCATCAGCAGGAGTCATAGATGGACTCTAATCAGACAGAACGCCAAGGAGTAGTTCTGAAATGTCTTAATCTTAGGGAAAAAAAATGAAAGAGGGAATACACTGCAGTGGATGAAAGGGAGAGGAAGACTGGGAATTATCTCATATGATCAGGGTGAGCAAGGAGAAGTCTACATAAAGAAAAAGGGTTAGGGGAAGGGGACACTCATTTTCATCTGTACTGGTGCAATGGGAATGGGAATTTGAAGATCTTCCTTGCCCCTTAACAGACCTAGGGGGGAGTGTGAAGACCTCCCTTGCTTTGAAAGTAAACTCTGCCCCCTAATAGGCTGAATGTAATCACATGGAGCCTTTGATGGAGGAAATTTACTAAAGGGTGCAGCAGAGCCCACAGGAAGCAGGTAGTCAGAGCTAGTCAGAGCTAGCCAGATGATGGGGGAGAGAGGAGCTCATTAAGGAGATAGAGAGGTTTGTGAGTAAATATTGATCTCGTGTTGGTTTGTGGGAAGCCTGAAGGCCGCTGTGGCTCTCAGCGTTATTATGGCTTCTGAATGTCTTTGGTACTATGATGGAATCAGCTTACTGGTTTTGGGATTCGGTTTTCTGGTGTCTAAACAAATACTTCAGTTAAATCCTCTATCTGGAGACTGGTATGTTTTGCCATCTAACATCATGCAATACTTACAGTCACGGTCTTTATCATGATCGTGGGCACTGTAAATATTGCATTAACACTACAACTGTTTAAAGGAGGGATGAATGCATACATAGTTAGGTATAGAAATACATATCAGTAAACAGAAACAATAGGAAGAGGTGGAAAAAAGAGAAAAAAGGAATGAGGAAGGATAAATTAGGGAAGGGGTTAGTCCTAACTAAACTCTAAAAATGTAAAATTAAAAAAAATTATATAGCAGCTCTTGTGGGGAAAAAAGTTAAAAACTGAGGAGTACTTGTTAATGGGGGGAATGACTGAACAAGTTATAGTATGTAAATATAATAGAATATTACTATGCTGTAAGAAACAATGATGGGGATGATATCAGAGACACTTGAAAAGATTTTAATGAACTGATGCATAACAAAGTGAACAATTTATACAATACTGTAACTACAACACTGAAAAGACAAACTTTGAAACACTTAGGGATAATGGCCTACCACAATGCAGGAGGAACCAGGATGAAACAGGCTACCCAATTCCTAAATGAGAAATAATGAACTTTTTAGTATAGAATGAGACATACAATAGAACCTCAGTTTATGAATTTAATTCTTTCCAAGATTCTGTTCATCATGCAATTTGTTCATATTGCAAAGCGAATTTCCCATAGGAAATAATGTAAAATCAGATGATCAGTACTACATCCCCAAAAAATTCATATAAAAATAATTATTTATAATTTTAAGTTTTTTATCCCTGATGTACCTGAAATACAATAGCAATGATTAGTATACAATATAAACCGAAAATAAAACAAATTAACCTGCACTTTACCTTTGAGAAGAGTCATGGCTGGTGTGGCTGGTGTGAGGGAGACAAAGGCAGGAGGACAAGGAAGGATTATTGCTTGGAAGGAGAATTTCCTTCCATGAGAACATCCAGGATTTCAACATCATAAGCATCCTCTCTTATGCTACTTTCACTGAAAGTAAGACTGACACTACTGCCTTCACTTATTTTTCATTTTTTTTAGAATCACTTTCATGTTTTGACTCACTGATTTTTTTTTCTTTATGTTTTCTTCTGACTAGGAATCTATTTAATGACACTTGTTTTTGACGTTTTTTCAGAATGCCACAGATATGTGACATTCCATTATCGTTAAAAATATTCATGGCTCTCATTGCTGCAATCTTAATTGGGTGGTTTTTTTCAACAACAGTTTACATTTTTCCCCACATCTGATAAACCTCCCTGATTTCCCTTGACATGAGGGATTCCTCTGACCCCTCAACCTTCTCCTCAGATGAAGTCTCCTCCACAAACTCTTGCTATTGCTCCTCTTAGATCCATCAGTTTGTCTGCCGCGTCAACGCTGAATGAGGTCAATTAGGACGGTATACTGACCTGCGGTTCTTTTGTTTGACATATGAAAGCAAAAAAAAAAAAAACCCATTGCCCTAGTTGAGCATCATCCTTTAGCGAGCTGTTCAAGTCCAAACATGATGTTTGTACTGCAAATTTTTGTTAATCCTGCAAGACAACTTTTGTGAAAAATTTCTCCTCCTCCATCAAAGCATACATAAACCAGGTTACTCATAAACCTAGGTTTTACTGTAGTTTTCTTTTTTGGAAAAGGGGGAATTTGTTTTGCTTGACTATATATAGGTGTCTATAACAGGGGGTCTGTTTTTCTTTCTCAAAAGGGTTTTGGTTGTTGTCCTTCCTTCTTGAAGAGGATCTAAATGACATCACTATGCCAGAGTCAAGTTTAAAAGTGTCCCACTGTGGCTGATCAGACCAATATGAGCTCAGAATGCTCTACCACAGGTAGGGCACAAATAGTCTGTGTGAACATCTGGGGTGGATTCTGTAAATTTGGGCATCCTGCATTTGCTTTGAGCTATTTCAATTCTGCTTTGCTTATAGAGAGCATAGTGCCTTCTCTGATATGGGCGCACCATGCTGAGTGGTTCTGTGCCAATGTCTCCCATGTCACACAATCAATTCCAAAGTTCTTAAGAGAGACCTTGAGTGTCTTTGTGTTGCTTCTTCTGACCACCATGTGAATGCTTGCTCTGTCTAAATTCTCCATAAAATCGTCTGCTTCAAACTCTGCTTCAGGGAATACAACTCTGATGGGCTGACCGCATTGTTCAAATGCAAAGCATATGCTTGCCAAAAAGACTCCAAAGGGTAGGGAGGTGGGAGAGAGGGAGAAGGCAGATTTTTACTGATTGAAAAACAATTTCTTAATCTTTGCCATTTTTCTTTAAACTGGTTTTGCCTAGTCTGATATCTTGCCAACATTTCTTTAAACTAGATTATTCTTCATTGCTTCTCTCTGTTTTATGAAATGATATTGCTTATAATTATCCATCATTCTTCCTTGTAAGGTTTTACATACCACTTTGGATTGTACTTTGGTATTATTACCTTTGGCAGTCTTTCTCTCTCCACATGGCAAGTAAGTAAAATATTTGCTGACTAAGATGCTTTCTGGGCTCATTTGTTTTCCTTATTGTGACAATTTCCTTTCTGAAGCTTCTTTATATAATATTTATAATTTATGTTAATTTCATTTCTGTTATCTATTTTCTATTTTTGATTGTCAATTATTTGTTTAAATAGTTCAGAATTTAATTGTTTCAATCGTAGACCATAACTTTTTCTCATTATTTTTTTCTTGCTTTTTAAAACTAATTCTGATTTTTAACAGGTCTGACTATATTCAGAGATAACTTCACATCAATAACAATTCCCTTCCTCACTATTAAAATATAATCTATTTTGTATGTCTCTATATTATTTAGTGTTCACCATATCCAGTGCCTACCAATTCTTTTCTCTAAGAAAGCATTCATCAGGTTTCTTTGTAGTTACAAATGTTTTTCTTTTTTTTCTCCTGAATCATGCTTTCCCATCACCTTTTCTCACTATTGCCCTATAGTCACTAGGTATCAGAGTATATGATGATTTAATTTGGAGAATCTTAAATTCTTTGTAGAATTTCTCTACTTCTTCATCCTTAGCCACTGATATTTGATATTGGTGCATAAACTGCAATTATTTTCATGGTAGTCTTTTTGCAAATACTTATCATTGGAATTGCAATACATCATGACCAGATCTCCCTTGAAATAATGTTTCTTGCTGATTTTGGGCATATTGTAAATGCATTCTGCCAACTCCTTGCTTTGATTCTTTAATGAGTATCTACTTCCTTATTTCTTCTATTTATATTCCACAAAGTCCTATTCTAATGCCCCATGCTGGCGTGAAGGTGATGCTGAGTTCTTGAGTCCACATCAACAAATTACAGGCTCTGGCAGTTTCTATCATGCTGGAAAGTCTTCAAGTAGAGCTAAGCAGCAGACTGACTCTGTTTTATAAGAACTAGCCTAGCTAAGTAAGGAGAGACACATTAGCAGCAGGCCAGATAGTTATCAATGAATTTGGGGGTCTTGGCTACCCATGACACAAAGAAAAATACAATATTAACCACAGTCCTATGGGGCTCCCTTCTACTTTTGCGGTGATGGTGGCAGAGGACACTAAGAATCGCATAGACTTTAGAACCATCTGTCAACTTTATTTTGATTATTAGTACTCTGAATGTGATACCTGATCAATGGGTTTATTGCTGAAGGAATTGAATCACTTGAGTCTTGCTGTTCTTACTCCTTTGGACATTCCTTTAAGTATCTGAAACATTATGTCATCCTTACTAAGCCCTTTCTCCTCCAGGCTAAAGATTTCTTATTTTTTTTGACTCTTCCTCATATGACATTATTTCCAGACATTATTTCCTTATCATCGTGGTCATTTGTATAAAGTTTACCAATGTGTCTCTTAAAGTATCCAAATATAGAAACAATACACCAGATGTGTTCTGACAGGTGCAGAGTATGGTGAGAATATTAACTTCCTTGATCTGAAGAGAATGCTTCTGTTAATGGAACCTAAGACTGGATTAGTTTTTTTTAAGCTATATAATACTATTGTATAACATCTCATATGAAGCCTGTGGCCAACTAGGAGCTTCCTGTTCATTGAAGGTATTTGAGTAGAAGATAAATGACTATCTCTTAAGGAAGTCATAGAAAGAGTTCAATCACTGGGTGGGAAAGTAGAAGTTCCCTTCTAACATTAAGATTTTATATTTGAAACTTCCAAGTCCTTTTCATGTGAATTGCTATTAAATTAGATCTCCCTCAACCTGTACCTAGGTTAATTGATTTGTTTAATGCTAGGTACATGACTTTACATTTATCCCTGACAAATTAACTATTTCTAGTTTAGGGCCATAATTATAGCCTACAAAATATTTTCAAATATTATCATTCAATTTGTTTATGATCACTCTTAGCTTTATCATAGATGAATTTGCTGGTCTTACTAATAATACGTCTTAATTATCATAATAATCATCTTCATATAAACCATTGAACAAAAATAACAACAGAATAGAGCCCTACAATGTGCCAGTAGAAACTGTTCTCCTGGGGCAGCTAGGTGGTGCAGTGAATAGAGCACCAGCCCTCGAGTCAGGAGGACCTGAGTTCAAATTCATCCTCAGACACTTGATATTTACTAGCTGTGTGACCTTGGGCAAGCCACTTAACCTCAATTGTCTTGTCTTCCTCCCTCCAAAAAGAAAAAAAATAGAAACTACTCTCCAGATTGGCATAGATTCTCTTCCATTTCTACTTTGCAGAATGTCACTATGATAAAAGTGAACATCTTAATTAAGCATTACTCTTTGATGTTATGACATTATAAGGCAACATTTTGTTTTTTTTTTAATTAAGAAGTATTTATTTTTCTCTCCCTCTCATTTCTTTTCCTCCAACCTTAGGGAGGGAAAAGGACAAATATGAATTGTCAAGTAAAACAAATTCCCACATTAACCATGTGCAGAAATGGATGCCTCATTCTACATCTTGAATCCCTTGCCCCTCTGTTGGAAGGTCAGTAGCATTAATCATTGTTACTTTGGAATAGTGATTGGTCATTGAATTCATCATGGTTCTTAAGACTTTTAAAGTTCAGTTTTTATAGTATAGTTGTCATTATATAAATTCTGCTCATTTCATCCTGCATTAATCTATATAAGTCTTCCAGGTTTCTCTGAAGTTGTACTTTTCATTATTTCTTAAAGGACAATAATATTTTATTACATTATAGCACTATAATTGGCTCAGTCATTCTCCAATCAATAGGCATCCCTTGGTTTCCAGTGTTTTGCTACATAAAAAATTTCCTCCATGAGTCCTTACCCTCTTTAGGGTATAGGCCCAGTAATGGCATGACAGAACAAAGGGTATGGATGATGTCTTTTCTTTTATCGACATAAGATACCTCCCATTCCCACTTTTGTCACTAGGCAGAAAGAAGACTAAGAGATCTATAGTGGTCTCTCATGTCATATTAAAATGAAAAATGCTTTCAGCAATGGGTCACCACATGACTAGAAACAGCCCTAAGATTTCCAGGTAGTAGACTTGAACCAAGCTGACTGTTCATGCATGGTCCATGCAATGGTACTTGCTACACAAGGGTTGTGGTCAGCATTGTGGTGAACTACAACTTCCTTGCACCTAAAAGGGAGAGGAAATACAGATTATAATAAGCATTTATGGTGATAATGTTTGTATACCATCAGTTTAAATGGGAGCCAGAGAAGACAGAGGTGAGTCCCTCCCCTGCTCTACAATCACTCCATAATGGTTCGGCTCCTACAGAAGGATTCTAAAAGCAACCTGTTTAAGATGAAGGAGGAGGCAATCTGCATGTATTCTTCCTACCCTCTAGCTGTACCATCTAGACTGACTCTCCTCCCTGCTCTTTCCTTAGGGACTCATGCTGTAAGCATGAGTAATATGGTTCCCTTACGTAAGTGAGGAGTTTCTTCTGGGAAGAATTTGCCAGACTGGAAAGACTAATAACTAATGCTTTAGGGGGTGCCTAAGAATCCAGGCAATAGAGTGGAGAGAAGGAAAGGAGATGTGCTATCCTCCATACAGAGTGGTCGAAGCACATTTATAGATCTATATGATCATAGAATAACTTATTCTGGCCTGGCAGGAAATTGAGAGATCATCTAGCACAACATTTTAAATTTATAGATGAGGAAACTAAGGCTGAAAGAATCAGTAACTTGTCCATGGGTAAAGCAGCAAAACTGGCATTTGATTTTTTTAAAATTAGAATATTTTCTATTGTGAATTTAACCAACACTAAATAAAATGAACATTTCCATATACATAGAACAGAAAAAACTAGGATTGTAACTAAAACCTCAAATCTCTATTTTGAGTAGTTTGCTTTAAATAAATTCACACATAGATAGACAGACAGACAGACAGACAGATAGATGGATAGATAGATAGATAGATAGATAGAGATATATACACACACATATATATGTAATAAATTCCATATGTAACTTTTAAATCTTTCCTGTTTGCTATGATTCTTTCTGGCCTTCCATCTCAGAACTGGTGTTTCAAGCAAAGTTCTCTGCCTCTAAATCCAGAACTCTTTTAACTACTTCATTCAATTCAACAAGTATTCAGTAAACCTATTCAGTCAAATGCATTTTGCTAGGGGCTGGAGATACTAAGATGAAATAAGACCTAGTCCCTGACCTCAAAACAGTCACAGCCACACACTGATGAATAATTTCTATGAAAAACTCACACACACACACACACACACACACACACACACAAATACACAGCTACCCCCAACAAAAGGTTGTAAAGTGAAGGTGGAGATGGGATAAAAATAAACATCATCTTTTCTTAGTGATAGATGGTTGCAATAGCAGTTGGTGTTGCATTCCTTGGGTTAATAATCAACATGAATTTGATACTGGGAATTCCATTCCAAGGTGAAATCTTGTGAAGCATAAAATTCAAGACTGTGAGGGGAAAAGGAACATTTGAAATGTACTTTCCTTCCAGATAGCAAGAGTTTGAAGAAGTTGGTTAATTATGGCCTCACATCAAGTCTATCATCAAAGTCAAGATTTTCCTTCAGGGTCCAAGGATTGAAGGAAAGTGAGTCTACAAACACAATCTTGAGAGTTAGGTTTACAGAGTTACTTGTTCCCTTGGGCTACAGCAATAACTAACCTTTATAAGCTGGGGGAAAAAATGAAATATAGGCATCGCTTCGGTTTCTTGGGAACAATAACCCAGGAATCTGTGAATATTTTTAGTAAGCATTACTGGATAGGGTGTTAGACTTAGAATAATTTAGAACTGAGTTAAAATCCTTCCTCAGACATTCACTAGCTATGTTACTCTGAGAAAGTCACTTAACCTCTCTTGGACACAGTCAGTCAGCATCATCCAGTAAACATTTATTAAGCACCTACTATATGCCATACACTAGAGTTAATAGCACCTGCCTCACAATGTTTTTATGAGACTCAAATGAGAATATATGTAAAACCCTTTGTAAATCTTAAAGCTCTATAGAAAGGTTAGTTATTATTATTATGACTATTGAAAGAAAATTTGGAGGAAAAGAAAATATGGGATTTGAGTTCATATAATATGTTGATATATAGGAACACAACCTATTTGAATTCACATAATATCATGAGGAGGATGATAATCATCCCTACAGAATATTGGGGTTCTAAAGTAGTCAAGCACTGATTCAGTTCAGTTCAGCAAGTATTTATGAAATGTTTTCTACATGTAAGGCAGGTATTGTACTATGTGCTGGGGATGCAAAGACAAAACACAGGGGAGTCTCTCTACATGAGCTTTACGCTTTAACATTAGCACAGATAAGTAAATACAACATAGTTTGAGGAAGAAAGAGAATACTAAGAGCATCAGAACAGACTAACTAGAGGAGGTTCTTCTGAAAGTCAAATAAGGAAGGAATGTATTCTATACCCATTGAACCAATTATGCCACTAAACAAAGGCAGGGAATGGCCTTTGGAGTTCAGCAACAGCTAATAGGTCAGAGTTTTTGGAACACCATATTTGAAAGGGAGGAGTACAAAACATGCATGGAAAGGTGGGTTGGAGAAAGCATATGGAGGGCTTGAAATGCTAAGAAATCTATATTTATCCAGAAAGTCTTAGAGATTTTTAAGCAAGGGCCTGAGATGGTCAGATCTGGACCTTAAGATTTCTCCCTCCCCGCTACTATTTAACATAGTTTCAGATATACTAGATAAAGCCATACAAGCAGAAAACAAAAATCTAATGTATAAATGACAGCCTAGAGGAGACAAAACTACATTTATATGAAGACAACATGATGGTATTCTTGAGAAAAAAAAATCATCAGATAAACTAATTGAGATGACAGCTACAGCAAGACTATAGGATACAGCATAAATACACACAAATTATTATTCTATTCAGTACTAACAAAAACCAGGAAGAAACAATAAGAGGAATTTGATTTAAAATAATTACAAAATATATAAAATCTCAGGCCTTAGGAATATTATTTTGGCAGTTAGGTAGAGGACAAGTCTGAGAGGAGGGAGAGCAATTAGGAAATTATGACAGCTGTGCAGAGAGGAGTTAATGAGGGCCCAAAAAAGAATCTTGATGATATTAGTAGAAAGGAGACAGATGGAATGATACTGTTGAACACAATGGTCAACCATGATTCCAGAGGACAGTTAAAGAATGCTACCCACTCTTCTGGTAAAGGCAATGAATGAATGAACTAACATGAAGACTAATATAGCTGAGGCCAAGCAAGACAGTGTGGCAGCCTAGCAGATAGAGTAGTGGGCCTAGAGTCTGGAGTCCAGAGGTCAAATCTGCCCTCAGATAATTACTAACTGTGTGACCCTGGGCAAGTCACTTAACACTTTTTCTCAATTATAAAGTGGAGTTAATAGCACCTACCTCACAGGTAATATTTGATAAATATTATCAAATGAGATGATATTTTTTTTTAATATGGAATGCTTCATGAATTTGCGTGTCATCCTTGCGCTGGGGCCATGCTAATCTTCTCTGTATCGTTCCAATTTCAGTATATGTGCTACCGAAGTGAGCACTGAGATAATATTTTTAAAACATTTAACAGAGTACATGGCAATAGCAGGTTCTATAAAAATGCTTATTTCCTTCCCTTAATATGGACTTTTTTTTTTTACTTGACTATGATTATTTCTTAAAAGGGTTTATTTTATTTCCTTTAGTGGTGGTTTGGTGGGGTAGATAGGCTAAAAAATTAATGCTTAATAATTGAAAAAAAATTTTTTAATGTTATTAAGGTTGAAGCAACAGATGTAGCAACTGATTGCACAGGCTATCCTTAAAGTCTTAGGGTAGTTGATAGCTCTTTTGCTTGGAGGAATGACTTTTGTAGGAGAGGGAAGAACTTAAAATATAATAACAATAGAGACTAGCACTTATACAGTGCTTTAAGGCTTACCAATCACTATATGTTACCTAATCTGATCATTACACAACCCTCTGAGGTAGACACTTATTATCCCCATTTTTACAGATGAGGAAACTGAGGCTGGGAGAGGGTAAATGATTTGCCCAGGGTCACACAGCTAGGAAGTGTCTGAAGCAGGAGTGTAATCTCTGATCTTTCAGATTCCCAAATCCAGCATGCTCTTATTCATTGCACCACTTGCCTGCCTCTGAAACTGGGTGACAGAAAGGTTGGTATCAGCAGAAATTGAGAAATAGATTTAGGGGGTAAGAGAATGCATTCCATTTAGGAAATGTTGGCTTTGAGTCACTAATGAGACATCCAAGTGGAGATTCCAGAGTGCAGTTGGTGATGCAGGTCTAGAGTTCAAGAGACAGCTTAGGACTAGATGTAGAGATTTGAGTTAAGTCTGTGCCTTTGCTTTAACTGCATTTTCTAAGGGTTTGGATGGTGGGAAGTTTTGCCAAAAACACTTCCCTAACCTCCTGCCTCATAATGACCTTTGGAAAGGCTTTGAATTGTACTATCATTTAAGGTTGAGAAATTCTCAGCATGGTCTGCATTCCTATCTTCTTAACTTCTGATAGGCTTCTTCCTTCCTGGAGAGATACAAGCTTAGGTTAGCTGGGCAGGTGACCCTCACCTCCACCCAGAACTTATTAAATAAGTTTCTCCTATCAAGGTAACAGAGGGTCAGAAGCTTCATTTCATCACAATTATTAATGGTTGGGTGTGCTGATTTTTCCAGCAGAATTTGATAAGAGCTGCTCTAAACTGGGACAAGAGGGCAGGGGAAGGTGGAAGAGGAGGTTGGAAATCTCATCACTCAGCAGAGTTTTTCCTTTTGTAGGACTGCCATAAAAAGGCATAACGGCTGACTCTGAGACCCTTCACTATCTGTTGAAAGTCGGATATAGAAATGTATAACTAAGTGTGGGAGACTGTTCTCTTATGGAAGTTGCTGAAACCTGGTGAAAGATACCAAGCCTGTGAACCATTACCTCATCAGAGCCAGCCTCCCCCCATCCCACTCTTCCTTAAATCTCCATCGTGCCACCTGAAGCCTCTGTCCTATTACATCTATAATTACACCTATAACAACCCAGTGTTAACATACTGCCCTTTCATATTCCACCTGTTCCTACCCTAATCTACATACCCATTTATTTTGTATATATTTTGCATTACATATATAGTATGTGTGTGTGTATATATGTATATGAAATTTTATTTATATATGTAGTATTTACTTATATGTATATGTGTGATTTTCCTCTAATAAGCTCCTTAAGGGTAGGTCCTTTTGTACTCTAAGTATACTATATCTGGAACCAAGCAGGCACTTAAAGGCTCATTTAATTGAAATGAAGGAAATTGAATCACTAGGGGAAAATTAAGATAGTATATGTAATGATAAGGACCAACAACCCAAGTTTCACTGTCTCTAGTGTCTTTTTTTTTGCCTAACCACCACTCTCCCTACGGCGGTATAATCCTGGTTTTGCAATGAGTTCTGCAGCTATGAAGTAGACTAGTTACTTTGGTAGGATCTTCCAATTTACCTCCAGTTATTTCTGGTTTAACCCTCACTTTCCTACCTCCTTAATTGGAAAAACAGCAACAAAAAAACAAAGCCCTTGCAAAACCAATATACATAGTCAAGCAAAACAAATTCCCACACTGGTTGAGTCCAAAATGCATGTATGTCTCATCCTGCAAATTAAATTTAATGCCTCTCTTTCAAGAGCTTGTCAGCTAGTCATTTTATTTTTCAATTTCTAAAGATAGCTCAATAGAAAGTCACTCTTGCCTTTGTCTCTTAACTATCTTTATGACCTTGAACATTGATTTGACTTTTCTCAGCCTCAGTTTCCTCATCTGTAAAATGAAAAGGTCTGTAGAGATGTCCTCTAAAAATGCCTCCTAACTCTTAAACTATGAGTCTATAAAAGTAGATACTAAGGATTGAGAGTAAGAGCCTTTCTTTAAAGTTTACAAACTAATGGCAGGGGAAGGTATGTAAATAACTATTAAGTAAGGGAGATGTGTTAAATTTTAGGGAATGGTTCAGGCTATGTTTGCTTTGAGAAATCTGAAGAGAAAAGGGGAAAAGATCACTTGGGTCTCCAATTAAAATGTAAATGCTCCCTTTCACACCCTGAAATCCTTATCAACTAACTGTAGTTATCACTAAACACCTTATCTGGTATTAGAAGAATTGGGAAATTCTGGGCTGGGAGAGGGGCTGGAGGTCATAGAGGAAAGGGGAACCACAATGATGAAAGTTTGTTACCCCAAGGCTTTTAATATAGTCTTAAACCTTAGTGCTGGGATAAAGGAATTGAATGTTGTTTTTACTCTTTTGTTTCAGGCTATGTTGTGATGAATTTCAGGCCATCTCCAGCATCTAGAGACATTCTTGTCTAGCTTTCTGGATTCCCTGCCCAATTCTGGGTCACTTAATTTCTGAACTCTCTCCCCAGAGGGCCAGGAATCTACTTTTTTCTTAGTAGAGCATGGGTGGACTGGCCTCCTGTATCATGTGTAGATAGTCCTGTCTGGTTCCAGTCCAAGAGAAGATGTGGAAATTTGGGGGCAAGAGTAAGGGGCAAGAGTGAGGAAGAGAGAGTATGTGTCTCTTTCTGGCTATGCATGACTTTGAAGTTTATACTGGGTGATAATGAAAAATTCTCTAAATTATTTTGGAGTCAGAAAAGATTAACTTGCTAGGTCAGAACCCAATAAGTATTCTAGAGGACATGACCTACACCTTCCTCACTCACTTTTTCTTTGCAGCTTTCAGTGAGGCAGTGACTTTGGATTGCCTCCAAAGGGCCAGGTAGACCCCATCTCTAACCAGATGTGGTAAATCTGAGTTCATGGCCACCTCTGGCTCTTTTTGGTTTTTACATCCCAATATTTGGTTAATAAGTATTACAAGATAGATGTCAAAGCAATATTGTGAGCTCTGTCAAATCAGAGCCCAAATCAGCCCTGAATGGTAGCAGGATGTCTGTCGACCAGAATTGGTAGCATTGTTTCCCTGGGAGGTAGTGGTCAAAAGCACCAGGAACAGACATTAGGAGGACAATTGGATACAGAGCAATAATCACCTGAATGAAGCCAAGGCAAGTCAACAAATATTTATTAAGCACTTCTTTTGTGCTTGACACAGTTCTAAGAACTAGAAATACAAAGAAAGGCAAAAATCAGTCCCTCCTCTCAAGGAACTCACAGTCTAATAGGGGAACATATGCAAACAATTATAGGATAAATTGGAAATAGTCTCAGAGGAAAGGCACTAAAATTGAGGACAGGAAAATAAGTTCTTACAGAAAACAGGACTTGAGCTGAGACTTGAAGCATTGGAGGAAAGGTGAGGAGGAAGAGCATTCCAACCATGGGAGAAAGCCAATGAAAATGACTATATTTGGAAGAGGGAGTGTCATGTTTGAGGAAAGGCAAAAAGGCCAGTGTCAGTGTGTCAGAGAGTGTGACACTTTGTAGAAGAAAGAAGTTAGTTATGGACCCTACAAAGCATGGTTCCTAGGAGCACAGCTGAGCAGACCACCTAGCTGAGAGCCATATGTAAGCGGAAGCTTAGAACTACACAAAAGGAGAAAAGGATTTCACAGAGCCAGGAACTGGGAATTACTCCTTTGTCAGACATGTTCTGTGTTCTCTATGAGTGTTCCTCACTATCATTGCATTCTAAGTTTAAGTCCCCTTTTTCCCATGGATATTATGTGTGTTTATAGGAGAGTATGTTCTAGTTTTTGAGGGAAATTTTTTATACAAAACTTCTTGCTATGCCTTCTCAGTAAATACTATTTATTAGGGCTAAATAAATCTGTCTGTCTGGTTGTCAACAGGGATCACACTGGTAAGGGCTAAAAAAAAAGCAATAGTTCTAGAAGCTCAGTCCTCCAGGGTTACTTCTAGTACCAAGGTTCCAACCCCTCAAACTGCACAGCCCAATTGGGTGAGTGCTCTACCTTGGTAGTTGTTTTAGCCTAAAAATAAAGTATCTATGAAACTACCACTGCATGTGGTTAGTTAATTGTTTAGACTCCAAAGAGTAGATTGTTAAGTAAGACTTATGGGAAGGGAGTTGTAAGATGTGACAAAATGGGAGAGGAAAGGTTAAATGCAGTTGGAGAAGGTTGATTGATGTGGGAAGGATCTGCATGTTGCTTTGGAGAGGCTTATGAGAAATAGAATCAAGTCTGTAGTTAGAAATAAAAGTCTCGGGGGTGGCTAGGTGGTGCAGTGAATAGAACACTGGCCCTGGAGTCAGGAGGACCTGAATTCAAATCCGGCCTCAGACACTTAACACAAAACTAGCCATGTGACCTTAGGCAAGTCACTTAACTGCAATTTCCTCCAAAAAGGGGGGGGGGGGGGAAGCTCTTTCTAGAAATAAAAGTCTGATGTGAGAAGAGAGAGTCCAAATATCTGATATCATTGATTCAAGCAACTCTTAGTTAGGAATCTAATGGAGCAGGGGAACCACATCTTGCTAAAAGATATCATATACAATGAAGTAATATCAATGCTAAACATATATGCACCAAATAGTATAGCATCCAAGTTCTTATAGGAAAAGTTAAATGTTAGAGGAGGAAATACACAATAAAACCACACTAGTGGGGAAACTCAATGTCTACTTTTAGAGCCAGATAAATCTAATAAAAAAATAAACCAGAAAGAAGGTAAGGAAATGAATAGAATTTAGAAAAGTTAGATATGATAGACCTGGAAAAAATTGAATGGAAATAAAAAGGAACATACTTTTATCTCGTCAATACATGGCACCCATACAAAAATTAACCATGTATTAGTGCACAAAAACCACACAACCAAATGTAGGAAAGCTGAAAAAGTAAATGCATCTTTTTCAGATCATAAGACAATAAAAATTCTATTCAGTAAAGTGTTATAGAAAGGATGAAAAATTAATTGGAAAATAAATAATTCTAAAGAATGAGTGGATCAAAGAACAAATAATAAAAACAATGATTTCATTAAAGAGAATGACAGCAATGAGACAAAATACCAAAATTTATGTGATACAGCCAAAGCAGTACTGAGGGGAAATTTTGTATCTCTAAATGTTTACATCAATAAAATAAAAAAAGCTGTTAAATCAATTGGGCATGCAACTAAAAAGAAAAAACTAGAAAAAGAACAAATTTTTAAAACTCCGGTGAGACACCAAATTGGAAATCCTGAAATTCAAAAGTAGATGGAGATTAATAAAACTGAAAATAAGAAAAACCAGTAAACTAATAAACTAAGAGCTTATTTCATGTGGGGGGGGGAGGGCATAAAACAGATAAGCCATTGGTTAATTCACTGCCAGTGAAGATGAAATTAAAGCAATTATTAGGAGCTATTTTGCCCAATTATATACCAATAAATCTAACAATCCAAGAAAAAGGGTCCAGTGTTTACAAAAATATAAATTACCCTTATTAACAGAAAAAGAAATAGAATACTTAAATAACCCTATCTTAGAAAAAAAGATTGAATAAGCACCATCGATGAACTCACCAAGAAAAAAATCCCCAGGATCAGATGAATTCACAAGTGAATTCCACCAAATATTTAAAGAACAATTAATTTCAATACTGTGTAAACTATTTGGGAAAATAGACAGAGTCCTACCAAATTCCTTTTATGACACAAATATGGTGCTGATACCTAAATTGGGGAGAGTAAAAGCAGAGAAACAAAACCATAGACCATTTTTCCTAATTAATGTTGATGCAAAAAAATTTAAATAAAATACTGGCAAGGAGATTACAGCAATATGTTACAAATATCATACACTATGAGCACATGAAACTTATACCAGGCATACAGGAACTGGTTTAATATTAGGAAAATTATTAGTGTCATTGACCACATCAATAACAAAACTGACAAAAATCATGTGATTATCTCAATAGATGCTGAAAAAGCTTTTGACAAAATACAATAGCCATTCCTATTAAAAATACCAGGGAGCATATAAATAAATGGAGCATTCCTTAATATGATAAGTGGTATCTATCTAAAATCATCAGCAAGCATTATCTGTAATGAAAATAAGCTGTGGGGCAGCTAGGTGGCACAGTGAATAGAACACCAGCCCTGGAGTCAGGAGGACCTGAGTTCAAGTCTGACCTCAGACACTTAACACTTACTAGCTGTGTGACCTTGGGCAAGTCACTTAACCTCAATTGCCTGCCTTCCCCCCTCCAAAAAAAAAAAAAACAAAGAAAGAAAGAAAATAAGCTAGAAGTTTTCCCTATAAGAATAGGGGTGAAGCAAGGATGCCCATTATTACCACTATTATTCAATATTGTATTATAAATGCTAGCTATAGCCATAAGAAAAGAAAAATAAAGGAATTAGAATAGGCAATGAAGAAAAAAAAAACTATCAGTTTTTACAGATGATATGATGGTTTACTTAGAGGATCAACTAAAAAAATTTTGAAATAACTTTAGCAAAGTTGCAAGACATAAAACAAACCCACATAAATCTATATATTCTATATATTACCAACAAAGTCCAGCAGGAAGAGTCTGAAATAGAAATTCCATTTAAAATAACTGCAGACAATATAAAATGCTTGGGAGTCTACCTGCCAAAACAAGCCCAGGAACTATATAAGCAGAATCACAAAACACTTTTTATACAAATATAATCAATTCTAAACAATTAAAAAATAGTAATTGCTCACAGATAGTCAACATGATAAAAATGACAATTCTACCTAAATTAATTATTGAGTGTCATACCAATCAAATTACCAAAAAATTATTTTATAGAACTGAAAAAAAAAATCTGGAAGAAGGCCAAGGGTATCAAGTAAATTAATGAATGAAAAAATATGAAAGAAGGTGATCTAGCACTATCAGATCTCAAACTATTTATAAAGCAGTAATCATCAAAACTGGAACTGGCTAAGAAATAGAGTGGTGAGGATCAGTGGAATAGATTAGATACACAATACACAATAATAAACGACTATATTAATCTAGTATATATTAAACCCAAAGATCCAAATTCTGGGGACAAGAACTCGCTATTTGACAAAAACTGCAAGGAAAACTAGAAACAGTTTGGTAGTAACTAGTTATAGAACAACACTTCACACCATATACCAAGATAAAGTCAAACTGGGTACATGATTTAGACATAAAGGGTGACAGTATAAGCAAATTAAGAGGGCATGGAATAGCTTACCAGTCAGATCTATGGATAAGGGAAGAATTTATAACCAAATAAGAGACAGCATTATAAGATGAAAAATGCATGCTTTTGTTTATAATAATTAAAAAGGTTTTGCACAAACAAAATCAATGCAACCAAGATTAGAAGGAAAGCAGAAAGTTAGGGAATATTTTTACAGCAAGTATCTCTAACAAAGGACTTATTTCTCAGATATATAGAGAACTGAGTCAAATTTATAAGAACACAAGCTATTCCCTAATTGATAAATGATCAAAAGATATGAACAGGCAGTTTGGGTAGATGAAATCAAAGCTATCTATAGTCACATGAAAAAATGTTCTAAATCACTATTGATTAGAGAAATGCAAATCAAAATAGTTCTAAGGTGCTACCTTACACCTATCAGATTGGCTAATAAGACAGAAAAAGAAAATGATAGATGTTGGAGAGTATGTGGAAAAAAGTGGGACACTAATGCACTATTGGTAAAATTACAAACTTATCCAACCATTCTGGGGAGCAATTTGGAACTATGTTCAAAGGGCTATAAAACTGTGCATACCCTTTGACCCAGCAATACCACTTCTAGGGATATATCCCAAAAAGATCAGAAAAAATGGAAAAGGACCCATGTGTCCAAAAATATTTATAGCAGCTCTTTTTGTGGTTACCAAGAACTGGAAATTGCCCTTCAATTGGAGAATGGCTGAACAAATTGTGGTATATGAATGTAATAAAATATTATTGTGTTATAAGAAATGATGAACATGTGTACTTCAGAAAATCCTGGAGAGACTTATATGACCTGATGCAGAACCAGGAGAACATTGTTCACAGAAACAGACACATTTTTCAATGACTGGTTTTGATAGACTTAGCCCTTCTCAGAAATGCAAGGACCTAAAAAATTCCAAAGGACGTGTGATGGTAAATGCCCTCCACATCCAGAAAAAGAACTATGAAATCTGAATGCAAAGTGAAGCAGACCATTTTCTCTTTGTTTTGTCTTATTTTTTCTTTCTCACAGTCTCTCCCATTTGTTATAATTCTTCTATGCAACATGACTAATGTGAAAATGTGTTTAATAGGAATATGTGTGTAGGGCCATATCATATCGCATGCTGTCTTGAGGAGGGAGGGGAGAAAAATTAAAACTTATGGAAGTGAATTTTGAAAACTAAAAATAAATTAATTAATATTTTTTAAATAGAGAAATTTTTTAAAACTGCATATTATTTGACCCAACAATACCACTACTAGGTCTATACCCCAAAAAGATTTTTTAAAAAGGAAAAATACCTATTTGTACAAAAAAAATATTTATAGTAGCTCTTTTTGTGGTGTCAAAGAATTGGAAATTGAGGGGATGCCCATCAATTAGGGAATGGCTGAAGAAGTTGTAGCATATGATTGTAATGGAATAATATTGTGCTATAAGGAATGATGAGCAGAATGTTTTTAGAAAAACCTGGAAAGATGTATATAAACTGGTGCAAGGTGAAGTGAACAGCACCAGAAGAACATTGTACACAGTAACAGTGACATTGTGCAATGTATATGACTTAGCTACTCTCAGCAACACAATGATCCAAGACAATTCCAAAGGATTCATGATGAAAAATGCTATCCACCTCCAGAGAAAGAACCAATGGCATCTGAATGCAGATAGAAGCATACTATTTGGCACTTTTTTGTGTGTGTGGTGGGGTTTGTTTGGGTTTTTTTGGTCTGTGTTTTCTTTCACAACATAACTAATGTGGAAATATGTTTTGTATGCTTGTACATGTACAGCCTATATCAAATTGCTTACCATCTCAGGGAGGGGAAAAGAGAGGAAGGGAGAAAGAGAATTTGGAACTCAAAAAAAATTTTAAAACAAATATTAAAAATTGTTTGTATATGTAATTAGAAAAAATGAAGTATTATTTTTTAAAAAGAAAGAAAGAAACTAATGGAGGTTGGAAATACTCTGCAAGTATATATAGTATTAGAAAGTTTCCCGGAGGCACAGGATTCTGTGGCTTGCCCAGGATCATATAGTCATTATGTATAAGATACTAGACTTGATCCCAGATTTCCTGATTTCGAAGTGACTCTCTCATTATCCACCAAATGCTACCTTTTGTTGTAAAAATAAATGTTACTAAACTTCTTCTATCTGACTATTGTGTAGTGAATGCCACTGCATTATGCTTCCAGAAATATGCAGTACGTACATTTATGCAAACATATGTAAGTGTGGTTTATCTTACTGTATGAGGAACAATAATAGTAATACCTAGCATTTCTACAGTGCTTTGAAGTTTATAAAGCATTTTATATAGTCTATCTCATTTGATACTCATGATAATCCAATGAAGTGGGTGCTATTATTATCCCCATTTGACAGGTGAGAAAACTAGGCCTAAGAGAGGTTAAATGACTTGCACAGGGTCATAGAGCTAGTAAGTGTCCATGGTGGGATTTGAACTTTGGTATTCTTAATTCCAAGTCCAGTGCTCTATCCTTTGCCACCTAGCTGTATGTACCATCTCAAAAACCTGAGAACAAAAAGTATCAGGGTGGCTAGGTGGCACAGTGAATAGAGCACCGGCCCTGGAGTCAGGATGACCTGAGTTCGAATCCAGCCTCAGACTTAACACAAAAACTAGCAGTGTGACCTTGGGCAAGTCACTTAACCCCAATTGCCCTCCCAAACAAAGGCAAAAAAAAAAAGCATCAAGATTATATATAATGCTGACTAAATTGGCTAAAGTACTCCCCATTGCACTCCCCAAAAGGAAATGTTATACTTTGGTTTTCTTTATCAGGAAAATGGGAATAATACCTGTTCCATTCTTTCTCATATTTGGAATGTTGAAATAAATGGCCTGTTTTTTCCAGGTGACAAAAATAGTGCATAAAATTTCTATAAAACAGAAATGGATGGACATAAAGAAAAGGATGTTGAAAGTCTCTTGGTCAAAGACTGATAATCAAATCACCACTGTCTCTGCTACCAGGAAAGTCCTAACAATTTACTCTTCCATAGCTACATTCCAAATCCTAGGCTTAAGCTCCTAGCCTTGGCTGCCACTCTACACTGCCTCATACTTAGCCATGACATCCCCATCCCTCCTGTGTCCCTTGACCACTCTTCCCTATCCTTCCATTCTGTCCTTTAGAACCCTTGTTTTATTTTTAACAAACTGCCTTGAATATTAGACTTGCTGCCCCCCCCAATTACTTAGTGTATGCTTTTATTTACTTATAAGTGTACATATTGGTTGTCCCCCAATAAGATGTAAGGATCTCGAAGGAGAGACTTTTTGTCCTTTTATCCCCAGAGCTTAACAGTACCAGGCACATAGTAGGTATATAATAAATGTTTATTGGAATGAATGTAAAGAAATTGAATAGTGAGAGTAAAAGAGGGGAAGCATCTAGAATATCTCACACAAAGGGAGATAGCACATTCCCTAAAGAAGCCTGTGGGCAAGGAACAGCACAGAAACAAGTGGTCAGCAGATGTATTGTAAGACTAAGAACTTAGAATCAGAGAAAATTATGGTGGGAAAAGAATGGGCATAGAATAGTTACACAGAAGGAGCTGGGGAGTGGCCTTCCTTCAGTTCCCCAGCTCTCACTCTTTGTGGACCTTGTAGCAGGGTGGAAGAACTTGATCTGAAGTATGATGGGATGGGGTAGGGTGGGGTTGAGGGCAAGGTGGGACAGCACAAGGAGTGCTCCCAGCCTAAGAATTCCACTATAGAGAACTCTCTTCTTTCTCCCTCTCCCCCACACAATGCTCCCCAGAATTTGAATTTCTATCTGCTTATTTTCCAATGCAAAGAAAATTTTCTTTCTTAGCCACAGTGGCAACAGAGTGAGAGCTCCACCTAGAAGCTGGCTCTTCCCAGATTCAAAGAAAGAGTCAGTTTCATTAATTCAATCAAGCCAGAATAATGTCCAATTTGTACTATTCTGTCAGACAGACCCTGGCCATAAAAAATGGAAATCATAGTTGTTAACTAAACAAATAGAAGAACCATACTTAACCTTGCTGAACTCCCCAAGAACCTGAACCCTCTCTGTTTACTATAAATACCCAGACCAGAGAAGGAGCCTGCTGGCTTCCATTGAAGGAGCTTGATCTCAGAGGACTTGTCTGGGAAGCTGGGGGACTGATTTTCCTGTTTCACCCATGACCTCTCCCAATAAATGCATTTATTAATTTCCATGAATTGTTGTGGCTGGTGGGAGGTGTGCAGCAACAGCCAGTTTATGTATGGCTGGAAACATGCAGGCTGCCAACACAGAGCAACAAAGATTCTCCATACAATTATATCAGACCCACTTATTCATGGTGTTGGATTGCTTTAGGTTAACCAGAAATGTTCTGTAACTCTTAGAGCCTCCATCTTGGTATCATTAGTAACCAGCTCAGTTAATCTGCTTTAAGAAACAAAACTATTAAGAAACACCATGTGCTAGTTTTGGTGTGTGGGGTGTGTCTGTGTGTGTGTTTTAATTAAATGTAGATGGTGTTTCTAGTTTAGACTAGCTGAGATTTATAGTACAGGGTACATTTGTCTGTAAGGTACCAGTTACTAGGTATCAGGGGGCCAGCGAAGGGCAATTCAAATCCAGGTTCAATGTGATGACAGAAAAATTAGTCCAAAACCCTTGTCAACCCATTTCTTTAGTTACCTGAAGAACTCCAGTCAGGCATGGTACTCATGAGACTCAGAGCCTATCTCTGTAAGCCAACACAGTTGATTATCCATAGATTTAGATCTGGAAAGAACCTCAGAAATGAGTCAATCCAACTACTTCCTTTACTTTTTACAAATGAGGAAAAGTAAGGCTTATAGGTTAATTGACTTACTCAAGATCACAGTAGTGGTAAATAGCAGTCAGTATTTGAAAATGGGCCCCAACTCCAAATCTAGTACTCATTCTACTGTATTGGTCCTTCTAAGGCCTGTCTCCCTCCTTAGGTTATCTTGTGTATCAAATAAATTTACCTTTTGTAACCCATCACTAGAATGTAAGCTCCTTGATTGAAAAGACTGTTGTTTCATTTTGTGTTTGTTTCCCCAGGGCTTATCAGTACTTTGTTCATAGGACAGGGATAAGAACTGGATCTATGATTTCATTGGTGTAGGGAATGCCCAGATGAGAAAAATTCTCTCTGCCACTTCAGCTTGCTCCCTTTTCTCTAATTTATAACCTTCAAGACGTGTCTAGAAAAGGGCAGCTAGGTGGCACAGTGAATAGAGCACTGGGCTTGGAGTCAGAAGGACCTGAGTTCAAATCCAGCCTCAGGCACTTAACACAAAAACTAGCCTTGTGACCTTGGGCAAGTCACTTAACCCCAATTGCCCTCCAAAAAGCTAAAAATTAAAATTTAAAAATGAAAAAAAAAAAAGACTTGTCTAGAGCATTGGGAGGTTAAGTGACTTTCCCAGAGTCACAAAGTCAGTATTTGTCAAGACTTACACCTAAGTCTTCCTTTACTTTGCAAATAACCCTCCATTTTCCAACAAATGCTCTATTTGGTTTCAACTCCATGGATCATATGCTCCTGACTCGGGGTACCTCCTAGCCACCTCCCCTTTCCAGTTTTCTTTTTTGTGCTGTTTTTTTCCCATTGGATTGTAAGCGCCTTGAGGACAGGGACTGTCTTCTCTTTATTTGTATCCCCAGCACAATTCCTGGCATTAATAAATGTTTCTTGGACTGAATTGAATTCCCAACTAAGAGGCTGGTGCTCTATTCATACTAGTCCCTAACCATTAATGGATGCTACCTTTTCATTCAGACTGAAGCTTCAATGGCCTTGCATGAACATGCGTCCATTAAAGATCTATTGGGTTCCCCTACTCCATTTTCCTCTCACTTCAACTCAAATTCTCAGGTCTTCTCAAAAAACCTAATACTTCTTTCCCTATGACCCAGGAGACCCTCTATGCTCATTAGCATAGAGAGATGTTGCCACAGCTTCGAAGAAATCGAACCTAAATACGACCCCTCCCCTTACCTTGTCAAAAAATACAAAGGACATCCTCTAATACCATTTTTTTTCTCCTTGCATAAAATTTTGTACAATGAAGGGTCACTTGACCTATGTTCCTTGTATAGTTCATTTTCACATTGTTCAAAGAGCCTCCCAGTTTGCGTTTCACAGGGTGCAGGTGCTTGGTTCTTCCCCACCCCCACCTTACAAGCCCAGATACTACTCTATAGTATGGTATTTTTCCTCCCCTCCTTGCAGCTGCACTCCAGAGACTGCTTTTGTGGACCACCAGGAATTTCCTGTGATAGAATATCAGAGAACTGCTGGTGACTATGAGGAGGTGACTTCACAGGGCAAAAGTTCCCTTTCTACAATAAACATTCTCATTGCTGCCACGGAGGAGATTTCCTATACAGACTCCACACCAAAAAGCCACTTGTCATCTTGACACAAATGGCTGAAGAAGGAATGATGACCATTTGTGAGAGATTAGCTTTTTTTAAAAGTGAATGTTTCTCTTCCGGGTATATTAATATTTTCACCAGAAACCAATGAAGAATGCAATTACCAAAAGCGATGAGTAAGGAACATAGAAATATTTTGGAGGAAGACAACCAAAGAAACCATTTCTACAGGTGGGAAAGCCAGAGTTGGAAGGGATCTTGGAGATTATTCAGTGCAATACCCTCATTTTACAACTGAAGAAACCAAAGCCCAGAGAGTCGGTTCCTTCATTTCACACATAAGGAAACTGAAGCCCAGACAGGCAATATTATTTACTCCTAAGGAAATAGAGGCTGAGAGGTTAAGTGATTTACATAAGATTACAAACCTAGTAAGGCTAGTAAGTAATTGAGCCAGGCAGGACTCAACCTGAGTCTTATGATTGGCAGTAAACTCTGCAGTAAGGAAATGTTGGTGAGTAAATGGTAGGTAAGTAATGATGTGTCTTCTAGGTCTAGGACAGTAAGCATCCTTAGGCCTTCTCAGAGTCAAGAAAAGAGGAAAGAAGATTGCTTACTCCAACAACAGTGTTGTAAACTGTCATCATCATTATTAATATTATTGGGTAACATGTCACACCTGGATGGGAGAGCAGAATGAATGAAGGTAACCAAAGGATGAGTCTTCTATTCCAGTCCTGTGGTAAGAAAGAATCCTAAGGGGAAGTAGGTTTGCTCATTCATTATAATGCCCCTAGGAAAGTGAGTGAAAGAAGGAAAGAGATTCAGTTGCCAGGGAAGGATGGGAGAGCCCTGTCAGCTGGTTAGCTTTTTAATTGTTATTATTATTATATTTATAAGAACTGATCAGCTATGTGGTAATAAAGAATATAAGGCTACCCTTGGAATCAGGAAGACCTAGGTTTAAGTCTGCCTCTGATGCAGACTGGGTGTGAGACCCTAGGCATGTCACTTCACTGTGTTGTCATTTTAACAGTGGAGCCTCTAAGCAACTCTTTAAGACTAATTAAGCTTTATAAATTCTAGAGGAATTTGCCTATTTCCATTTCAAGAAACTGACACATTGGAAGTTCCTCAAATTAATGAAATCACAGATCAGTATAAAAATAAGAACTATAAATTTAAAGGAACTGTGACCTTGTCTATGAAAGTATTTCATCTACAAACATAGATCACACTTCTCATACAACTTGGCCAATATTCTTCCAAAGTCATTTTGTTAAAATTTATAATTTAGGTTAATTGATCTTTTTAAATTCTTAAGATCTACCAAAAATTTGCATTCCATTGGCATGATTTTTATGAATCCAGAGTCATTTCCATGCTATGATGATGCATTGGATTAGATTTTATGAGGATAATTATTGATTCAGTATTATACTACAATATTATTATTTAACATAATTCAAGAAATTTTATTAAGTACCTACCCTCTTGTGCCAAACACTGTGGTAGGTACAGGAGGTCATGCAAAGTTTGGATAAGATAAACCCTCATGAAGTTTATATAATACAACTTTACAAGTGTTTACCTATATTTTCTAACTTATATTACATATATCCCTTCACATATTTTATCTCCCTTCTGTGCAAAAAGGCTATAACTTGTGATTTTCCTGGGCCAGAAAGAAAAAAAAATTAAACTATATATTGTTTTTGTTGGGTCATTTCAGTCATGTCCAACTCTTCATGATCCCATTTGGGGTTTTCTTGGCAAAGACACTATAGTGGTTTGCCATTTCCTTCTCTGACTCATTTTACAGATGAGAGAACTGAGGGAAACAGGGTTACCTGACTTGCCCAGGGTCACATAGCTAGTAAGAGTCTGAGGCCAAATTTGAACTCATCTCTTCCTGTCTTCAGGCCTGGTGCTCTATACACTGCCCCACCTAGCTGCCCTAAACTCTCTATCAATCTACATATAGATTGATAGCAAGTTATGGATAGTTATTTCTAGATAAATATATATTTTTTTCAATACTTAGCAGTTCAAATACTATACCATAAAAATTTCTGGAAGAACTAAAACCTGTATTAGAGGGTGCTGGCTGAAAATTATTTTTGCAGCAGGGTTAAGTGGTATATGGAGACAAGGCTGTCTACTATAACTGAAAAGCCCACTATTTTCATCATCAGTCTAAGCTGATATGGCCAACAGCAGTTGGGAGGTATTCTCTTTTCCCAGCTCTATTAACTGAGAGTAAAACTAAGGAGACCCATGGCAAAAAAAAAAAATGCTTACACTCCTATTGCCACATGTCCTTTTTCTTCCCCCCTCTCTACCTGACTACCATTAGACACAAATATGTATGTATATGTGCATATATATTTATATATATATGTAAAATCATTCTCTACATATAATTATCAATTCTTTCTTTGGAAGCAAGTAGCATCTTCATATGTTCTTTGCAGTTATTTTGGGTATTTATAATAGTCAAAATTACTTACTTGCTCAAAATTGTTCTTATAACAATATTGCTGTTACTATATACAACTTTTCTCTTGGTTCTGCTCATTTCACTCTTCCTTATCTCATGCAAGTCTATTCATGTGTTTCTAAGATGATTGAGCTCATTATTTCTTATAGCACAGTAGGATTCCATTACAATCATATACCACAACTTGTTTAGCCATTCCCAAATTGATAGGCATCCCTGCACTTTCTAGTTCTTTGTCGTAACAAAGAGAGATGCTATAAGTATTTTAGAACATACAGGTTTTTTCCTTTGATAGTTAAGTGGAAGATGAATTGGAATGGGGTGGAATACTTGTGGCAAGGAGATCCATCAGTAGGCTATTGCAGGGGTCCAGGAATAAAGTGATAAAGGTCTCATAAGAGTGGTGGCAATGTCACAGAAGAGAAGAGGATAGATATGAGAAAGATTTCTTTAACTTACTTCTGCTCCATTCCAAGCCAGCACTCTGTCTTTAAGGTCCCTGAAGAAGGACTTTTTCTTTTAGGTTCTCTCTACTAGGAATCCATATCTTTTACTTTCAGGATGAACTATATCCTGATACCTTAGATAGCATCAATATTTGCCTGATGTCGCTCACAGATAACTCCAGTTCTTTCTTCTAGGTACCCTATTAGCCAGCCATTTCATCCTCAGACTGACCCTTCACTTCTCACATTGTATAACTGTTTCTCTGACTCCTTCTGACTTCCTGCTCCTTTCTCTTATTATTCACTATTTTCTCCTTCCTGAGAGGCCTAGGTTCAACCTTGACTTTTATCCATTGTGTAGTTTCCTCTTAGTCAGTTTTCTGACCAAAGGCTCAACCATAAGAAATTACATTTACAAACACAGAACACATTCACTTAGGTATAATGTATAGGCAGTGACCTCTTGTCTGTAGAATATCTAGGAAGGACATTTACAATGGGACAGAACAGAGAGGCAGTGATTATAGTGAAAAATTCTTCTGGATTAGGAATTAGAAGGCCTGGCTTTATGCCTCTGTCATTGATTAGCTATGTGATCTGAGATGAATCACTAAAACTCTCTGGGATTTCAGTTTCTTTATCTTTTGAAAAGAGAAATTATCTTTAAGGTCTGTTCACTTCTAACTTTCCATGACTGGTCATGGGGTACCTTTTCATCATTTCATGAACAAGTCATTTATTAAATAACGTAATGCAAAACATTGTCCTGGGTACTAGAAAATGCAAATTTTAAATTAGACATTGTCCTGTGTTCATGAAAATTACCATCTATTAGGGTGGATACCTCTTTTAAAAACCTCTTTTTAGAAGCCTCCCCCATATATGGGCTCTCAATACTTATCCTAGGTTCAATGCATGCTATGGGTCATCATTTACTCAAAATTGTAGCTCACCAGCCCAACCAAAGTCTCTACTTTTACTAGACCAGCAAAAGCACACAATAATTCAAAGGAAAGAACATTTACTCAAACCACAAGGCAAAACTAAACGGCAAAAAAGATTTTCTATAGACATATGGATTAATGCTGCCTCCCGTAGTTTACCCTTGTAGGGTTGGGGACACACAGCAAACATACATAACCAGAGGACACCATGAAGTGGCACAGACATAGAGAATATACATGACCAGAGAGTGTGCATGAAGGAGCCCATCCATAAGGGACATGTGTGATTATAGAGCAGGTAAAGAGAAAGTGATGCCATCATGTTGCCCTCCATTCCACCTAGCCCATCTGTGGGAAATCATCAACTGAGTTGCTGCTCTCCACTACCATCCCTAGCTCTTCTTCTATGGCTTCTTCCACAGACAGGGAGATTATCTGATAGTGCTTTGGCTTCATAGCCTTAGGGGCTGTCTTTAACCTTTTTGTGATGAGATTGGAAAAAGGAAATTCCTTTCTATCCTTTGTGTTGCCCCTTGGTTTTCATGCAAATCAATTCAGGAGCAAGACTGAAAAGTGCTGGGTGGAACTGGTGGAACCCATCAACCAAAGTGATTATACTCCCTATATATACATAAAATTATATGGTATGTACATTATAATAATGCCATAGGAGGTCCAAGGCAGAAGGTTATCACTGATCTGAGAAATTAGGGAAACTTCACAAAGGGAGTGGCACTTGAGTTTGAGTTGGGAAAAGCAATAAAGACCAAAATATACACAAGGATTACAGAAACAAAGCTAAGGAAGCAAGAAAAATACTAACATGTGAGAAACCAGCTAAGATGATGAAAAATATACTAACTGAAGATGAATGCTATTATTAAACTGGCTGAAGAGGTCTTTTCTATATTGATTCTCCAAAGAAGTAGAACTCTCTTCTAGTCTTCCCAGAAATGATAGTACCTTTGGGGCCGGGGTTCTTGACTCATAAATAGCAGGTCCTTCAAACAATGAAAAGACAGCTTGTTTCTGGAATTGGGGGATGAAGAACAGACATTTCAGTGCTTTACCCATAATGGATGAGTTATCATTCTGAGGTCATTCTTATTAGTTGTTTGGCAAGGGAGGTGGCACTAATTGCAGTGGACCAAGATAGATTGGAGATGAGTCATGTCAACATTATGTCATGTCAACCTGTGATTTCATGGAGATGGGACTGGGGATGGGTAATAATAGTAATGGTAGCAGTAGCTAATATTTTCAGTGCTTTAATGTTTTCAAAGCCTAATATGGCAATACGTCAAGATTAGTCTTTTGATAACTAGGGGAAACCAATGTAATTTTATTTTATTTATTTCACATTGCTCCCCTTTACCTCTTCATGCACTGTGTCCAGTCAAACTGAACTACCACTTTTGCTGATTTTGACTGATTTTTTTTCTGATTTCAGTAGGCTGTCCTCCACGCCTACACAACAACAAACAATGTAACAAATGACAAGGTAGTTTGAGTGTATGAAGTCCATCCCAAAGCTGTGAACAGAATCAACTTCCATCTTTGTGAGCAGTAAGAGGATAAGAGTAGGGAGCCACTCTCTCCTCACTCTCTTACCTTCAAGAAGGATAATATGCTAGAAAAACGTCCATCTATTATGATCAAATATTTGAAATCTAGAGGTACGATTCCTTGGAGGTTTAAGATATAAGTCACCTTTGCTGGTGGCCAAATTATTTCTACTCTGCCTAGTACTCCAAGGCATGATGGCACCAGAAGGGAAGTAGTTCTGCCTCACTCCTACAGGCTCCAGTTCATTTAATCTTGTTCAGTTGAGTTTATCCTCTCACCATATACTTATTACACAAAACAATGACAGTTGCAAGCAAACATAATTATCAAAGCAAGAGAGTAAAACAGTAATTGCGAAAGGCAAACAGAATGTTTTATGTGGGAGAATATACAAGAGCTATGGGGATTCGGCAACCCAGGAGCTAGATGAAATCTCAGTTTAACTGGGGAGAAAATAATCTCACCTGACTCCTAGTAGTCTCTGGGGTTCAAGTGCTAGGAATCAAGGGACAGGTTGAAATGCAAGCTTGTGGCTGGGGTTCATCACTCAAAGTTCCTATCTTTCCTTTTCTTACCATGGCTCCCTCTTCCTCTGCTTCTAAAAGCAGCTAAGTGGTGTAGTAAATAGAGGGCAGAACCTGAAATCTGGAAGATCCGAGTTCAAATCCAGACTCCACCCCAGGTAAGTTACTTGGTTTCCTCAACTATAAAGTGAGGATAATAACACCTACCTTATCTACTTGTTTTAAGTATTAAATGAGATAATATTTCATTTAGCTTCTTATAAATTCACTATAGCAGCTTAGCACAGTGCCTGGCACATAGTGGGTACTATATTAATGTTTATTCCCTTCCCCTCTTCTAGAGGTCTCTTAGTCAATTAGAGATACATCTCTCTACATACACCCAGTATCACAAAACTGTCCTTTAGGAGAGTGCTGATTCCACCTGGAGTTGGAAGGCAATACCTAGAGTGTATTCTTCTTATCTTTGCTTCCCAGAACCCTGTTCTTCCTTTAAGGCTCAGGTCAGGTGTTACCTCCTCCAGAAAGCCTTCTCTGAACACTCCAGATGAAATTGTTCTCTCCTCAAAATTTTCCCATGCCTTTTTGTCTGGATTTCTCTTTTGCAGAATCAATCTCTATCTTGGGAGCTCTTTGATGACAGATACTGTGTCATCTTTTCCTTTGCATTCTTGCTGCCCTGCACATTGCAAATAGTAGACAATAAGTATCTGTTCAACTAGCACAAAGAGGTTTTAAACCTATTAATAGTGTTGACCAAAAGGTGTCCTTCTCATCACTTGGATATTTATTTTAAGATTTTAGGGCCAGAGGACATATATCAGTGAGAAAGTCAAACAGATACAAAATTCTTAATTGAATTATAGCCTATAAACTAAAAGCAAGTAAGAAGTTAAAGCAAAACATCACCAATATCAATATCCATGCAGACGATTATCAGGGACACTTAGGTAGTGGTTAGTAGGGCGCTGAACTTGGAGTCAGAAAAGCTTGGGTTCAAATCCCACCATGGGCACATACTTGTATTACCATGAGCAAGTCACTTGAACTTTCTGGGGCTCTTTTTCCTCATGTATAAATTGAAGGGGTTGTACTCAATGACCCTTCCAGCTCTAAATCTATGGTCTGATAATCTTTACATGTTAAATAGAAATAAAGCCCACCTCAAAGGGATATTGGGGAATCATGAAGTTTTGAATATAAGTACATTAACCATTTTTAAGGCATTACAGGTATATAAATACATAGTGTTGTCGTTATTAAGTCTGGAAATGAAGTTTATTATGCTATATTATGCAGCTAATTATTATGATAAGCCTTTGCAGCTGCTCATTAATAATAAAGTAAATAATAAATAATTATAATAAAGTAAAGCTCATTAATGTTGCACAGAGTGCTATCCACAGAAAATGTCCAAGTTGAGTGAGAAATATGGATAAAACAAATAGGATCACCAAGATTACTTCACTTGAGGCAGAGGCAAGATCAAATGAACTATTGGATTATTCAATTCTTATTGATCATGCCCCATAGCTCTTTTGCAATAAAGGGAGTTCTGAATGCAGAAAAGATCTATGGAGAAGAGAGAGAAGTCTGATTTTTAAAAAAGGGTTGTAAACATGAGAGACGGCTTTATTGTCAGGGGCTAAAGTATACCAGTAAATGTCTACATCATTTTTGCAATAGATTTTTAGTTCAGTCTCATCCAACTCTTCATGACCCTACTTGGGGTTTTCTTGGCAAAGATACTGGAATGCTTTGCCATCTTTTTTCCAGTTCATTTTACAGATGATGAAACTGAGGCAAACAGGGTTAAGTGACTTGCCCAGGGTCACACAGCTAGTAAGTTTCAGAGGCCAGATTTGAATTTAGGAAGAATGAGTCTTTCTGACTCCAGGCCTGGCACTCTATCTACTGCACTACCTTGCTGCCCATTGCAATAGATTAAGTTCCTTTAAAAATTTGTAAATGGGGGTGGCCAGGTAGCACAGCGAGTAAGAGCACAGGCTCCAGTGTTGGGATGACCTGGGGATCGAATCCAGGCTCAGACACTTAGTACCCACCCAGATACACCTGGCCGTGTAAGCTTGAGCAAGTTACTTAACCCCGATTGCTTTAAAAAAAATATTTGTAAATGAAGTCCTAAGTATACTAGGGAAATTCACTATTTAAAGGAAGTTTAGTTATTTCTTTACAAAACTAAAAATCCTTTTTGTAAATATGAATAATTATCTCTCAATTCAATTACTTTATAAGCTTGGAAATTTGTGTCTTGATTTGTTTCTATGACAAAACATGAAAAGACAAATTAAAGTGTGTTATATACCAACCATTGTATAAATGATTTTCCTCATTCAAATGTCACCTTTAACATTCTCTGGAAAGAGGGTGTCAAATGGAGGTCAGGCACAGGTAGTTGCTTTTCCCTCTAGGTTTATAGTCACCAAAGGCAGTGAAATCCATTCTCTCCCCAGTGTATGTAAATGCATTTCTACCTCTTGGGATAGTTAGAACATAGCAGGAACATTCTGGGTAATTCAGGATAAAATTTAAAATTTTTCCCCATTCTTCACACTTCAGAGCTTTAAATCTGCCTCCTTTATTGTATACCATGCTCAGCCAGAAATCAGTTCAATTGAATTTCACTTTCTGTTGTTACAAAACTTGGAACGCTACATTCCATTTCTGACCGTGACATCTTAATACCCCTGATTCTCACTGTGAGAGCTATATTTATTTCACCACACAGTTGGAGAAAGAAGTCCCAGGCCATGGGTTTTCTGACTCTGGATAGCCTCTCAGAATAGACAGTGAGGACAAAGATCGGCACATCCTTTTCCAGTTCATACAGACTTCCCCCTTGATAATTACGAGGTAAAAAGTAGCTTCAGGTCTGTTCGCCAGGTCTAGATTTTTCTCTGGTAGTAAAAGCTTTATTTCACTCTCTTTTTAGGAGAGTCATCTTAACTACTAAACTCAATCTGTTCCTTTTTCACCTCATATATTTTCCATAGTACTCGATGGTTTCCAGGAATATATTCTTACTGGAGTACTCTTCAGGATAGCTTGACCTTCTGAAATCTTGTTGTGGCATTTAAATAAGTTCATTTGCTGAGTGACCCTGGTATGTTCATTCTACTTTGGTTTTTGATATAAAATGGAAAAACTTTCCCCTTCATCACCCAACAACCACCTCCTATAGCCCTCCTATGGAGTTTCTGCCTGCCCTCTTGTAATATAATGCCAAGGAAAGGCAAATTCCCAAGGTTCAGAATACCAGCATAGGTGCTCTCCATTTTATTCAGTGACAAACCAAGAACAGAGAAGGTCAAAACATGACATCATTGAAAATACAGCATTTACTAAATGTGATTAAATAATCTCCAAGTACTACTCCACCCCAGGACCTTCCAATCATTCAATCAATTACAAAGTCCCTGTTCTAAATACTACTCCACCCCTAGGCTGTACCTTCATTTAGTCCACCACAAAGCCCCTCTTCTCAAATGGAGATTAGTTTCCAAACATAAGTAAAGTACATTCATTTGTTCAACCATAGAACACAGAAAGGTCAAAAGTTCCTCACCCCTGGATCACAATTGAATCTACCCCAGAGTTACATCAAGTTTAAGCACAGCACTTAATACCCAAATGGAGGTCTTTTCTTCATCTTGACACAAAGCAAGTTCTCAGCAATCTTTGTTCCTGGGGAGACAAAGCTTAGCAAGGTCACAAGATACATTGCCAGTCTCTTCATTAATTCATCCTCTGTCTGCAGAACAGTCCTAGAACCCCTGAAAACATTAGCAAAACCCTCTCCCAGGATTTCTGTAAACATACAACAAGAAAATCCTTCTTCAGGGCTTCTGAACCAACAGAAAGGTTCCCAGACCCCTGCAACAACAGCACTGTCCTTCACCAGTGGACAGTATT
>NW_027186304.1:62292277-62341193 GCF_028583685.1 Petaurus breviceps papuanus | reverse complement strand
CCCTGCAACAACAGCACTGTCCTTCACCAGTGGACAGTATTCACTCTCTGTCTGCAGGACAGTCTCAGGAGCTCTTAGCCAACAGCCAGGTTCTAGGACTTCTTCAACAGGACTGTCTTTCACCAGTGGACAAATCTGGCAAAAGAACATCAAAACAGACAGACAAAGTACCAACAAAACAGCCATGTCTCCTCAGTCCTTGGCAGCTCTGGGGGCAGGTCTCAAAAGTCCAGGGCAATTCAAAGTGGCCCTCTGCAATCCTCTCAGTCTCTCTCTCTGCCTCCACGAGGGTGCTGCTTCCAAAAAGTTCTTCTGCCTCTCTCTTGTCTCTCCAAATCTACGTCACCAGCTCCTCCCAGTTCAGGACTTTCTTTTCACATCAACAAGTCCATCCCACAGGTGGGATTAACAAGCTCTGAGTTTTAACACAATCAGTTTGAAAACCAAGCCAATACAGGGGAATCTTTAATTGCCATTACTACCCGGTATCACACCTCTCTACTCTTTCTAATCCCAAAGAGGACCGATACCTCTATAATTGTAATTGACAAATAATTTCCTGATACAGGAAGGGAATAGAGAAGAATTCCAGGAAAGAATTTTCTTCGTTCTTTAACTATAAGTCATACCCCAACTGATTAAAAGTCTTGAAATCCTTGAGAATAAAGTTGCTAATAATTAGAGCAGTACCACATGTTTATATAAGAAAGAAACCTTAGAGATACAACCCCCTCATTTTATAAATAGGAAACTGAGGCCAAGAAAGGTTAAATGACTTACCCTAAGTCACATATGTAAGCCAATGGCAAAACCAGGATTTAAATCCATGTCTTCTGCCTCTAAATCTAATTCTTTTTCTAGTGTATCATTTATATTAGTTGAGTCTTACATAGTTTTCCATTAATTCTAGCAGTTTCTTGGTTTGTCTTTCATAATGTCTTCACTATGGTCACATCCATGACAGGTAAATGTGACTAAAGTTAAAAAGCATTTTCATTTGGTTGAGGATCCTTTATAATAGTTGAATTCTTTTCAACCGGGCTCTTACCTACATTCTCAGTCATCCTTTCTCACCTTATGTATTTAGTTTTAATTTTGCAAAGATCATAAGGAAAAAGAGGAGTGAATTATAAAAATAAATGAACAGAAGGAAGTTCAGAAGGAGAAAAGACAGTAAGGGTAGGGTTGTTTGGACCTACTATGCTACATTTGAAATATACAAACAAAAAAAAAATAAGCTGTGTAGAGTAGAGATTGATGGCTTCATATATAGCCCTCTTTTTATGTTCTTCTTTGCATGGAAAAATGTTTGTTAGTCAATTTCATAATGCTAAAAAGGGTGGGGAGAAAAAAAAGAAAAAAAAAGGGTGGGGAGAACCTCTGAGGCCATAAGAGTTGAACTAATTCCGAATTTGAAGTTTGTAAGAATGTGGACATTTCCATAATGCTTGGAGCCCAGAGTGATCCTTGCCATCTGGGAGAGTTTCTTTGAACTAAATATTCCAGAAAACTGTGCATGAGCTCTGTGAGTGCTAATGTGGGGGTAGTGATTGGGTAGATGTCCTTGTACTGTGCATCCAGGGTTTTTTTTTTCCTCTGATCCATTATTTATTTATTTATTTATAACATTAATTTTTAAAAATGTTGGGTTTCAAATGCTGTCCCTCCTTGCAGATCCTCCCTTAACCACTGAGAAGACAAGCAATATTATAGCCGTTACAAAAGCATGTACATGGTTTTAAAATAGTACAGGAGTCTCACAGAGGAAAGTCACATGTTGGGTTATATCAGCCCTCAGAACACTGAAAAACTAGCCAACTCTTTCAGGTCAATGTAAAGATTAGGCTTCTGGACTTAAAAGGGAAGGACTGATCACATTTGGGTTTTATTACAATGAGCTAAGAGTTGCTTAGGGATGTCATGGTATCACCACCATGGTGGACAAGGTAATGTTATGCTGCTAGGACCAGACCTGACAAAGACCCAGGGATATGAGCACTGATTGGGACTTATTCCAGCCTGCCAAAATAATAACAGACTATTAGAGGTAGCAATCTAGTTCTCAATACCTTAGCACTCTGACAATATATACCTTCTGTGCAGAAGATTATATGAAAGCAGGAGCCAGTGGTAACTGTCAGTCAAAGGAGCACTGAATCATTAACCTTAAGAGTACATCTAGAGAAATGTGTCTTTGGACAGTGCTTGAGGAATGAAAAATTCTGAAGAAGAAACTCATTGTGAGAGCTAGCATGCTTGGTATGTGAAGTATGCCCAAGGAGCAATGCCTATAATTCACCTCAATAATTTCTAACCTTTTTTCTTTCTTTTTTTTTTTTTAGAGGGAGGAAGGCAGGGCAATTGGGGTTAAGTGATTTGCCCAAGGTCACATGGCTAGTGAGTGTTAAGTTTCTGAGGCTGGATTTGAACTCAGGTCCTCCTGACTCCAGGGCCAGTGCTTTATTCATTGTGCCACCTAGCAGCCCCAATTTCTAGCCTTTTCAAGAGTGATCTCAGACTATTTTGTTATGTTTGACTTTAGGAGTCACTTAAGAAAATGACTAGTCTATGGGGGCATGGCCCTCAGGGACTCAAGAAAGCTTCCTTCTAGAGAGCACTCCACTGTTGAGGAAGTGCCAAAAATTGGAATAATACAATGGAGTACTTCATCAGACCAGACTATAATTCATCCAGCATGAGGTAGAACAAAGCACTTGGTACTCCCTGAGATCTATTGCCCTATAGCCATGAAAGCATTACAGGATAATTTTATTCACTTGAACCCAGAAAGGACTCTTGGAATCTCTAGCTCTCTTGAAGGTTCAGATCAAGTGCCCCCTCCTCCATGAGTCACATTTCCCAATTCTTCCAACTGTTATTATTCTCCATCCATGTCCCTCCACCAATTACTTTGTATATTGTATGTGCATATCACATATATGCATATATAAAATTTTTCTTATCCACGTAAATGTTGTCTGCCCCCCCCCATACCACCACTACTCTTATAGTGTAATCTTCTTGAGGGAAGTGACTGTCTCATTGTTTTATTTGTATCCCCAGCACCAAGAATTATACCTAAGATATAGTAACTGCTTAATAAGGATTCTTACATTACAGCCTAGTGGGACCCAAAAATCCCAAGGGAAATCTTCACTTTCCGTAATCTCTAGACTGAATTGCTTTCTTGTAAGACATGTAACCAAACACTAGCATCTTGCATCAGTCAACTGATAAGTTCCCTGGCCAAGTTGCCCAATTGTTAGTAAAACAATGCCCTAATCTGCCCATATCCAAAGCCCAAGGTTGCCCCTAAAACAGCCCACAGTTATCTAATTGCTTTTGGGCAGCTAGCTGGCACAATGTTTACAGTTCCAGCCCTGGAGTCAGGAAGACCTGAGTTCAAATCTGACCTCAGACACTTACTAGCTGTGTGACCATGGGCAAGTTATTTAACTTCTCTTTGCTTCACTTTTCTCTTCTGCAAAATGGGAATAATAATATCAACTACCTCCCAGAGTAGTTGTGAGGATAAAATGATAGAATAATAAAGTGCTTATCACAGTGCCTGACCCATTAGTAAGTTCTATGTAAATGTTAGCTATAATTGTTAATGTTACTATTATTAAATTTCCCCATTTTGCTAATAAATTAAAGGGTCCCTGACCACAAGTATTTTGCTGGACTTCCATAGTGTTGTCCTTTATTATAAACACTCTAGCCATCAAGAGCCAGGTGGGTCATCCTTATAGTTGATCCCTTCTGCCCCCCTTATTCCTACACCCTGCTCCCTTTATTCATGAGAGTATCAGTTCACTTCCGATAAGAATCAAACATATTTTGCCACTTGATTATCTCTACCTGACAGCTGTGGAGGGAATCTAGCCCTGGAGCTGGAAATTACCTCCTTAGAGATCATCTAACCCAAGCCCTTTATGTTACAGATGAAGAAACTGAGGCCTAGGGGGAGAATAAGTGACTTGCACAAAGTCACAATGATAATAGGATTTGAACTCCGGGTTCTCTGATTACAGAACAAAAATAAAGGAAACCTCTTCCTCAAGAAAACCTGTAGTCAGAGTGCTTTAATCTCACAATATTGGATATGTTGATGAACCTGGGAACTGAGCAGAAGGCTCACTGGTGTCAGCACCATAATAATGCCAAGAACCACCCAACACTTTACGCTGTCTCTGCTAATATTGGGTAGAACCATATTTACCTATTATTTTGTTGTTTGAATTCTCAGAGGATGGAAAAAGACAGGAAGTCCAAAAGTAGCAACTGAGATCAATTGAAGGTGACCTATTACCTAGCTGTGGCCTCAGTTTGGAAAATCTCAGAGATGAGTAAGCAATGGTACAATGCTTAAATTGACCTAAAGTAATCCATGCAAGGGATGGAGTCTTGCTAAGAAATCTCAGTATAAAGGTAAAACCCAAGATTCAGGCTAATTCATCAAGCATTTATTAAGCATCTAATCTGTGGCAGACACTGAATAAAGTGGGCATAGAAAATAAGAAATGAGTAACATCCCTGCCCTCAAGAACATTAGATTCTACTGGAGAAAAACACATGCCACTACATAAATAGAAGATATATATGCAGTAAATAAAAAGTAATTTGGAGGAGGAATCATGCTGAGGTGGGTTGGGAGGAGGGAGAATCCAGAAAGACCTCATGTAGGAGGTGTTCACATTGAATGTAGGTAGGAATTCCAAGAAGTGGAGATAATAAAAAGGAGAGAAGTACAGGTCAAAGAGACTAATTGTGAAAAAGCACAGACTTGAGATTCAAGCCACAGAACATGGCGTACGGGGAACACCAAGTATGCCTAGACTCTAAGATGTCTGAGGTGGAGTAATGTGTAGTCCTAGAAAGACAGTACTATGAGCCAAACTGTAAATTCTAAATGTCAAATGGAGGAGTCTGAATTTTATCCCATAGGCAATGGGGAGCCACTAGAACGTCCTGAGCCAGGGAATGATATGATCAGATTTATGTTTAAGGAATATCAATTTGGCAGCTGCACAGAGAGTGTATTGGAGAGGAGAGAGACTAGAAGCAGGCAGAATGCCTGGGAAGACATTGCAGTAGTCCAAGTTAGAAGTGATAAAGCAGTTGAACTATGAATAATGTAGTTGAATTAGAATACTATGAACGGAAAGAAGGAAATGGACGCAAATAAAATATTTTGGAGGTAGAATTGACAAAACTTGGCAACTAATTAGATATGGGCACTAAGAGGAGGAAAAATCAAAGAATTTGCAAATCTTTGTGATTATAAGGATGGTAGTACTTTTTTCAGAAACAGGGAAGTTAGAAGAGTGAGCTGTTTGATGTCAAGAAAAAAAACTTTTTAATAATTAGAGATGACTGGGGTATAATGGGCTGCCTTAGGAGCTGGTAGGTTCTCCCAACGTGGAGGGTCTCAAGCACAGATTGATGACCACTTCTCAGATATGTTACAGTAGGGATTTCTTCTATGTTTGGGTTGGACTAGATTGTCACTGAGGTCCCTTCCAACTCTCAAATTCTATAATAATGAGTTGTGTTTTAGAGATGTTAAGTTTGAGATGACATTTCCCTTGGTAAATGTCTAATAGGTAATTGGTGATGCAAGACTGGAGTTCATTAGAGAGACAACAGCTGGATGTGCAGATCTGAGAGTCATCCACATAGAAAGGATGATTGAACCCATGGGAGCTAATGAAATGACCAAGACAGGGAATATAGAGAGGATAGACAAGGTCAAGAGAGTGGACTGGTAGAGAGCCAACCCCTTATCAAGTAGTTGAAAGACTAAATAATCTGCCAGTCTGTAAAATAGCCCCAGAAAATGGTCAGGTCCCTGAAAAGACAATACATGACCACAACCTGATGTCCTTAGAAGAATTAATTAGTTGGACTCCTTGGTAATCAGGAGGTCAAGAACAATAGAGTTGGTCAAGTGGGCTCTAGGAAAGTACTGTATACATATGAACCATGGAAGTCAGATGATGACCCATATAGAAAGGATTCAGAATATGATTTTGATAAAGAAAAAATTATAGGGTCAAAGAATTCTATCACATCTGCTATAGCACAAGGGAGGACCTGTACATGGATAGGGGAATGGAACTGCTGAATCCCTAGAATACCGCTTTCCTGTCCAACATTCTAGCTATGGGAAGCCCAAGAATATGAAGGCCACATAGAGAATCTATTGTGGAATGAATGCATGAGTTAAAAAGAGGATATGATTCTCATATGAAAGACAGTAAGATGTGAGACCACAAGCAGTGGCCCAGCTTAGGCAATGGGGCTGGCAGAAAATGGGAAATGGTGGTCATTTAGACCATGCTGAGAGGATGCATGAACCAGGTTGACATTGAATATATAGAGGAGACAGGTGGCATAGATTTGGCCCTGATGTCTCAGTTCCCCCCCCCAAAAAAATACATTCACTAACTGCTGTGCCAAGAATGAAAGGGAAATGACTGAGCAGAGACCACTTGCAGGTGATGCTTACTAATATCCTGCTGTGAATTTAAGGGACTTCGTCATCCTGCTCTTTGGAGGATATCGAGAAGATTGCATGGGGATTTTTCTTGCTATCACTATCTCCCTTGCAGGGAATGGGAGGTGGTAGCCGTTCATGTATGAGTGGTGAGAATTCTTGCTCCCTCACTCTTATACATTCTCATACATTCATTCCACAACAGATTCTCTTACCTGAACTCACTACTTAAAATTGTTACTATCTTGATAGACTATTTCATTAAATGCCTTTTTGGTCCGAATTCCTGTGTCATTTGAATTGGTCTGACAGAGGGGCTCAGAGCTGTGGATCTGACAAGAGGATGAAGGGCTCAAACAAATCCCACAGATCTGAGTGTAACTGACAAGAGGGGTCTAGGGTATACAGCTGTCAATGGTTAAGATGAACAGCACAGTCTTCTCTCTTCTTTTTACTTGCCCAACTTTATTTCTCTTGAGAAAAAAAAAGAAACATTTATTAATGTTGATAAGATTTTACTCATTTTTATATCCCCACTCCAGTCCTTCTTATATTTTCTCTTCATTCAATGCTATATGTCCTGGAGAGCATCTAAATAAGGGTGACCAAGACAGTGAAGGGTTTTGAGATCACTGCCAGCTAAAGATCAAGGTAGGCCCTAATTGTCCTGGTTAGCTTCATGTGTGGTCCTCTAAAGAATAAGATGTTGAATTAAAAGAGAAAATGGGTATAGGAATGGGTAAGGAGATTCAAAAGATGGGCAAAGGATTGAAATCACATAAATTGAAATAGCATTCAGTAGATTGAATTTCTCCAAGAATTAGGCAGCCATAGCCCATGTTAATCTACTCATTAAATATAAAAAAGGGCCCTAGATACTACAAAGAGGATCACCTTCTTGAATGCATAGTTCCTGTGTCCCCAGACAGTTTTTTGGGGGGAGAGGGTGAGAAAGGAAGGAGGAAAGCAAGTGGAGAAAAAATACTCCTAAGTTCTCTAGGCACGCAAATCTAGAGAAGTAAGTAACCTCTTGACGGCACTGAGGAACATATATCTCACCATCCCCTCCAAATTTATTTCCCCTCTCAACTCTTAAATACTACAATTTCACTCTCATCCAATTCAACACTGAAAACTCTAACCTTTCTTTCCCTTTTCATTTTATCCAGTCTTCTATTCAAATGCATTGTTTTTGAGAGGAGAGAAGAAGATGGACTTCAAACTTCACAACACAGGTCTGCATCTTCTCTACACTTAAGAGTCAAAATTTGAGGTGCCTAGAGCACTGTCAGATTAAATGAATTTCCCAGAGTCACAAAAGTAGTAAATATCTGAGCAGGATTTGAATCCAGATCGTCCTGGCTTCAAGGACAGCTCTCTAACCACTATACACCATGCTGCCTCTCCAAATTACAAAATATAGACAACTTTAAAATGTCCCTAGGGGCCTTTTCCCCAGTTGTTTAGAGCTCACTCCCTCTTAAAGTTACTTTGTATTACTACATCCATCTATATATGTCCATGTGTGTGTGTGTGTATATATATACACACACACATAATATACATATATGTATATATGCATATGCACACACATATAAATATATCTTATAAGTGTTATAAGTAGTAGTAGTGGAATGTAAAGTCCTTAAGGACAGGGACTTTTTTTTTCCATCTTGGAATCTTGAATAATTAGAAAAATACCTTGCAAATAAATAGTAGATATTTAATCAATGTTTTTCTAATTGAAAATGTGGCACAAATGCTAGGTATGCACACTGAATCAAAAACTGGGTTAGCAAAGAAGGTATCTTTTCCTTAATTAATTCCATTAACCAAGGGGTTGAACTAGAAGAGTTCTAAATCCCCTAAACAACAATTAGGTTTTATAATTCTATCATTTCCTCCATCTATGCCCTTGGTTAACAAAGGCTTAGCAAAGTCATAACAAGGGCAGGCCAACTGAGTCTTTGTCTGGGGTAGTAAAATTTAAAGAGGTTCAGACAGAACTTTCAGTTCTTGGGTAGCAAAGAAACAAGTGAACTTTGCACTTAATTATTAGCAATTAGTTAAAGTAGAACTCTACTAAAGGGCAGCTTACTCTCCCCAGGAGCCACACCCAGTAAACTCTCATGGTGCAACTCAGACTGGCTCCTTAAACTCAAAAGCCACCCCACACAAGGCTTCAGTGTTCCAGGCTCTGATGTCCCTTCCCCCTAAACTGAATTGAGGGCAAGTGTCATGTAACCTTCCTCTAGGTAAAAATTGCTCCTAAATCTGTAGAGAAACAAAACTCCTAGTCTCTTTACTGAGAGTTTCTTTAGATATTTTCAGTTTAGTGTCAGTAACAAATTGATTTTCTCCTACTTTTTCCTAATTTTAAGCAGGCTGCCACTAAAACTAGAGTCTGAGAAGTCAGTCAGATGCATCCCAAGAAGCAACCTAAGTGTGAGGCCTACTCTGCACTGATCCTGAGGTCACTGTTTAAAGGAGACAATAGTCTCGTTCCAAGCAGTTTCATGCTATTTACTTTGTGGCCTGAGAACACAAAGTGAATTACATTGAAGTACAGTCAGCTGACAGCAGCTGCAGGCCATCTCATCTGTCATCTAAACTAGGGCTTACACACCACCATCGTTTTTAAACCTGAAGTCAGAATTCCTATATTTCTTTGTTTAATCTAAGAGGAAGAGGCAGGAAGCTCATTTTGACTGGTGGCCTTGAGGAGATTTCTTTGATGACAATATTTTAATGGGTTAAAGGTTCAGCATGGTTTATTTATGTCATTAGGATGACGCCATTCTTGTTTTCATTCGTTTTTATTAAAATTCCTTTAGTGAAGGCAATTCCTGATGAGACTATATACTGTAGCCACTGTCAAAGCAAAATCAATAAGTAAATAAATCTCTATTTTAACCACCAAATGTCCCTTTGAATAAATATTCTCTTATTAAGCCCTAATAACAATGGAAAATGTTAAGCTTTCATTTTCCGTTAATTAAAAAACATTTATTTTGTACACTGTTGGTCTTTATTGTGTCTTTGGCTAGAGGAGGGATGATTTTTATACATTTTCAAAATCCCTTCCTCCAAAATCATTCCTCCTCAATTTTCTCCTCTTCAGTTTCGTCTAATAACTTAATTCACACTTGTTAAATAACAAAAAGTAAAATAATGCTTTACAAAGTCAAAAAAACTTAATGAAACTATAACCTATGGTAGCAATGTTCAAAGTTCACTTAGGCTCAAGTTGAGAAAGTCTGAGGAAACATCTCCCCCTAGTGTTTCCTTTGTAGTACATCACTCTCCTTCACAGCAGTTCTCCTAAGTAAATGTTACATTACAATGAAGAATCACAGCTCTAGGACTTAGAGATCAATTATAGAACACTCAAATCTTGTAGTTGGAAGGAACATCGGAGGTTATCTAGTCCAAGCCCTATTCAAATCATCAATCAGCATTTATTAAGCATGGTAGGTAGTGCACGATGTGCTTCTAGTACAAAAACAAAAGCAAAACAGTCCCTACCCTCAAGGAGCTTACATTTTTTCTTTTTTTTTTAATAAATTTTAAGCTTTTATTTAGTATTTATTTTCCTCCAGTTACTTGTAAAAACAAGTTTGTTTGGGGTTTTTTTTTTTGCTTTTTGGAGGGCAGTTGGAGTTAAGTGACTTGCCCAAGGTCACAGTTTTTGTGTTGTGTCTGAGGCCGAATTTGAACTCGGGTCCTCCTGACTCCAGGGCTGGTGCTCTATTCACTGTGCCACATAGCTGCCCCTAAAAACAATTTTTAACATTTGTTTTTAAGACTTTGAGTTCCAAATTCTCTCCTTCCCTCCCTCCCTACTCATCGAGAAGGCAAGCAATTCGATATAGGCTATACGTGTGTGGACATGTAAAACATTCATATTAATCATGTTGTGGAAAAAACATAGATAAGAAAAAACTCAAGAAAAATAAAGTTTAAAAAGTATGCTTCAATCTGTATTCAGATATCATCAGTTCTTTCTCTGGGGATGGATAGCATTTTTCATTACAAGTGTTTCAAAGTTGTCTTGGATCACTGTATTGCTGAGAATAGCTAAGTAATTCATGGCTGATCAGCTTACAATATTACTGTTACATTGTACACAGTACATTTCACTTTCCATCAGTTCATGAAAGTCTTTCCATGTTTTTCCGAGAGCATCCTGGGGAGCTTATATTATAACAGGGGTGTCAATATATGTAATACAAGGTACATAAAAAGTATATAAAAAGTCACCTTAAAGGAATAGGCATTAGAAGCTTGGAGGACAAATGAGTCAATCAGTCAGCAAGCATTTATTCAGTGTTTTCTGTAAATATCCACCCCACAAGAGGTTATTCCTCCTATTTATACATATCTCTAGTGACAGGGAGCTCACTACTCCTCATTCCAATTTTTGAACATTGAGCTGTTTTTGGAAGTTGTTTTAATTGAGAACCACAATTGCCTTCCCTATAACTTTCAAACTTTGGTTCCAGTTTTGCCTTCTAGAGTCAAGCAAAATGATTTCTGTCCCTCTTCTACATGAAAAAACTTCCAATATTTGAACACTGCTCCATGAATCTCACAAGTCTTCTCTTTTACAGTCTAAACAATAACCCATAGCTGTTAAGTGGACTCCAGTTACCTCATCTATAAAATGTCAATAGAATAAACAAGTTCCAGATCTGAGATCTATACTTTGTGAGTAACTTTCCCAAAGTCAATGAATTAGTAGCAGATGTGATACTCATACCAGGTTAAAGGTCTCTTGGCATCCAATCAAATGTTCTTACTTCTAGTTCTTAGAAGATGAGATTTTGTATAATGCTTATACCTCAATTTAAGTAGTTAAAATAAGGTATTTTGAGAAATATTCAATATCCTTGCTACAGAATTCTAGTGAACCATTAGCCCTGAATCAGTTTCCTCTGATGGGACTATATAGCCATTAATAGCTAATAGCATTTATATAGCACTTTATATAGCATTTATATAGCACATTTATATAAGCACAGCTATGCAAAGAGCTTTATAAATATTATCTCACTTAATCTTCCCAACAACCCTGTAGATGGATATATTAATAATTGCTATTATTTTCATTTTACAAATGAAGAAACTGAGCCTGAGCAGTTCAGTGACTTGCCCAGAGGCACAGAAATAGTGTCTGAGGCAGGATTTGGGCACCCCAATAGCTTTTCCAAACCTTTCTGTCCCTCCTCACAACTCATAGTTCCCACTCCTCCCATCCTCCCAGCTGAGAACCTTGCTCCATATTTCACTGAAAAAATATGGCCACTCCCTGAAAGCATCCTCTTCTTCCCTTCTGCTCGATTCATATCTCCTAAATGCCTTCTGCAACTATATCTGTCTTCACCCCTGCCTCACATGATGAGGTGCCCTTCTTCTAGCCCAGACAAAACCATTTATTTGCACAATTAATCTCATTCCATCTCTTCTTCTCCAGCAGATTGCCCCCTCTATCAATCTTTACTCTCTCATCATTAATCTCCCCCTGTCTATTGGCTGCTTCCACACTGCCTGCATACATTACCATGTATCCCCAGGCTAAGGAAGGGGGAGGTTAGAAGAGAGGGAAGAAGTAAGAGGGAAGGGGAGGAAAAGGGAGGGGGGCTGATAAGAAGGGAATACTGAGGGAGGTGGTGGTCAAAAGGAAAACTCTTAAGGAGGGAAGGGAGAAGGGGAGAAAAATAAAAGCATAAACAGGGGAGGGAATAGGATGGAGGGAAAGAGACAGATAGTAATCATAACTGTGAGTGTGAATGGGATGAACTCTCCCATAAAATGGAGGTGGATAGCAGAATGGACTAAGTCTCCCCAGGTCAAAAAAACCCTCACTTGACCCATTTTTTTTAAAGCAATTGGGGTTAAGTAACTTGCTCGAGGTTACACAGCCAATTATTTCTGGGTGTGGTGATAAGTATCTGAGCCCGGATTAGATCCCAGGTTATCCCAACTCTGGGGCCGGTGCTCTTACTCACTGTACCACCTGGCCACCCCTAAGCAATTGGGGTTAAGTAACTTGCTCAAGGTTACATGGCCAGGTGTTTCTGGGTGGGTTCTAAGTGTCTGAGCCTGGATTCGATCCCAGGTCATCCCAACTCTGGGGCTGGTGCTCTTACTCATTATGCTACCTGGCTGCTCCCTGACCCATATATTCTTTTTTTTTTTTAAAGCAATCGGGATTAAGTAACTTGCTCAAGGTTACAAGGCCAGTTATTTCTGGGTGTGGTGCTGAGTATCTGAGCCCAGATTTGATCCAGGTCATCCTGACACTGGAGCCGGTGCTTTTACTCGCTGAGCCACCTGGCCACCCCTAAGCAATTGGGGTTAAGTAACTTGCTCAAGGTTACACAGCCAGGTGTTTCTGGGTGGGTGCTAAGTGTCTGAGCCCAGGATTCGATCTCCAGGTCGTCCTGACACTGGAGAAGGTGCTCTTACTCGCTGTGCTACCTGGCTGCCCCCTGACCCATATATTCTTAATAGTTATCATCCCATATCTCTCCTCCCTTTTGTGGCTAAACTTTCTGAGAAATCCGTATACCACTGGTGCCTCCACTTCCCATTTCTTTCACTCTCCTTAACTCTACTGTCTGGCTTCTGACCTCATCATTCTATAGAAATCACTCTCTTCAAACATACCAACCATCTCTTAATTGCCAAATTTAATGACCTTTTCTCCATCCTCATTCTTTTTTAAAAATTTCTTCAGCCTTTGACACTGTCAGTCATCCTCGCCTCCTTTATACTCTCTTACCTCTTATTCTGGAAACATTGCTCTTTCTTGGTTTTCCTTCTACCTCTCTACTGCTTATCAGAATCCTTTGCAGGATCTTCACCCATAACATGTCCGTTGAATTATGGCTATCCCCCAGGGCTTTCTTCTGATTTTTCTTCTCCTTTAATGCTATTTCACTTGGTGATCTCATCACCTCCCATGGCTTCAATTATCATTGCTCTCCTAATGATTCTCAAATCTACTAATCCAACCCTAACCTCGGCAGATCTCCAGTCTTAAATCTCTAACTGCCTATTGAACACTGTAAATTGGATGTCCCATAGGCATCTTAAACTCAAAATATCTAAAATTGAATTTACTATCTTTTCCCCAAAACCCTCTCCTCATGCTAATTTACCCATTACTGTTGAGGGGACCTTGGGAAGATAATCCCCCCAGTCACTGAGGCTCCACACCTAAAAGTCACCCTCAGCTCCTTACTCTCTCTTACCCCTCCCCATCATATCCATTCTATTGCCAACGCTTTTGATTTTACTTTTGTAACCTCTGTCATATATGTCCCATTCTCTCCTCTGACACTGCTACCACACTGATACAGGCCCTTATCACCTCAAGTCTGGATAGCTGCAGGAGCCTGCTGGATGGTGTGCCTGACACAAGTTTCTTCTCACTCCAGTCTGTCTTCCACTCAGCTGTCAAAGTGATTTTCCTAAATTGTAGGTCTGACCATGTCACCCTCCCAACTCAATAAACCTCAGTGGCTCCCTATCATCTCTAGATCAAATATAAAATCTGTTTGACATTCAAAATCCTTCATAACCTGTTCTTCTTTCCCATCTTCTGACACCTACACTCCACCATGTACTCTGATATCCAGTGACACTGACCTTGCTCTTCCTCGAAGAAGACAGCTCAGTTCCTAGCTTCAAGCATTTTAATTGACTATCCCCCTTGCCTGGAATTCTCTCTCTGCTCATATCTGCCTCCTGGTTTCCTTTAAGCTCCAGCTAAACTCCCACCTTCCACAGGAAGCCTTTCACACTGCCCCTTAATTCTAATGTCTCTGTGTGTGTGTGTCTCTCTCTCTGTCTCTCTCTCGTCTGTCTCTCTCCCTGCAATTTCTCCTGTAGATATTATGTTCGCTCACAGCTGTTTGCATGCCACCTCCACTATTCACCTGTGAGTTCCTAGAGGGTAAGGACTAACTTTTGTCTTTCATTATATCCTGATTGCTTAACTTTATACATAGTAGGCACTTGGCTCAGGTCATCCTGACTTCTGGTCCGGCACCCTATCCATTGTGCCACTTAGCTGGCATGACCGACCACAATCTTCTCTCTAAAAGTGAGCTTTTTTCATATAGGTTCATATGCTGATTTGCCTTTTTTTTTATCCTTATGGGGTATGATTTTTTTTTTACAATTGCTATTTTCTTTTATATCACTAATTGGCATCTGCCAAAGGGCTCACATAAAAGGCACTTATACAGTAATTAAATTGAATTTAATTTTTCAGACAGTATAAAGCACAGGGAATTTAAATAGATCCAATAACGGAATAGTAATCAAACCAAACTAGAAATTAAGACTTTTAGATCCAGATGTGGTCTGATCAGAGCAGAGTACAGCTAGGCTGCCATCAGCTTGTTCTAGGCACTGTAGAAATACAGACTGAATCTATGATTAAACTTTTCTCTGTTCCTCTATTTACAGTGTTGAGAGTTATCCAGGGCACTGGGAAGATAAGTGACTTTCCCAGGGTCATAAAGGCAGTATTCAGAGGCATGGCTTAAAACCACATCATCTGGACCTCAAGGCCAGTTCTCTATCTACTATGCTTCTCTTTGAAAATAGCCTCAGGTTGAGGTACCACATCTCACCAGTCAGATTGGCTAAGATGACAAAACAGGAAAATGATAAATGCTGGAGAGGATGGGGAAAAATTGGAACACTAATGCATTGTTGGTGGAGTTGTGAACTGATCCAACCATTCTGGAGAGAAATCTGGAACTATACCCAAAGGGCTATAAATAAGTACATGCCCTTTGACCCAGCAATACCTCTTCTATAGTTGTATCCCAAAGAGATCATAGAAGTGGGAAAAGGACCCATATGTACAAAAATATTTATAGCAGCTCTTATTGTGGTGGCAAAGAATTGGAAATCAAGGGGATGCCCATCAGTTGGGGAATGACTAAACAAGTTGTGGTATATAAATGCAATGGAATACTATTGTGCTATAAGAAATGAGGAGCTAGGTGGCGCAGTGAATAGAGCACCGGCCCTGGAGTCAGGAAGACCTGAGTTCAAATCCGGCTTCAGACACTTAACACAAAAACTAGCTATGTGACCTTGGGCGAGTCACTTGACCCCAATTGTCCTCCAAAAAAAAAACCAAAAAAAGAAGAAATGAGGAGCAGATGGACTTCATAATAACCTGGAGAGATTTATATAAACTGATGCTGAGTGAGAAGAGTAGAACCAAGAGAAATCTGTATTGATTTTTGCAGACACAACATATGTGTGACGACTAACTTTGATAGATTGGGCTCCTCTCAGCAATGCAAGGTTATAAGACAACTCCAAAAGATTCATGATGGAAAGAGATATCCACATCCAGAGAAAGAACCACAGACTCTGAATGCAGACTGAAGCAAACTACCTGCTCTCTCTCTTCTTTTTGTTTTGTTTCCTCTTTCTCATTGTTCACTCCATTGGTTATAATCCTTTTTTACAACCTGACTAATGTTTGATGTGAAGGTATTTTTAGAACCTATATTTGATTGCATGCCACCATGGGGTGGGGGAGGGGGGCAGAGAGGGAGGGGAAGAAAATTAGAAACTCAAGGGATTGTGGAACGAAATGTAAACTAAAAGTAAATAAATAATTAAAAAAAAAAGAAAACAGCCTCAGGTTGCATCAGTTGAGAGAGTGGGAGATAGGGGAGAAATACACACACACAGAGAACACACACATTTTATATGCCGTGTTTTATGTGTGTGTGCATAAAACTATCTAGCCCACCTATTGCCATCTTTTTCACAAGAGAGTCTTCATACCTTATAAAAGGATCCTGTGTCTACTGCAATCCACTGATCTACCTGTTTAATAGATCTGTCACACACACAAACATACACAAAAGTGAGATGGAGTGGGGGGGGGGGCAGAAAAATAAGGTTAGTTGGGAATGACTTTTTTACCTTTTTGGAGGGGGGAGGGCAGGGCAATTGAGGTTAAGTGACTTACCCAAGGTCATGTGGCTAGTAAATGTTAAGTGTCTGAGGTCAGATTTGAACTCAGGTCCTCCTGACTCCAGGGCCAGTGCTCTATTCACTGCACCACCTAGCCACCCCTATTATCTTTCATATACACTATTTCCTAGACACATTGTCCCCAAGCTGTTTGCACAGTGCATTCTGGAAGGTGTGCTTTTTTTTTTTGTCAATAAACAATTTTCCTGAGCCCCAAGAGGGACTTGGGACTGTTGCAGTCTTTGAGTAGGGAGGTTGACTAGAACTCTTACTTAGTCTGTGGGAAATAGGACCTCAAGATCTGAGTGGCAGTAGCTCTGAGGAGCAGCATCCCCAGCCTGATCCAAGATTTAACCAACTGACCTACAAAGAAGTGTCAGTACAAGGGCATCGGGTAAAAAGAGAAACTGAAAGAAGCTACTAAAAGAAGAAAGTGAAAAGAGGGGTGAGGTGCAGCAGAAAAGGAGGAAACCAGAGATGTCCATCCACCCCAGACAGGCATCTCAGCAGAGAAGACAAGCTGGTTGTATCTACATCTTCAAGAACTGAGGAAAATAACCCTCAAGACTCTTCTTTTTCTCCCACTTCCTTTCCCCTTGCCTGTCCAATAACAGACGTTGTTGTATTCTCTGTTTCCTTCTTTTACCTAAATGACTCCTGTGCAGTGATTTTTGCCTCTCAGAGAGCAAGGGAATGGGCATTTTATTAAATACCTACTATGTGCTAGGTAATGTGCTAAGCACTTTAAAAATATCTCACCTGATCCTCACAACAACCCTGGGAGCTAGGTACTATTACTATCTCCATTTAACTATCCAAATAACTTTCCTATCTAGTATGCTGTCTCAAATTATTTTCTTGTTTTGCATCCTCTACTTGCTTCCTATTTCTCTGTGGTTAAAATGATGATAATAATATCTGATTGTTTATCAAGATCAAAAGTATTAGTTTTCCTTTGGATTTGTTTTTACCATGTCTTTTCTATTGTTCTTCAACGTTACATCTCATTTGCTTGAATCTGTCCAGGTTTCTTATGTATGTGTATTTTCTCTTTTGTCTCCTTCCTTCCTTCCTATTCTCAAAAGCAACTTGGTTTCAATTAAGCTTCTTGGCATCCTTTTCCCTATTTCACCCCCACCACCCCCTGCCTGAGAAAGAGTTCAACTTTTTAAAATCTCTACCCAGAACTCACTCTTATCACCTCAGATGATTTTTCCAATGAAGCATTTTACTGGTCACTCCTCTCTACAGTCTTCCCAATCCTCTAATTCACTGGTTGATTGGAAGAGGACTAAGAAGCTAAAGGTAAATTGGAAATTGCCCCAAAATTAAGTGCTCCCAAGATATTTTAGGACTTTTTAATATTTTTATTCTCCAAAGTTTACTGCCTGCCCTGAAGAAGATTATGCTTTATAAACTGGGTTTCGTAACATTCCCCAACCCCCAAACACAATCCAGAACAATTACGAATGTCAAAGATATGACTAATCTTTGTTATTGCTGTTTAGTCTTTGTGATCCCATTTGGGGTTTTCTTGGCAAAGATAGTGGAGTGATTTGCCATTTCCTTCTCCAGCTCATTTTACAAATGAGGAAACTAAGGCAAATAGGGTTAAGTGACTTGCCCAGGGTCACACAGCTAGTAAGTATCAGAGGCTTTTTGTGTCTGATAAATTGTCCTAATTCCAAACCCAGTGCTCTGTCCACTAAGCCACCCAGATGTTTGAACCCTATTAAAAGGATGGGATTCTTTAAAAAAGAAACTCATTTTCTTAGTTTGTACTTCAAAAGGGTAAGAATCAAGGATTAAAAATAAAGAACTCCATTACATTATTTTTACATATCAGACCAATAATGATTAATAGTATCAAGGAGTAAGTCAATGTTGATTGGAAGTTGAATTCCAATGATTATTTGACTTCTCTCCTTCAACAAATCCTAGAAGAACTTTCTCTTTTAGTCAGTTTCTCTTTTACTGGGGGAGGCTGAAGCATGGGACAGTGGGGGAAAGCATTGAATTTGATGTCAGTGGACAGAGCCATAGAATCTAGGATAATCAATGTCTTTCTACAATATACCTGACAAATGCTTTTCCAGTCTTCGCTTGAAGACTTCCAGGGAAGGAGAGCCTACTGCCTTCTAACGCAGACCATTCACTGTTGGATACAAAATTTTTCTTTCCACGCAGCCTAAATTTGCCTTTTAGCAATATTCATTTATTGCCCCTAGTTTTGTGTGGGTAACAGTTCTTCAAATACTTGAAAACACTTGTCATGTCCTCTCCTCTCCTGAACTCCTCTTTTCAGGTTCCTGCCTCTTGAGGAAAGTTAATTTGGGGACAATTTCCAATTCAGCTTTAGCTTCTTAGTCCTTTTCCAGTCTACTTATGACACATATGGCATGATATCAATACCTTTTAGCAATATGATGTCCTCGAATGTTCCGCCACTAGGCAGCAGTGGGTAAGAATACTGGATCTGCAGTCAGGAATACCTGGGTTCAGATCCTGCCTCACATATTTACTAGCAGTGTGACCCCTAGGCAAATCACTTAACCTCTATCTATCTCAGTTTCCTCATCTTTAAAATGGAGATAACAGCACCTCTCTCAAAGGGTTGAGAATCAAATGAGATATTTGTAATGCTCTTTATAAACTTTAAAGTGCTATGTAAATGAGAGCTAGCTATTCCTAAAATGTTATGAGCAGGCTGAGCACTATATTCCAGATGTGATCGGACCAGGACCAAGTACAGTGGAGCTACCAAAGTCACTATGCCTTCCTTAATGCAGCCTAAGAACCTATTTGCCTTCTTTAGTCTGTTTTATCATGCTATTGATTGATTTTGAGTTTGTAGTCCATTAAGTCTCCCAGATGTTTTTCAAACTGCTGCCTCTGCATGGCTTCACCATCTTCTACTTATAATACTGATTTTGGAGATCTAGTTTTGAAATTTGGTTGTCATTGACCACCCATGTGACCTTGAGTCACTTGAATGCTCTGGATCTCAGTTTCTTCATCTGTAAAGCAATGAAAGAGCTGAACTAGGTGACCCCTCAGGTCCTTTCCAGTACTAATTCTATGTCCTCTGACTGTATCCTAGCAATACTTGCCACTACCATCAATGCTCTTTTAGTAATTTTATCACAATCACCACCGCACTGAGACAGTGTTTTTGAGAGATGTTTTCCATATTGGCTATCAAATGACTATATAAGCTATTATCCCAGTCACTACTATGCCACATATCACCAGAATAGTAAGGGTACACAGACAAATGCAGCAAAGCATTCTCCATGGTGGTCTAAAACATCTGAAAGTGATTGATGTTATTGTTTCTGCATGAACAGCAAAACTTTAAATGTTCCCTTTGCTCAGTGAACAAATTATCTAAGTAGGCAACTGATTTCACACAGCAACAAAGCGCTACTCATGAAGGCAGGTAGGTCTCCAGTGCCGTAGAACATCCAGGGATTCTCTGCTAAATTACTAGAGTGGGAATGATAGCAATTTAACAGAATCAGAAGGGAACAGTCTACCTCATTCAATTCAATAAGCATTAAAGCATTATACTGGGTATATAAAGAAAAAGGGACAGTCATTTTCCTGGGGAGATAATGTATCCACATAATTTATAATATGAGAAAAGAGAGGGTACACTAAAAGTTAGGGCAAGCAGGAAAGGTTTTGTGTAACAGTGGCACCTGAAGATGAGCCTTCAATGTATATAAGGATCCTTTAAAAAAATTTTTTTAATTGATATCTTTTGCTTTTACATCAATTTCACTTACAAAAATATCCTTCCCTCCCCTGCCCATGGAGTCATCTGTTATAATAAATATTTTTAAAGAAAGATGGAAAAAAAGCCTTTTAATCAAAACCAACCAACATATAAACTGTGTCTGACAATCTATACAGTATTCCACACCGGAGTCCCCCAGGTACATTTTCTCAACTTTTCTCTGGGGTCAAAGTTAATGATTACTATTACACAGCATTCAGTTTCATCTTTTTGTTCATTCCATTTTTATTGTTGTAGCTTTGTATTATTTTCATAGTTCAGCTTACTTCACTCTATATATGTTCATATTAATCTTCCTAGGTTTCTCTGAATTCTTCATACTTGTCACTTCTTACATATAGCAATATTCCATTGATTCATCTACCACAATTTGTTTAACCATTCCACAATCAAAGGTCAACTACTCTGGGAAGCTAAGAATTCTAAGAAGCAGAGATGTGAAGAAAATGCATTAAAAAAAAACACCTATAGGCCATCCTGTGCAAAGGCACAGGTGGGAAAGGCAAAGGTGGGAAATAAGATTCCAAGTTCAGAGAACAGCAAGTAGACCAATTTGTTCAAATTGCAGGATACATTTAGTTGAATAATGTGAAAAAAATTAGGAAAGGTACACTGAAAGCAGACTATGAAGGACTTTAGGTGCCAAGCTGAGGAATTTCTATTTTATCCTAGAGGCAAGGGAAAATCAGTGGAATTTCTTGAACACGGGAGTGACATGGCCAGACATGCATTGGAAAGATCAGTCTGACAGATATATGGGTGAATTGGAGACAGAGACTAGAATCAAGAAGACCAACTGGGAGAATACTGAAACAGTTCAGAGGAGAAGTCATGAGGACCTGATGGGGGCAATGTGAGTGAAGAGATGTTTTGGAGGCAGAATTGACAAATCTTGGCAACTGATTAGAAATGGAAGAATAATGGTCCCCTCAACAGATACAAAGAAGTTGGAGGGAAAATATGTTAAAGGTGGAAGACAATGAGTTTCATTTTGGACATGTTGAGTTTGAGATGCCTGTGAGATATCAATTTAGGAGTTAGTGATATTGGATAGGGTTGGATCCATATACGGATGAATCATCTCAGTTGATCTGATAATCTCAATAGTTTCCACTGAGTTCAGTTATCACTATTAGAGGGCAGCAAAAGGAAGAAGAAGAGAGCCTAGAACGAAACTTTGGGAGAACCCTACAAGTTAGATGTAGAAGATATGTGATGACCAAGGAAGAGAATTAGTAAAGTAGGGAGGCAAGGTGGCACTAGAGTGCAATGTGTTATAAAAACCAAGGAAGCAGGACGTATATAGAAGGGATGGTAACAATGTCAAAATCTACAGAGGCTGACAGGGATGAAGACTGAGTAAAAGCCAACCAATTTAGCTTTTAAGATATCATTGATAAACTTGAAGAAAACAATTTTAGTTTAGGAGTGGAGTCAGAAAGGGACAGCTAAGTGATGAAGTGGATAGAGTACCATGCTTGGAACCGGGAAGATTTGACCTCAGACACTTACTAGCTATGTGACCCTGGGCATGTCATTTGAACCCTTTTTATCTCAGTTACTAATATGTAAAGTGGGAACATACTGGAGAAGTAAATGGCAAACCACTCCAGTATCTTTACCAAGAAAACCCCATGAACAAGGAGTCATGTGGAATTGGACATGACTGAATGACTGAACAATAAAGGAATCAGTGTTAGGGGTTGAGAAGTGATTGCAGGGCAGCTAAGTGGTGCAGTGAAAGGAGCACCAGTCCTAGAGTCAGGAGGACCTGAGTTCAAATCCAGCATCAGATACTTGACACACTTAGTAGCTGTGTGACCTTGGGTCACTTAACCCTTCCAAAAAAAAAAAGTGTTTGGAGGGCGGAATGTAGATGGCTCACCTATAGCCTTTCTCCTGACTAACCAAGAACTTAATGAAAGTCATATAAACTTTCTATTCACATGTACAGTTTTCTAGAGGAGACAAAAACAAGTGCTTCGACCATCTCTTCTATCTGAAAATACTAAAAAGTGGAATAGGAATGGAATCAGCATTTTATTTAGTGCCTTACTAGGTTCCAGGCACTGTGATAAACACTTTCAAATGTTATCTCATTTGGTCCTCACAGCCCTCAGAGGTAAGTGCTATTGTTATCACCATTTTACAGTTGAGGAAACTGAGGCAAACAGAAGTAAGTGTCTGAAGTTGCATTTGAACTCAGGTTTTTCCAACTCCAGACCTGGTGCTCTATCCACTCTACCATCTAATTGTCCCTAGGTGGGAGGAGGGGCCCAAAGAAATGTGGGGGGAAAGTTCTCCCTTGTTTCAGACATTTTCCTATTTTGTAAAACTTATACTAACTTTAAAACAAATTATAAATAGTTTATGATTTTATATAAGATTTCATTTTTTGTTTTTTAATGGCTACTAATTTATAATAAAAACTTACCAAAAATAAATGGTGCTTTTTCTCATAGACTCTAAGTTGGAAGGCATCCAAGAAGTCTTCTCATCTAGTCTCTACATGAACAAGAATCCTCTTTACAATATCTCTGACAAGTGGCCTCTTTATTCTCCACTATAGAATCTTTAATGATGGGCATCCAGTCTACTTTTGGACAGCTCTTAAGGACTGGGGAAGTTTTCTTCACATTGAACTGAAATATTCTTTTAGACTACTTTTACCTATTGTCCTAAGATGGGACCAAGCAAAATAAATAAAATATTTCTATAAAATTTTTTATTAATAAAGTGCTTATAAATATATTATTATACTAACATGTTATATTAATATAATGTATAATATACAAAGTGCTATATATATATTATTATTACTGTTGTTACTAGTAACAACAGTAGGTTTGCAAAGGTTTAAGGTTTGTAAAAATACATTAACTACATTATTTCATTACTTGAAGATAGCTATCATGCCACCCAAAGTCTTCTCCAGGCTGAATATCCCTAATTCCTTCAACTGATTTACAAATGGCATAGTTTCCAATCTTCTCACCATAATGGTTATCCTTCTCAGATATAATTAGTATAAAGAATTTAAAGAAGCATGAGGCTTTATATGACAGATGCAAAGTTTTAAAAAGCTAAATAACAGGAAAACAGCATGAACATTAACTATAAACAATATACATAGAATAAACAAAAAAATTGTAACAAGATGCATTGTAATCATAATAGCCAAGTTTGTCCCCCCCCCCAAAAAAAAAGATAAGGAAATTATATCTCCCTCTCTTTTTGGAAGATGTAAGGTACCATGATTGTGGAATACCACAGTACTGTCAGGATTGGTTGACATATTGATAAGTTTGCAGAACTTCTTGTTTTTTCCTTTAAATTCATTGTTATAAATGTAATGGGGATATTGGTCAATGAGAATCCAGTCATTACAGGATATGTAATATGTCCTGCCTGATTCCAGAAGCTGGCTGAGCAAGCCTCCCCATTGGTTGATATCAGGCAGGGAATATTCCACATGCTTTAAAGACTAAGTTCTCAATGACCAGTCTCTCCATGCCACAAGTGTTGTTCCTCTGGATAGGCTGAGGTGAGATATTGTTTGAAATGTGAGAGATATGAAAGCAAAGTATATTAATAATTTTTAAGGCAGTAGGTCCAAAATTGAACTTAATAAATACACCAGCTGGAGTTGGGTCAGAGCAGAGTACACTTCCCTGGTTCTGGACATTACCTTTTGAAAGAAATTATTCATATATTTTTATTTTGACATAATGAATACATCTCAAAAAGCACCCCCCACACAAAAAATAGGGACACTAATGCACTGTTGGTGGAGTTGTAAACTGGTCCAACCATTCTGGAAAACAATTTGGAACTATGTCCAAAGGGCTAAAAAAAAACACATACCATTTGAATCAGCAAAACCACATTAGGCCTGCATCCCAAAGAGATCAAAGAAAAGGGGAAAGGACCTATACATTCAAAAATATTTATAGCTGCTCTTTTTGTGGTGCAAAGAATTGGAAACTAAGGGGATTCCCATCAATTGATGAATGACTAAACAAGTTGTGGTATATGATTGTCATGAAATACTATTGTGCTATAAGAAATGACAAGCAGGATGATTTCAGATAAACCTGGACAGACCTATATGAACTTATACAAAGTGAAGGGAGCAGGAGAACACTGTGTACATAGTAACAGCAATATGCTAACAATGATCAACTGTGAAAGGCTTAGCTATTCTGATCAAAATAATGGTCCAAGTCAATTCCAAAGGACCTGTGATGAAAAATGCTACCCACTTCCAAGAGTGATGAACTCTGAGTGCAGACTGAAAATACTTTTCTCACTTTCTTTATGTTTCTTGCCTTTTTTTTTAAACCCAACTAATATGGAAATATTTTACATGACTTCACATGTATAATATATAACATACCATGTGCCTTCTCAATGGGGAGGGGGCATGGAGATTTGGGCAGGAGGAAGAGAACTCCAAATTAAAAAAAAAAAAAAGAATGTTAAAAATAAATAAATAATTGAAGGAGGAAAAGAACCCTAAAGATCAAAGAAAAGAAGAAAGAAAAAAAGCACCCCAAAATAATCTCTTGGAAAGATCCATTTTTCCCTTCCTCAGGCTTCACATTATTCCTGGAAAGAGGATACTTCGGCTTCCATCAATATATACCCAATATGCTTATAGGCCAAATTTACTTCCTTTTATTGAGATCTTTAATTCAGCTTGTTTGTTATTCAGTCTTTGCACTGTTGTATATGGACATCTGAGGCCAATGCTTTTGCTGCTGTTTCTCTTTTTGGACATTGATTCCTAAGAAATAGAGATGATCAGGTTTAATTACCTTTAATCAGCCAGGCATTTGTTAAAAACGTATTACATGCCAGGTGCCGTGATGGCTCTGGTTTAAAATGCTGAAAATCCTTTCCAGTGGCTATTCTCAATCACTCCCTAACTATTCCTTCATTAGACTCTGGCCTTCTGGCTTATGGTTCTTCTGTCCAATCCATCTTCATTACTGGATTCTCTTTAGTTCTCCTTTTGATCTCTGGAGGAGTAATATTCTTTCCTGACTACAATCCACTAGTTTGGTTTCTGGTCAAAACTATATTAACATTGAAGTTATCTCCCCTTCGCAACTCAGCTGGTGGCATAGAATTTGAAACTTATAAGCCTTAAAAGCTGCCTATTCCAACTTTCCATTCAATTCGGAAACATCTTTAACAAGCAGTCATTTCTGATCTCACTAATTCATTTTCATGGTTTGCCCCATATGTGTGACTCCATGTATGTGTTACTGAAGAACACATCATTTAAAATGAAAAGTAGGGGCGGCCAGGTGGCTCAGCAAGTAAGAGCACCGGCTCCAGTGTTGGGATGACCTGGATCAAATCCGGGCTCAGATACTTAGCACCACACCCAGAAATAATAACTGGCTGTGTAACCTTGAGCAAGTTACTTAACCCTGATTGCTAAAAAAAAATAAAATAAAATAAAATGAAAAGTAGAATTTCAAGTGTATTCAGAAGGGAACACAGTAGAAACTTGTTTCTTCTTAGGTTGGTTCTACTTTAAAATATTTAATTACAAAGTAAGGGCTTTAGGTATTATTTTATTCCTTATTTTGCAGTTTTTGCTGATTATTAAGTTTGTAATAGAATTTGAAAAATTTAACCTATTTTTTACCTGTCAGAATTATATACTTAAAGATGTTACAGTAGAAAATAAAGAGAAATATTATTTAAACATACCTTTTCTCTCTTTTCCAAATACTAAGCTGATTTTGACTCAAAATATTAAGGTCACTATAGAAGAGGAATAAATATGGATCTGACAAAATGAGTAAGAGTTGACAAAGAATTAATTTAAAAGGTGTCACTTAAATATTATATTTATTTTCATTATTTCAGGTGAACAGCCATGATAGGTAACAATGTGCTCTTCTTAAGGTAAATGAGACTTTCCTGCCAATCTTTGCTCCTGAGACAAATTTATAAACAAAGACTAGTAAGGATAGGATGAAAAATGACATTTGTTCACAACAAAGGAACTCCTTAGAGAAAGTCTCAAATCCTCCGAATCATACACACTCAAAAGACGGCAGGACCCTAAGGAGCAGTCACAGGTGGTCACTAGGGGTCAGCCTTACCCATGTGAGGGGAATGTGGTGCTGCAATTCTGTACCTAAGGGAAAAGAAACCTGTTCTATCGCTTTACTCTGAGCACAAACACAAGAGGAGGATGGGAATCATTACTTTGCATTTCTATAATTCCTTTGACCAAAACCATAAAAAGCACTTAATTCATTACCACTAACAGTTAGATGGTAGACATATAAGACACGGTCTTCAAAGGGGATGGAAGCATAGCAATATTAGATAGTAGATACCCAGCAAATCAATGGTGTTACTAGGAATGGAGCTGTGTCTTCAAAGGAAGGAAAATTCAAACTGTAGATTAGGTACAAAATATGCTTCATATTTTAAATTAGCTTAGCTTACATCAGAAGCTGATCAGATTTCAGACCATATTAGTACATGTTCCATTTTCTCTACAGTTTTTCTTGTGTGACCTTGGGCAAGTCACTTAATCTTCTTGGGGTTGAGTTTCCTGATCTATAAAACGCGAAGGATGGACTAGATGACTTCTCCGATCCCTGTATTCTACAGATGAGGCAATAAAATCACTGAAGTGCTACCTATGTGCAGATGAAGACCTTGGCAATAAGGTCTTTTCCAAGAATGTTTACCAGTGACAGTAACATAATATTAAACATCAAAATGGTGACTGTTCTGAGGATACAGTCCTCCTACTTAATGTTTCAGTCTTCATCCTATAAGGACTCATAGGGTGCCCAAAAGGAAGTCACTCCATTTCCCTGATCCTCAGCTTCCATAATGGAAGAATAATATTGACCTACTTCTAGTCTATGATTGCAAAATGTATTACCTGAACATATTACTCAGATGAAGTACAGTCCATTGAGCTACATCACAATCAACTATTGTCCTATCTGACTTTCCTTCATTAATAGGGTGAGTTGAGAGATATCACAAGGCCTTACTTACCCAAATACTCCTCTGCTCATCTACCACAGTGGTCCAAATTCCCACCATTTGAGTTGTCTCTTAGTTAAGAAAAAAAAAAAACCTAAATTTTTCTCCTTGTCCTCTAAATTATAACCAGATCACTTATGATGGCTTGCAGATAATAGTATGCATTTTTAATGAAAAATTATTTTTTAAAGATAAACTTCTAGCTGAAATAGGAAGGTAGTCCAGAGAAAAAGAATTTCCTCTATGTTAAACCCTCAGATGCTCTCCTGTCTTGTAGTAGATGGCTTCAGATACTTCCTACAGGTTTAACCCTGGGCAAGTCACTTAACCTCTGTTTGCCTCAGTTCCTCATCTGTAAAATGGGGATGATAATAGCATTTACCTCCCAGGGTTACTGTAGGGATCAAATAAAACAATAATTGCAAAGTGTTTATCCTGGCATATAGTAAGTGCTGTACAAATATTAGCTGTTATTATTATTACCATGAGGCAGAGGTTGAGAAAGCATCACCTATTAATCTACCATGGTGAGTTGGGCCATCAGAAGCAGGAGACAGCTGGTAGAACATTTATCACTCAAACTGCATCTCCCTCAGATCCCCAACATCCTTCATGTAAGAAAATCCTGACACAGTCTTTCCACCATTAGAATGTGAACTCCTAGGGAAAGGGCCTGGTTTTTTGCATCCCCCAACACTTACCCCAGTGCCTGGTACAGGGTAGGTATTCAATAAATACTTGTTGACTGCCAGACAATCTGACTGAAGTGATCCAGGAATGGAAGCACTGGGTGTTCCCTAGTGTTGTCAGGTTATGTTGTGGTCATGGCCAGAAAATGCGAAAAATGGAGTGAAAGCTAAAAAGTATCCCCACCTCTGCCAACTTAGATTTTTTTAGAAACAAATTTCTTCCCTGTAGGTAAGGGTTTATCTATTTTTCCATTAAATACGAGAAGTAAACAAGGGTCTATATTAGAACCAATATGATCTTTTTTTTTTTACTAATAACAGGATATTGGTATTAGTCAAACATTCAGAAATCTTAAATAACAAGAACTCATGTTTCTATAGTGTATTAAACGCTTCTGCAAAGTGTACCCCTCTCAATAAACCTATAGGATGATTAGAACAAGTAGTATTAGCTTTATTTTATAGAGGAAGACTTGCTCATGGTCCCAAAAATTGTTACTTAGTGTTTATGTAGCGCTTGAAGTTCACAAAGCACTTTGCAAATATCATCTATTATTATTTTAATATCATCTATATTATTTTCTATCACAAAGGAAAATATCACACTCCGAGTATTCACTGTTATTATTCAAGAGTATTTTATATTTGGGAGAAATAGAAGATTTTGATGAACAGCAATCTTGGGAGATAAGTGCTATTATTATCTCCATTTTGAAGATGGGGAAACAGAGGCAGACAACAGTTAAGTGACCGAGGATCTGAACTAAGGTCTCCCTGACTTCAGGTCTACTAATCAACTGTACCACCTAGTTGCCAATAGTATTTGGTACACTAAGAGATATTCAAAATTAGGTCTCCTGACTACCAAGTTCTATACTTTCCCCACTATATCACACCATCCTTCTTCAAGAAGGTGACATCTTGCACTATCTTCATACCTACAACACTGATCAATTTTTTCCAGGGTTTGTTACCAGTAGTTTTCAATTGTGTCTAAACTCTTAACCACTCCACTTGGGGTTTTCTTGGCAAAGATACAGGTGTGGTTTGCCATTTCCTTCTCTGGCTCATTTTACAAATGAGGAAAACAGAGACAAACAGGATTAAGTGACTTGCCCAGGGTCACACAGCTAATAAGTGTCTGAGGCCAGATTTGAATTCAGTAAGATGAGTGTTCCTGACTCTATGCACTAAACCACCTAACTTCTTCTTCTAGAGTACAGCAAGTATACTTTTAATTCATTGAAAAGGCACCAAATGTTCAATCCTAGTGGCCCTTCCCCCCGCTAACTGTGGGGCCACTGCACCACCCTGTGGTGCTACTTCCTTTCACAGTGCTAACAGGATTTCCACCCTGAGCATTTCACACTGGAGATGGAACAGTTCTGACCTCTAATGAGAGACACTGGTTCAAGCCCTGCTTCTAAAATAAACTTGCTGTTTAACCCTGGGCCAGTCACTTTATCTTCTCAGTACCCTCAGGAATTCTCTTAAGACTCAAACATGGATCTGCAAAGCTCTACACAAGCTCCTGAGGCAATAGAAGAACATTTTCCTGTCTGTGTTGGCAAAGAAGACACTAAAAAAATCTCAAAGAATAACAGCTATAGTCCATGACAGAGAAATTATTTTCTATCACTAAGGAAAACATCATACTCCGGGTATTCACTGTTATTATTCAAGAAGACTTTATATTTGGGAGAAATAGAAGATTTTGATGAACAGGCATATATTGTTTGCCCCTGGCAAAAATATAAAATTACTTTGACAACAGGAGGATAGTATCAGTCTATAAACCCTAAAGATGCATCAGCAGTACCCAAATGGTGCTCCAAAGAAGTAAAGCAAAGGATTCATCCAGAGACAGTCAAAAATGGGCATATTTATGTGACTCTTTCTAAGGCTTCAGATTTTAAGTATGATTTTGATTTCTATGCAACCAGTTAAAAGTAATTTCAAGACCTACTACTCTGAAAAAAGTTCCGGATTTTAAAACTACATGATAATAATAAAACAAAAGATTTTTGTATATGTGGAAAGTATTTTTAGGAAATTCTATTCAAAAGTAGAATTAACCTGGTACAAGCCTATCATTAAAAACAACACAAAGCTAACTCTGAGAAGCATAAACAGAGGTGTAGCATTGAACAAAATCTATGATACATTTTTCCTCTCAGAATACAGCTGGAAAAAAATACAGCTGAGACTTCTTGACATACTTAGTTCCCCACTCAGGGTGAATCATAAGATTATAGGACTTAGAGTTGGAAGGAATCTTAGTGACCATCTATTCTGTCATTTTATAGAAAATAAGATTGAGGATTAAAAAGGTTAAGTGACTTGTCCAAGGTCACAAAAGCATTAAGTCAGGATTTAAACCCAGGTCTTCTGATTACAGATTCAGATGTCCAAAGCATCGTTACAACTTTCCAAAAATTGTTACAGCTACAGGTCTGGAGAATTTGTCTAGGAGTCAATAAATGCCTCTGCTCTTGTGGATGTGGCCTGCATCTCCAACAAACTATAGCATGCACAGCAGCCACACACCAGTAAAACCATCTTGACAGATGGGTTAAACCAGGTCAAGGATAACCAACAGGCCTCAAACCCATCAGTGATTTTAAGGGGATGTCTGCCCCAAGCATGTGATGACTTCCCCCAGTAGAATGGACAGATTAGAACAATTTGTTCCAATAGCCTAAAGGCAGCTAAAGCAGGTGCCATGGAGTACTTAGAGCTTGGTCAGACATCAAAGATGCCAAGGTCATCCACTGCATCCCAGGCTATTACTGATCATCTTGACTTTTGTCTTGCCAGTGGAGTTCAAAGACTCCTGAAGAAAGAGTAAAGCCGACAATTTTGTGCAGCTCTGCCTCACTTAAATCCAATTCACAAACAAGTCAGGACATAACCTGTGATGTCACTGGTCCTCTTTGAAAACGAAGGACAATGTGGCCTGCCTGTCAGCTGGCACAAATTATGCACCTTTGTATCACTTTTGCTGACTGATTTGAACTTTGTTTTTGTTGGTGGGAAAAAGTATCTGTATTTATGAAGGAGCTATATGTGAAAATATTCAATAATGTGTATCATTCCTGCCCCCACCAAGTGGTCCTCATGCCTCCCTAGGCAAATGCATGGGAAACTTTGTCCTAAGTCATTCTTTTTTTTTTTTTTAAGCAATGGGGGTTAAGTAACTTGCTCAAGGTTACACGGCCAGTTATTTCTGGGTGTGGTGCCAAGTATCTAAGGCTGGATTTGATCCCCAGGTCATTCCAACACTGGAGCCAGTGCTCTTACTCGCTGAGCCACCTGGCAAGCCCCGAAGCAACTGGGGTTAAGTAACTTGCTCAAGGTTACATGGCCAGGTGTTTCTGGGTGGGTGCCAAGTGTCTGAGCCCAGATTCAATCCCCAGGTCATCCCGACACTGGAGCTGGTGCTCTTACTTGCTGTGCTACCTGGCCGCCCCTGTCCTAAGTCATTCTAAGGGACACACCTAGAATATACCTAGGTTAAGCTGCAAATGACAATTGATAAATAAGCTACATATCTTAGTGGATCTGCTCTCTTCTTTCCTGCCTACATATTAATTATCCTATTAAGAGAAACTGTATCGGGGTGGCTAGGTGGCACAGTGAATAAAGCACCAACCCTGGAGTCAGGAGGACCTGAGTTCAAATCCAGCCTCAGACACTTAACACACTAGCCATGTGACCTTGGGCAAGTCACTTAACCCCAGTTGCCCTGCCTTCCCCCTTCCAAAGAGCAAAAATAAAGAGAAACTATATCATTATGCATATGATCAATGATGAAAGAGAAAGAAGAAAGGCTTTATAAAAGCCCCCATAAAAAATCCTATAAAAACTTTAATATATTTGCAACTTTTATGTAATAGCTATGCAAAAAACATTGACTGTTGTAACTTTTTTTTTCAGGATGGGCAAAAACTATCTTTTTTTCATGTTAGTGGGCCAGCTTTGCCTACTAGGAAGTTATTATGCAGATTTTGGAGAAGAGATTGTTGATTTGTAGGCCAAGTACTGTTCAAAACCTACGTTTTTCTATTTATAAATATACATATCGACTTATGTACTAAGTCTACTTCCTATATACATCTTTTCTTTCTCATATTTATCATTGAAGAAAGGACTTTAATTACAATATAAAAAACTTAGCTAAAAAGAAGAAAGTCCTCATATACACCAAAATATTTATAGCATTATTTTTTGTGATATCAAAGATTTGAAACAAAGTAGATGTCCACCATTTGGGAAACAGCTAAAAAATTGTGGTTCATCAATGTAATGGAGTATTATTTTTCTATAAGAAATGACAAACAATGCAGAGAAGCATGGAAAAATCTATAGAAACTGATGTAGAGTGAAGCAGAGCCAAGAAAACAATATACACGATGACTACAACATTGTAAATGGAAAGAATCACAAAAAAAAATCAAAAGTGAATGCTGCGAAATTACAAACAAGCATGAGCTCAAAGGAGAGTTATGGCAAGATACCCTTACTCTACTCTTCTGCAGACGTGAGAGGTTCACAAATGTGATTTATTGCATGTGGGTTTTTTTTTTGATGTCTTGATCAGTTTTGTTCATTTTCCCCCAATTCTTTCTTTCTTCTTTTTTTTTTCGATCTAATGAAAAATTTTACTTGTTCAAAAAGGCACCAAGTGTAGTGATGGAATGACATGTTCAAGGAACAAGCAGTGTTGAATACGTTTGTTGTTCAGTTATGTCTGACTCTCCATAACCCCATTCGTGGTTTTCTTGGCAAAGATACTGGAGTAGTTTGTCATTTCCTTCTCCAGTTTATTTTACAGAGAAAGAAACTGAGGCAAAGAGGGTTAAGTGACTTGCCCAGGATCACAGAACTAGTAATTATCTGAAGCCAGATTTGAACTCAGGAAGAGTCGTCTTCCTGACTTTAGACCCAGTGCTCTATCTACTGTATCATCCAGCTGTCTATTTAAAGCACATAGAGGGGACTAAAGTGTAAGAAGACTGGAAAGATGGAAAGGGATGAGATTGTGAAGGACTTTAAATGTCAAAAAGAACATTTTCTATTTGATCTTGAAAGTGATAGGGAGCCGCTGGAGTTTATTGAGTAGATGGGGAACATGGTCAGGCCTATACCTCAGGAAGATCACTTTGGTGAGTAGATGTACTGGATCCAGGTAGGGAGACCAATCACGAAGCTTCTGTAATAGTCCAGGTGTGGTATGATAAGAGCCTACGAAAGGTGGTGGCTATGGAAATGAGGAAAGGTAAGAGAGCTGTACAGTTAACCCTGAAAGCTCTGTCCTGGGCTCTCTTTTTTTTTCATACTTTTTATTCTTTCTCATTTGGTGATCACATTGGCTCCCAGTTACCATCTCTTTGCATGTGATGGCTAGATCTATGTATCCAGCCCTGGTCTCTCTCCTGAGCTACTCATACATTTTCTCTGGGACATTCACCCCTTATGAACTTTCTTATTACTATCAAAGGCAAACACCTTTCTCCTACTCACTGAGGTTCACAACTCTGGTGTCATTCTCAACTCCTCACTCACACTGACCCCAGATATCAAATAAATTGCCAAATTTTGTTGTTTCTACCCTCACAGAATCTCTTGGGTGTCTCTTCCCCTCAGTCTGTTTCAATGGCCATGTAGAAGATACTGTGGAATGCTTAGAGCCTGGTCAGATATCCAAAATGCCAAGGTCATCATCCACTGTATCCAGGTCAGTCAGTCATCTTAACCTTTGTCCTGCTGCTGGACTGGGATGATTCTGGAAGGGAGGGTGATTAAGACTTTGCACAAATATGCCTCACTTAAATCTAATTCACATGCAAGTCAAGACATTGCCCTGTGACGTGATTCGTCCTCTTTGAAAATGAAAATGAACAGCCACCACCCCGATTTAGCCCCTAATCACTTTGAGTCTACGATGATAATCTTGTCATTGGTCTTTCTTCTATACCTCAAGTCTCTACTACCATCCATCTTCTGTTCTTCTGCCAAGGTGATTCTTGTTTAAAGGTCAGGTCTATGTTAAAACTTCCCTGACCTTCCCTCCTTCCACCTCTAATGAGCTCCAGGAGCCCCCTATTACCTTCAGAATTAAATAAAACTCTGCTTAGCTTTTGATGCTCTTCATAACCTGGCCCCTTCTTACCTTACCTGTCTTCCCACACCCCATTCTCCTCCATACACTCTATAATGCAGCTAAGCTGGCCTACCTGAAGCTCAAACATGGCACTCCGTGCTTTTACACTGGCTAAGCTCTATGCCTAGAATGGACTGCCTCTTAGGTGCCCTGGATTCCTTCCAGACTCAGCTCAAACTCCATTTTTTGCCGGAGACCGTTCCCAGCCCATCCCACCGCTACCCTTCGCTTTTCAGATGACATTCATCTATTCTCTCTGTCTTCTTCGTACCTAGTTATTGACATTATTTCCCCTATTAAAACGGAAGCTCTCTGCGAGGAGATGGGTTTATTGTTGTTTGTTTTTCTATGTACTCCTAGCACTTATTGCAATGCCTACCTAGCACACAGTAATAAATTAATATTTTAATAAATAACTCCAAACATATAATTTAATAAGTGGTAACATCAAAAGCAACTTGTAAAACATCATTTGACCCTATGATCCCACTATTTAAATATCAGCAAAGTCCAAGAGCTACCACAACATTCATAAAGGCACTTTGTGGTAGCAAAGAACCAGAAATAAAGAAAGTGCCAGTAACTGGGAAATGGTAGAGTGAGCTACAGCTTATTAATGGAATGAATGTGCAGCAAATTATAATATATGAGGAACTGAAATGGATGAGATTTGTGACAACCGATTCATAACGAAATAAGCTGAACCAAAAGAATATTGCAAATGACTCGTCATGTAAATTAATTGCATACTAAAAGGAACCTTAACCCTGAGCAACTGAAAAATCAAGTGATTTCAGCTAACAGTTAATGAACATAAGCTCCTACCTTCCAGCAGAGACGCAAGAGATTACAAGGACAAAATGTTGCCTACATCATCAGATACAGTGGCTATATTGTCTTAATTTTGCTTAATCATCTTTTTTGTTGTTACAAGGAAGTGGGAGTAGGCGAAATATATCCAGAAATGTCTGTGTTATAAAAAAAAAAAATCAATAAAACATTCAAATGACTTAAGAACTCTGATCAATGCAATGACCACTTCTACAGACAACTGACAATCAAGCATGCTACCCCCCACTTCCTGACAGAAAAGCAATGGACCTCTAAGGCACAGAATGTACCTTTTTTTTTTCAGATATGGCCAATATTAGCATTTGTTTTCCATTACTGTACTCATTTGTTACAAGGCAGGGTTTTATTTTTTTAAAACTGGGGGAGGATTCGCAAAGTTAAAGGAGAATTAATAATGGTGATGCAAAGAAAAAAGAAAAGATGGTTCTTTGATGCATTTTTTTAAATGCACAGTAAATAGTTCAGAGAGACAAACAAGCTAGTCAGCTTTGAAGACTATCATACTGACTACATTATACATATATATGTTTTGCTTTTTGGAGGGCAATTGGGATTAAGTGACTTGCCCAAAGTTACACAGTTAATAAATGTGTCAAGTGTCTGAGGTCGGATTTGAACTCATGTCCTCCTGACTCCAGGGCCGGTGCTCTATTCACTGTGCCACCTAGCAACCCCCATTATATATATATATATTTTTTTTTTTCTAAATAAGCTAGACATAGTAGATATGGTTTCATATAAAATCTTTTTTGTTTGTATAAGTTTGTTGGTGTGTGTATGTCAAAGCTGGAACAAAAAATAAAAAATTATTTTAAAAAATATTAAACAAAAATTAAAATACACACAAACTAAAATGATTTGCCATTTCCTTCTCCAGCTCATTTTACAGATGAGGAAACTGAGGCAAATAAGGTTGACAAGATATCTAAACTGGTAGATCAGAGAATGCTTTCAACATACTTTTTTCTAGGTTTTGGCACAGCACTTAATGTATTTCATGCTACTGTTGTAGACAAGATTGGAGGAGATACTGGTTAGATGACAGCACATTTAGGAGGAATGGGTGAATGGTTTGGACCCAAAGAGTAGTCAGTGATTCATTGCCAACTTACAGTGTCACTGGTGGAGTTCCCTAAGGATCTGTGCTTGGCCCTAATTAAACATTTTTCTTAATATCTAAAAGGCAGAGATGGTTCGTCAATTTGCAGACAACACAAGCTAAAACCCTCGATGGTAGTCAGAATTCAGAAAGATATGAACAGGAGAATATTTGGCCAAATAAGATAAAATTTTTTAAGGATGAATGTAAAATTTTCCACTTGAGTTAAAAAAAATCAGCTCTATAAGATAGGGAAGGCAAGACTGGTTAACATGGCATAAGAAAAATCTCTGGGGGGTTATAGTGTGCTGAAAGATCAATAAGGGAATCAACACAGTGGCTACCAAGAAACTTAATGCAATGTTAGACTACAAAAAGAGACTTAGTGTATAGGACTAGAGTGGTGATTATATGGATATGCTCTGTCCTGATCAGATCAAACCTGCAATCGATTTTAGGAAGTTTTATAAGCTTTAGTGTCCAGAGAAGGGCAACTCAGTCGAAGGGTCCAGAGGTCATGCAGTATGAAGATCAGCTGAAAGAATTAGAAATGTTTAGCCTGCAGAAGAGACCTAGAGGGTAATGTGAGTGTTCAAGTATTTGAAAGGCTATCACATGAAGTGGGGTATTTGTCTTCCTGGATCCCATGGGGCAGGACTATTAAGTTTGATTTATATTCAACTTTTATTCCCATGGGGAAGCACAATGGATAGAAATCAAAAGGATGTCCATTTGGACTTAAAGCATGGAAAACTATCTTAAGAATTAGAGCTTTCCCCAAATGGAACAGCTTATTTCAGAGGAAGTGGGTTTCCACTTGCTAGAGTTCTTAAAGCAAGGTTTGGATGACCAGTCGTCAGGTATGTAATAGTAAGGATTCTTGTTTGCAAAGGGTTTCCTAAAAGATGATCAAGGAACAGAAAACTACAACAGGAGAAAAAATAGTAAGAGAACACTGGATACCTTCAATGTTGTTGTTCAGTTGTTTTTGGTCATATCAGACACTTTATGACCCCATTTGGGATTTTTCTGGCAGAGATACTGGAGTGGTTTGCCACTTCCTTCTCCAACTCATTTTACAGATGAGGAAACTGAGGCAAATAGGGTTAAGTGACTTGCCTAAGGTCACATAGCTAGTGTCTAAAGCCAGATTTGAATTCAAGAAGATGAATCTTCCTGACTCCTGGCCTGGCACGCTATCATCTCGTGAAGACTCGAGGTCCTTTCCTGAGCTTCCTTTTTCCTTTACTTCATCTAGTATTCTGTAAATTGAGCCATAGGCAACTTTTTTAAAAAGTCTGACATTGAAGGGAAAGAGAGAAATTGGATAGAAGCTGGAGATGGCCAAAAGGTTGAGGAGATTGTCATGTTTTTAAGTATATGGGAAAAAAACCAGTGGAAGAGAGAGATTAAAAATATATGAGATGGAATGACTGTTAGGGTAAGATCCTAGGGAACAGTGGGAGAGAATGGGATCAACAGTGAAGGTAGAGATATTACTCCTAGTGATTAGAAGGCAGCTTTCCTGTGACCACTGGGAAGGAACTGAGAAGGAACAATAATGCTGAGAAATTCTGAAGAGTGGAGATGACAGGACTCTCTTCATAGTTTCAGTTGACCGCTAAGTTTGAGTGCTCCAAAATTCAGGATGATACTCAGAAATTCATCTTTCCCTAAAATTATTTCTTCATGGCCCAGCTCAGCTGTTATCCTTCACAAAGCCTTCTTTATCTCCCACTTACTGCAAGCGATCACTCCCTCTCCAAATTTTCTTGAAGAACTTTATCTGGATCTCACTTTTGCCCTTATTACATTCATAATTATTTGTGTACATGTTACACCTTCTATCTCCAGTTAGACTAAATTCTGGAGGAAGACCATTACTTTTTTTTTTTGGAGCTGGGAAGGCAAGGTAATTGGGGTTAAGTGACTTGCCCAAGGTCACACAGCTAATTAAGTGTCAAGTGGCTGGGGCTGAATTTGAACTCGGGTACTCCTGACTTCAGGGCCGGTGCTCTATTCACTGTGCCACCTACCTGCTCCAAAACCATCACTTTTTATCTTTACACCATAGCCCCTGCCAGTATCTTGAACATAACAGTGAGTCAATAAATGTTTTTTAAATTGAAATGAATTGAGGATTGCTGCTGGGAGGCACGAAATTAGTTTAAATTATATTAAACTTGTATCCATGGGGAAGAGAAAGTTTATCTGTTCTTTAAACTGAATCCAATTCCAAGTTTCATTTCTGCCTATGTATATTTTCTTAACAATAAATGCCCTGCAATTACATATCTCATTTTAAGAAAGTGCACATTTACCCATGCTTTCAGACCTAATTGAATTGATTCTCAAACCTCAAAGATCTTCAGGGTAGTGGTCTCTTTTTTTTTTTTTTTAAAGCAATCAGGGTTAAGTAACTTGCTCAAGGTTACAGAGCCAGGTGTTTCTGCGTGGGTGCTAAGTGTCTGAGCCCGGATTTGATCCCAGGTCATCCCGACACTGGAGCCGGTGCTCTTACTTGCTGTTGCTACCTGGCCACCCCAGTAGTGTTCTTTTATAAGACAAGAGAAATGTAGAACAAGCTTCAAAATCAGAAACTAAACGAATGTGATGCTTTTCTACCATGCTGCCACTATAATATTTAAGATCTTAACAAGTCCTATTGGAAAATAACAGATTTTAAAATATATTTCCTTCATACCCTCAGGAGATCTTAGCATTCTTTTACAATCTGAATGCTGACTACCAAAAAAACATTAAATGAACAATTCAGGATGTCGCTCAAAAACACAGCTTTCCTGGGCTTTTCAATAATAATTGACACCAATGGAAAACAAAATCTTCTCTGACAACACTCTGGCAGAAATTAAGCTGCTTTACCCTGTTATCTGACAAGTATTTTTCCTGTTATGGCAAGGCCAGTTCATTTTCTATAGAATGAACAGTAACATTAAAAAAAAAAAACTAACAACAGGAAGTCCAAAGTAATCATTTCTCTATGGAGTCTTAAAAAAAACCACCTTCAAGAGCATTCTTAACACTAGTACTCCAGGTCACAGACACAAAGAGCCTATTTGCATTGCAAAAATGCTGTGGAGATGAAAGACAACTACATACAGATTTGACTCCCAAAGAAGAAAGTTTGCAGATAAACTTCCTTGTGCTTTGATTCTTAGGTTGCCAGGGCACTTGCATGACTAATAAGATAAATTAACTAACAGGAAATCCTTTATGTCTCCCTATTATCCTTTCTGCTCACAGGCAAAATAATATAGAAATGTTGCACCTGTAAACTAGGGGGAAAAAACCTTGGGAAACAAACCAACTCTGCTGTAACTCAAGTACCCATAAGTGTCCCAGTGAGGTACAGTGATCTAAGGATTACCTTTGTCAAAGAGAATAGCCGGATTTTGTGGAACGTGGCTGTTTTGGCGTGGTGGTATCTGCAGTATTATAACTTTAAGGTCAGGATACAGCTGTCTGGTGACTAAACTCACATTTAGTGAATAAGTGCTATCCCATCACCAGACATTACCAGACATCTGTTTCCTGTTTTCATTCTCTGAGTTGTCATTCTATTTGGGTTTCCCTTTCACCTGTAGGCCTCTTAAGGCGACCATAACAAAGTATGTCCATCCATTTGGTTATGATTTTTTTAATATCACTATTACTAGGAATAACTTGATCATTCTGTCTCAAACAGGGGATCCAGAGTATACATTCTAAGATCGCTACATGGCATAAACACTTTTGTTTTGGTCTTCGTTTAGGTGACTAACTTCCTTCTTTACTTCCAATTAAAAACCTTTCCTGTTGGAGCAGGACCATAACCTCCAGAAAATACAATTGTCAATTGATTCATAAAAAAGAGAAACCATAACAGCACAAATAAGGGAAGGTAGCAAATAACCAAAATTGGATGCAAAAGTCTGCTTTTCAAAGAATTAAAAGGTATCTCTTGCAATTTAAAGTTTCATACTTTATAAAAGGATGTAGAACAGGATGCAATAGGGAAGTTAATTTCTGTGCAAATAATTGAAAAGCAATTATGTTTTCTTTTCAGCCTCAGTCAATACTTTTAAAGTGATGCCTTAGTTTACATTTACCCTAGAGGGTAAATGGTTTAAAATTACTAGCATAAAATTTTCAAGTCAAAGAATATGTCAGAAAGTTGAGAAAAGAAGGTATAAAAAAATAAGGTAACTACTAAGTACTTCAAAAATGGAACTTCGGAAAAGTTCCATTCTCCCCTAAGGGAAGGCATTATAGTATCACGTTATGTTAGCCTTGTTTTAAACTTGCAAGCTAAGACTGACAAAGTAATCCCCATACTAGAAAAATTCACCAGACGAGTATGCAAAAAACACTTTAAGAATTTTGTCATTTTTAGACAATGGACACTATACTGAACAAAAAATTCAATCATTCTGCACTGTCTCCACATTTTACTGTTTGTTTGGTCTGCCACTTAAAATTTGTGTTATAGTTTTATCAGCAGTGAAAAGGTCGACAAGAGAAAAAATTTCTACAAATACTGTGCACACTAGTGTATATCAACTCTAATGATATGAATTTTCCTAAATTAAAACTCAAACTTTGACCTCCAATTGCCAGAGTTGGAATTTATCTCACAGACTAATAGAGGCTTATTTTCCCTTCAGGTGCTTGAATCCCTGCTAAATCAGCCTACAGGTCAATGACACTTGATATAAACATACCCTATGATATGCATTGGTGAAAAGAACAAAATGAGGTGTGCAAGAAAATTTCTGAGTAAATAATTTCTTCTGACTGCTTAAAAGCATTCAGGATACATGTGTGATCTCCAGCTTATTTTGCAAAAGAGGGTTTGTGTATGTTTCCTCATGGTTCACAGACTTTAGTTTTGTTCAATATAGTTTCTCATAGACATTTTATTTTTATTTTATCTATTAAAAAAGAAAAAGGAAAAAGGAATTATGCCATAACCCAGCACCCAACATTTTGAGTCTGGCGGAACATGAAAACGAAACAAGAAACTATGAGCGTTCTAGGCTCATTTTTCCAGTATTCCTGAGACTACTTTTTTCTCTAAGTTTAGAATTTATGAGCTATAGTATTTAAGGAGGTTTTCATCTGTGGGCTTCAAGATTTTCTTTTCAGCCATATTTACTACCCAACCTGGAGCAAGACCAAAGAAAATCTGCCTCGGATCCTTTCGAGTACCCAGCATTTTGAAGAGTTCATCCTTAGTGATGTCAGGTAAAATGTAACCATATTTCTTGGCTAGTTCAAGTCTTGCTTCAGGAAACTGGGCTGGATCTGCCAGGTAGCCACGGTTCCTAGCATCAGTGTAGTATGGCACCAATTCTTCAGGTGGGAGCATTCGCTTGGGAATAGGTTTTCCACGAAGAAAAAATGGAACAGGTTTGCAGAGAATCTCTATTTTAAAAAGAGAGATAAAAATATTAGATATGTAGATCACTAGCTTCTTTTATAAGCTACAAATTTTCTTTAATTCCTCTTTCCATGCCAAGAAAATTAAGAATAAATTTAACACTGACTGCTTCTGTTTAATACTTACTTCAAGTAAGCAAACATAACTGGGTAATCTACCTTCCAAAGACCATCATTAAACAACAGTATTTAAATGCACACTTTGCAGCAGATGAAAAAGGGTTTTAGGGGTGCGGCTAGGTGACACAGTGAATAGAGCACTGGATCTGAAGTCAGGAGGACCTAAGTTCAAATCCAACCTCAGACACTTAACACTTACTAGCTGTGTGACCTTGGACAAGTCACTTAACCCCAATTGCCCTGCCTTTCCCCCCTCCAAAAAGCAGTAAAAAAAGAAAAAAGTTTTAAAAGGAGTAAGTTTATCTACCTCCTGACAGAGATGTGATGGACTCAATATGCAAAATGAAACAAACATCTTTGGACATGGCCAACCTGGAAATTTGTTTTCTTGACTATATTTCTTAAAGCTTCTTTTGATGGGGAATTGGGGGAACAAGAAGGTGGGGAGAAAGGGAAAGAAGATAAATTTTTCTTAATTGAAAAATGCTTGAAAGGGGCGGCCAGGTAGCACAGCGAGTAAGAGCACCGGCTCCAGTGTTGAGAAGACCTGGAGATCGAATCCCGGGCTCAGACACTTAGTACCCACCCAGAAACACCTGGCCGTGTAACCTTGAGCAAGTTACTTAACCCCGATTGCTTAGGGGCAGCCAGGTGGCTCAGCGAGTAAGAGCACCGGCTCCAGTGTTGAGAAGACCTGGATCAAATCCGGGCTCAGATACTCAGCACCACACCCAGAAATAATAACTGGCCGTGTACAACCTTGAGCAAGTTACTTAACCCCAATTGCTTTAAAAAAAAAAATGCTTGAAAGAGGATTCTGGAAAGATGATGAAATAGGTCAGAAAATTCCAAGCTCTCCAGATTTCCCCCACAAACAAGACAAAATAGTGCCTCTCAGGGTGAACACAAGAGCCATAAAAATAAAAAGAATTGTGGCAGAACAGTGGTCCTCTTGGGACAACTAGGGAAGATCCAAAGAAAAATCCCAGCACTAGGGTTTGGTTCCTTGAAGAGTAAACACCTCCAGGATAGTTCCACTGAAACAGTAAACCCTGGGGCCGGCTGTGTTGGGAGGCAGTCTTGGCCCCAGCCACGGGAATTTTCACCTCCCAGACAGTGTGGGAAGTTGGGCATCTGAGCAGGAGAAGATTAAGGGAACCTCTAGTGATAAGGGATGCCAGACCCAGCTGTGCTGTTGAGGTTTTGCCCAGGGTGAGAAGGAACTAGCAAAAACAGTGGAGCAGGGACACAGCTGGCTGTGGGCACTTACAGGAGGGTTCTTGGTTTGGGGCTCAAGACCAGAGGGTAGAACTGAAGGAGGATCTGAGGCCAGAGGTACCATCACCCATACCCTAGGACTAGAAGTGATTATAATAATACACTTCTACAAATAAAAAAAACAAAATGAGTAGGCAAAGGAGAAAGAATACAACAACAGAAAAATACTATGGACTAGGGAAGACTGGGATTCATCTTTAAAGGAGGGTACTGAAGCAAAAAAAAGCCTCTCCTACCCCAAAGAGTAAAATCAAATGATCACTTGCCCAAAAAAATTCAAAGGGGCAGCTATGTGGCACAGTGAATAGAGCACTGGCCCAGGAGTCAGGAGGACCTCAGTTCAAATCCAACCTCAGACACTTAACCCTTACTAGTCATGTGACCTTGGGCAAGTTACTTAACCCCAATTGCCCTGCCTTCCCCCCTCCAAAAAAAAAAAGAACTCATAGAAGAACTTAAAAAAGACTAAAAATAAAATGAGATCGAGGGAAAATTAAAAAAAAAAAAAAAAGAACAATCCAAGAAAAACAACATTATGAAAAGAAAGTCAACCAATTGGAAAAGGAAGATGTTATCCACCCTCAGAGAAACAGAAGACAAACAAATATAGTACAGTCGTACACAGATGCATATGAATGTATGTGTCTATTATGAGTATGATTACAGATATCTAAGTATATGTATATCCATGCTTAATTGTAGCTTTCTTGGGGAAAGGGCGGGGAATAAGGGGGGAAAAAAGAATAAAATAAAAAGTGCACAGCAGAGAACGAAAAAACTTACAAAAAAAGCAAAGACAAGATGGACAGCTCTGAATATAATGTGTAGTATTTATTATGTAGGCTTTCTTGAAATGGAAATTTATTGCTGTGTATTTTGAATCTTCTCTTACATTCTGATGTGCAAATGACTGCTTTTTTTCTTATTTTGCAAGTAAGTTTACAATGTTTCTTTTTTCTTTTCCTATTGTGTATTTGTTTTAATATTTAAGTTTAAAAATAAATTAATAAAAAAAGAAAAATACCTAATATGTAAAATTAAAATTTTAAAACAAACAAAAAGAGTAGGTCTTATTTTTATATGACTTGAGTCTCATTTATAGTCACCATTAACCTAGGACCAATGCCACAGGATAGAAAATGGAACGGACTTCTAATGTCAACAAGACCAACCCCTTCACTTTTCAGGTAAGGAAAATGAAGTCTAGAGATGTTAAGTGATTTGCTCAAGATCATCAATAAGAAGAGGCAGAGCTGAAAAGTCTGTTATACCCCGAAAAGTTTAGGGAAATAAATGCTGTAAAAAAATAAGTAAGAGGCTGGAAAAGCTGTAGGTTTATTGTGAAAAAGCAACATACAAAAAGTCTTAATTAAATTCCTCAGTAATCTCTAGTTTAGAAGCCTAACTAGAAGAATTATGGGGACATAAGGATTTTTATAATAATCTAAGTAAATTGTTCAACTTAAAACAAGCTGACTTACTAGAAAGTGATGGCAAACAACTTGATACCTAAAAAAGAGCTTTCATGGGCAGGCAGGTGGAGCCACAGTGCAGGCAGCACTAGGTGCTGGGCCTGGAATTAGGAAGACTCATCTGTAAAACGAGCAGGAGAGGGAAATGGCAAACCAGTCCAGCGTCTCTGCCAAGAAAACCCCAAATGGGCTCATGAAGAGTCAGACACGACTGAACAACAAGCAAAGAGACAACTACAAAAATCAAACATGGGGCTTGGAACATCTACCGGTAGTTCCCTTCAAGGTTCATGTCATATGACAGCTCCTAGTTTAGGCCTTATTCTAACTTGCACAATTATCAGTGATCCCCTTCCCCTGAAATTACTTTGTACATATTTTATATTGACTTACCCATGTCCGTGTTATTTCTCCATAGTAGAATATAATAAGGTGTTATTCCCATGTTACAAATACAAGTAAACCAGTAGCAGTTTCTTATGTTCAGGGTTTAAAGAGACATGTGACATATGGCACTGGGCATCTATTATGAAGGGAAGAGGAGGAAAACAACAGATGAAACTTACCCAGGCTTCTTGGATCATAAAACGCTGTAGTAATCACACCACCATTTCTTTCAATTGCAGCTATAGCTAGCTCCGAAGCCATCTGAACTTCAATATTAATTTTAGCCTTAAAGGTATCAGCACCCTGTTGTGAGTTAAAACAACATCAATTATCACAGATAATCATAAATATTTGGACCTGGGAGATAGGGGTGGGAATTGACTACAACACACTTATTTTTTTTCTGTTTAAGTGCAATTTATTCCTAAAACCACTTCAATTTTTAAAAGGAAAGTCATACTAGCAGTTCCTATTCCAGACAATTTAAAGTAATTTTCCTATAAATTTAGTAATTCAGTATTTATTAAGCACCTGCTTTATACAAAGGTTACAAATCAAGAAAGGCTTTTATGAAACAATCTTAGATGAACCTAGAACAAAAAGTATTTGATCCTAGAGTCAACAGGGAGCACTTGGAGTTTGAGTAGGAGGATGACATGGTCAAACTTTCCCTTCAGGAAAATCACTTTGGCAGGTATGTGTAGGATGGATTAGAAAGAAAGAGTTGAGGTAGGAAATCAATTTGGAGGCCACTGGAACAATACAGATTGGAGGAGAGAAGGGTCTGAACTAGGGTTGTGAAGTGAGAGAAGCAGACAAATATGAGAGATATGGAATTATAAGATTTGGCAACTGAATGGATATGTACAGTGAGGGAGAGTGAAAAGTTGAGGATACCAAAGTTATGAACTTGGATGCCAAGAAGAATGGCTGTTTTATCAAGTGTAACAGAGAAGTTTAGAATAAGAGAGGTTTGTGAACCAGAGGTAGACATACTGAGGGGAAGATAATTTTCCCAATGGTACCATCAAAGCTGCTGCTGTGGGTACCCTAGCTGGGGTTAGATTCTAAGGTCACTAAAGGTCTGACTCCTGGCAAAGGAGGGTGGAAGTGAAGAGGAGTCTGGGAACTTACACAGAGAAGAAGGAACTGGAAGGATAAGAGGTGGTATTGTTGTACTGGAGACAAATACTATGATAGGCTATATCAAGGGGAAAATAGATTACAGTGCATCTTTCTACGTTCTAACTTGTTGCTTATACATCTCTCATGGCCTGGCCCTGTGACCACTCTGAAGACCAATTAGTACAGAAGGTAGATTGGAAAGGGGAGAAACTGGGATCAAGGAGAACAATTAGAGGACTATTAGAGTGGACTAGATAGTAGGTGATAAGGGACTAAACTATGGTAAGGAGAAAGAAGGGTAAAAGATGAGAGATGGGGGATACACTATGGGAATAGGAGAGATACTGTGCAAGAGAGTTAGTACTTGGCAAATGACTAGATGAGGGAGAAGAAAGAATCAAAGATGACACCAAGATTTTGAGCTGGATGACCAGAAATAAGATGGCGTCCTTAAAAGAAAGAAAAGGTAGGATCAAGGATCACTATCACTTCTTATTCTTTATCTAAATCTAGGGCTACTCTGCCATCTGCTTTCTCCAAATTTCAATCTCACCTATCCTCTTATCAAGAGGCATTTTATGAGATGACTAGTAACTTTTCTTCATTTTGTCAAATATTGGAGGTACAGAATCAGCAGTTCCAGATGACAGAGAGGTTCCAGTATGAATAGTCAAAAGACGACAAGGTTTAATTTAAAGAAAAAGGAGAATGTGCCACTCCAAATTCAATAGTAATGTCACTGACCAAAGTCTTGGTATAGGCCCTACATTTTACAGATGAGTAAATTGAAAGCCACAGAATAAGTGTCTAGCCCAATAGCATAAAGGAGTAAGTGGCAGATGATTTAAACCTGGATTGTGTCACCAAATCAAGCAGCCTTTCAACTATGGTATGATTACACTATGAAAGGCCTTAAGTATGATAAATTAGTAATGAGCATCATAGATATTACTTTAGAGGGTAAAAGTTTAATTGTTCCCAAGCTAATACATTAAAACAACTCCTTTGGGGTAGGTCTTTAAAATTAATAAGACACTACCATATTACAGAAAGAGAATTAATCTTATTCCTCTTGAGGAGAGATTTTAAATTAAGGGTTTTTTTCTTATTGTCTTTGATACTCTCTTTCTAAAATCCTTAATTCTGGTACTTATACATTCCTGGAACTCATGTTTCCAAAGGAACCTGAAAATACTTTTATTTTAACATGAATACACAGTTCCCTCTAGTGGACAGTATTTTCCATCCACTGGTTAAGTAAACCTGGTAAGTGAAAATGTGAAGGTAGATAAACGATCAATTATAGAGTGATCATTAGCTTTACAAAGGATTTAATAGTGTACTTCCTGAAGTAGAAAACTTCATTAGTACAATTAAAATAGGATGATAATAAAAATTTGATCTACGTATTTTTCTTAAACACCTTTTTCAACCTAGTTACATCTACATGATCTATTTGTGTTTGAAAAGAAAATAAGTAAGGGTGAATAACCTATATTGGATAAATGGTCAAAGGATACGAACACAATTTACACTAATAGAAAAGGACCATTAGATCACATCTGAGACTGTAGATAAGCCACTGGGAGAAATTAGGCGGCCTGACCAGATCTTTCTATCAAACACTGTCTCTAAGCCTCTCAACCTCCCAAAACACAACTTACACAGAAATAGCAAATATTGCAAACCAAAAAAAAAAAAAAAAAAAAGGCACAGCTTTCCTGACAATTAAATGTTACCATTACACATCAAGGATCCTGTGATTGACAGGTATGGGTATAACCTCCCTTCATCTAGATCATGACCTTTTTTTACCTTAGTTTTTGGGCTATCATTCTCAGCTTTGGACACTATCATCAGAAGATGAGTAGTTCTGAACTTAGCTGGGCTAGTTTTAGGGGAAGAGAAATAGTCCAAAGGCTACAAGGTCAGATACTTAAAGACTTTCCAGTTTAATAGATATTACCAGGACTTCTTGCTCTACAGGTACAACCTTGAAGGGCCCCAAGTCACTTCCATACCACTATCAAGCATTTGAGTAGGATGTTAGTGGAAAAGAATGCCTCCATTTAATACAACTATTAAAACCCAAAGTTGAGGGGCGGCTAGGTGGCACAGTGAATAGAGCACCAACCCTGGAGTCAGGAGGACCTGAGTTCAAATCCAGCCTCAGACACTTAACACTTACTACCCATGTGACCTTGGGCAAATCACTCCAAAAAGCAAAAAAAAAAATCATAATAAAACCCAAAGTTGAAAGAGATCTCAGGGAAATTATATACTGCTAGTGGCACAGTAAAATGGGGTCATGGCTAAAGCGCACTATTTGGAGTAAGAAATCCTACCTCTGATCCTACCTCAAATCCTACCTCTGATATTTACTAGCTGTGTGAACTGGACAAGTCACTCACCCTCACTGGGCCTCTGTTCCCTCATCTTTAAAATAAGAGGGCTGGACTTGACAACCTCTAAGCAAACTAGCTCTGATTAATCCTATGAACTATAAAATTATTTATACTCTTTGGCCCAGCAATTCCTCCATGAGGAATATAACACTAGGGAAATAACTCAAAAGGAAAAAAATTATTAAAAAGTTTATAGTTTCACCATTTAGAGTAGGAAAAAACTGAAAACTAAAATGCCCATGAGGAAACTGTATAAGGAAAAAGACTACTTAGCTATTAAAAAAAAGTCAAGTATATGGACCATGGTGTCATATGCAAAGGCATATTTAAAATAACCACAGACTCTGAGAACTGGAAAGGGTCTCAGAAGCTAAAGTACAGTGAAAAAGGTGGAACCTGAACTTTCATGTAAGCACTCACTATAACCAAGTAAAAATATATGTACTTACATAAACAAAGATCCTAGGAGGATTTGGTGACTCTGATTTCAAGTGATTAGAATTTTAGATTTCTTTTTAAAAAACTATAACTCAAGATAATGCT